>NC_142110.1:67575886-67904386 GCF_056152115.1 Neolamprologus brichardi
TACATAATGTATCATCATAGACATTTCTGGTAGCCTAAAGATTTGAGATAGAAAAATTTTTACCTGTAAAACATGATAAGCAAAACCTCATTCATCCCAAAAACATTTGATTCTACAAAATTTACTATAATCAAGAAAATATAATTGTCTGTATTTATTCATGTGACCCATAATAAATACTTGCATTTATCTGGAATTTATTTATTTACTATTTCATATTTGAAAGCCCTTGGAGGAGAAGATCTTGTTTGTTGAGATACAAACGTCAAAGTAAAAAAAGTATTAAAAAAGGAGATGACAATTAACATCCATAAAAAAATGCATTAGTAGATTTAGTCATTTAAGACATGAGAATAAAAAATAAATGATGTCAGTTTAATACTTTTTGCAGCATATTTCAGATCTGAGGTGCATGATAACAGAAAGCAGATCTCCCGGCTCTGCATGAATTTCAGCCATGATTTGGTGAAATGATTAATAACATTGCAATAAGAAAGGGTCTTCTTACAGACAGAGTTGGGAAGACACTTTTTTCAATGAAAAATCTTTTTCATACTCTACAATCAGTAAACTCTGTAACAAACATGATCTGTAATTGTTTCAAAACTCACCACACGACTTCATGATTGGCTTGAGGACAGGACACAAAACACAGGGTTGTGGTAACTGTAATATGTTCTCAGGACACCTGAATGGAGGCTTTTCTGTGGCTGAGAAATAAAAATGAGGTCAAGCAGGGTGTTCTTGTCTGTAGTGGCAGAAGTGATCAGCTGTGAATACCCTCTCGACTGAAACTGCTCCAGAATCTGTTTTCTTCCACTCTGTAACTGGTTCTCATTAAAATCTCCACACACAATTATTGGGTGACAGTCCATTATTTCAAGTGAATCTAAAAGACTTACCAGGTTTTTCATGAACGGTGTCAAACTGTAGTCAGGGGGTCTGTACACAACTGCAATGAGCGCAGGGAATGGAGCCTGAACCTTCAACACTAAAAACTCAAGATCAGTGACATTATGCAGATACTGTTTTACCTGAACCTGAAAATGATTCCTCAAATACACAACAACTCCACCACCACTTCTGCTGGCCATGTGAGGAAAGTTTGTGTAGGACACATGTCTGTTGCGTTTGAACATGGTGTAGCCGTCCAAATGAAGACTATCTGCAACAAAGGAGCCTTGGAGGTGAGACTCTGTGAGACACAAAACATCTGCTAAACACATTTCATGATGACTCTTGATGTCGCTGATGTGAGATGGCAAACCCTCCGTATTGTGATGGATCAGTGTAAGAGTGTCAGGTTTCTCTGACCTGAAGAAGAGGCATCATTTCCTCAACGCTGGCTTGTCTCATGGTTTGGAGCGCTGCAGTTACCTCGGGATTGGCGTAAATCTTTTTCTCATCCAAGTCCTGTAAATAGAGTCCACTGAGAGACGTCACCCTGCTGAGAGCAACATAAGCCATACCTGGTTCAAAAATGTTCTTCATTGAAACTACAGCTGTCTGTGTTGTAAGTGTGGCGAATGCTAGCTTTACAGGAAAACTGTCTGCGTACCGCTCCTTTAAACTTCAGACTCTCCTCTGCTCTCTCAATGTAAACCAGATCATCAGAGGCTGCATTAGAACTGCGGTTGTGTCTCATAGGCTGCCGGTTGTCCATTCTGAGGCCCAGTTTAATTATGTGTCCATCATTTTCAGATCTCACCACCTTTATCAGTATACCAAAAGCACCGTTGACCAAACCTTTTAGTGTGTCCAAGTTTCTGGTCGGCATCACTCGAGCTCCTTCAGCAACGTTCAGAGTGTCAGGTAAATCATTTCGCCCACCTGTAAATGGTTTGTCTCTTCGTGCCATTCTGCCTGTACGTTTATCCTTCTGGAAATCGTCTGCAGTGATGATTATGATGTTTGAATGAAGCTTCTTCAGGGTATCTGTGTTATGAGATTCCACATTCTTGTTGGTGGCATAAATGTGTAAGACCTCAGTTGGACATTCTTCTGGTGCAGTCACAGCCTGTGACAACAAATCTCTGTCACACTGAGAAAGCTCATCTGTCTTTTCTTTGACTCTAATCCTGTTCAACATCTCTGCAAAGGCCACATCATCTTTCTGACGCATGATCTCGGTTAGAGTGATCATCTGAAAATGTTCCTGCCATAGGTCAATCTGTTCTGGATCATAAACACAGAGGTTTAGACTGTCGCACTGGTGGCAGCTGGTAAAAATCTCCAACAGCTAAAACTGACATTCCACCAAAGGGTCTCTGAGTGCCTTTGATTTGTTTTGTGGGAGTTGAGTGAAAATTGAGCAAGTAGCAAGAAGTTGTTCGGACATGAAGAGAAGACTGCGAAACTTACAGTGGCTCACTTAGAACCAACTGCATAGCAACCATAACAACCCATGTATTTTGTGAAAAATCACAAAGATGAAACTCAAAACTTGAAGAGGGATAAGATGAAAACAGTAACAGATATGAAAAAGCTGAATCATACATGAATAGCCCAATAATTTGTGAACATTTTAAAGTTTGAATGGTTGTTCTAGGTGAAAGTATGAGGAAGTAGTTAAGTTTCAAAAACAAGCAAGTTTTAGCAGAATTTTGGAAGTTTTCCATTCATTTCAATGGGACAAATTAAAGGAAAAAAGCTTAATATTTTAAAAAGTATAATAGCAAAAAATAGCAAAAGTCATAGCCGAAATTAGCAGAAATAGCAGAATAGTTTAAATTTTGAACGGTGAAAATCGGCTGAAAATTGTGGAAGTAGTTAAGTCCTAAAAAACGTACAAAAAGTGGCAACTAGAATAATAATAAAGTATAAAGAATAAAGAGAAACAGGAAAACAATAGTGTGGATGCCTTAACCCTCTGCTGGTCCTCTTTATTTAAGGACAGATATTTTGGCATTGTTACGTGTCCACAGAAAAGTGCCTTATTTTGAACAACCCGCTGCACAGCAGGAGGCAGATCTTCAACAACTGCTGGCTCCTGTGTCGGGCAAACGGGGATAAAACTTAGCTATTCTCTGATGCAGGACAGTTATTTTAACAGTGAGTCACGTGTCAGTAACCATGTAATTGTGTGGATGCTTTAAGAGACATGTCGGAGGAAGGAGACACTAGAACAAGGGACCTCTTCCTCTTTGTTTTTCAGTTTGCAAAGGACATGGAGCTCTTTTTAAAAGCATGTGCTGACTATGGGTCAATGCGATGTTTGACATGTAATTAGAGCTGGGCGATATGAGATTTTTTTTATATCACGATGTGTTTTTTGTTTTTTTTTCCATTTCAGGCGATAACGATATATATCACGATATAAGCCAAATAACTATATTTGTAAGATTTAAATGTGCCGTTGCTCACAAGTGAAATGTGAAATAATCAGCAGTTTGTTTTGATTTGAAGTTCAACGGGGTAGATGTACTTAAGGAACATGAGACTTTTTCAGATAAATAAAGGCAAATATCGCAAACTACACAAAAGGCAGCCGCTAAAGCGTTTACGTTTCAAAACAGAACAAACAAAACTACTAAATTGTCAATTCCACTTAGAAACAAAATATTAATTCTAAAAATAAATCTTAGTTTGTTTTACAGAAGAACAGACAACATTGACTAACTTTTGTCAATATCAAATAAACTGAGAACTAAAAGGAAATTCTCGATCTCTCCTTGTTGTATAGCTGAGCTTTTCAAACAGTTTTAACAGTTACTTTAGTCTGACAAAAGCCGAATGACGAATTAGTGCTTCCAGTCAGAGATTGAGCATGCACCGCTTTATTGTATTTCCAGACTTGCTTTCGGCACATTTACAGCGGCTACTCTGTTTTTGTCAGACTTGAAATAGCTGAAATACCTTCACACTACAGAACTTCTGTGGCTCTTCCATTCGACAATCTCTCCATCATTGGAACCATCATCTGTTTTCTCTTCGGTAACCTTCGCTCACGCTCTCGGTTGGTTTTTCTCTAGTCGGCGCACTCATTTCCTCCATTACCCGGGCGGCACGGCGGCTGGCTGCTTCCCAAACAAATACACATATGCGGCTTGGTACTTGTGCTGTACGTAACAAGTCACGTGACGTGACGCTGCGGCTGTGATTGGTTCGGCTCTGCACTACTTAATTTGGATTGGCTGTTCTTCTTTTTTTTTAAGAGGACAAGAGAGATGAGGTCTATCGCAATAGTTTAATTTTTCTATCGAGAAAAAGTTATTTCGTACGGAGCCCCGCAGGGGACATGGGAGAAAAAAAAATTAAGACGGACTTTTGCGAGATCTCGCAAAACTAACTCGGGATCTCGCAAAACTTTTGCGAGATCTCGCAAAACAAACTCGGGATCTCGCAAAACTTTTGCGAAATCTCGCAAAACTTTTGCGAGATCTCGCAAAAGTTTTAGCCGCATTCTTCCCATTAGCTTGAAGCTAACGGGAGGTCGAGACCTCCCGTTAGCTTCGAGCTATCGGGAGGTCGAGACCTACTACAGCCGGGAGGAACACCGCTTTCCCGGCACATCGTGCCTCGACCTCCCGGTCGGCTTCGAACCAGCGTCCGAAGAATGCGGCTAAAACGTTTGCGAGATCTCGCAAAACTTTTGCGAGATCCCGAGTTTGTTTTGCGAGATCCCGAGTTTGTTTTGCGAGATCTCGCAAAACTTTTGCGAGATCCCAAGTTAGTTTTGCGAGATCTCGCAAAAGTCCGTCTTAATTTTTTTTTCTCCCATGTCCCCTGCGGGGCTCCGTAATTTCGCAATACATATCGCCCAGCTCTACATGTAATGGACAGATGAAGGCGCTGGCTGTTTGGTTTCTTTATGTCTTGTTTTTTTTTTCTGTGTACAAAATCCAATTAAAATTATTTCAAAATGTTGTTCACTGGTTTCCATGTCCATACTTCAAAATAAAAAGCTTGTTGCTATTAACAGTAATGTATTACCTTGTAATCAATAATATTTTTATACATTTTACACATTAACCCTCTGGACTCTATGCTGGCCATTTGTAGCCACCTCACTTTTCTTTTTTTGACCATTTTTGCTGTGTTAATGCAAATGGAATTAAACTTCCCAACAGTCTAGATTTTGTTTTTAACGTTTATAAAGTTCAACTTCAGCTTCTTAAATACATAAAAAATATATACACTAAGAATCCTATTGTTCCTCTTGGCTCTATCATGGCAACTTTTGGCCAACTGACCCATTATAACAACATTTTTAAATTCCCTGTTATTGACACTTTAGGTAAAATTACTTTCATTGTAAACTCAGCACATGAAAATTGTAGGGTTTTTTTGTTTGTTTGTTTGTTTTTTAAACCAAATTACATCAGTTACACATTTTTGGCCAAACAAGCAATTTCATGTAATCATGCAAGTTAGGGATGCAACGATACCAATTTTTTCAAACCGATACAATACCGATACTTGGATCTGAGTACTTGCCGATACAGAGTACAAAAACCCATACTTCTACCACACACACACACAAATGCAATGAATTGGAAGACAGGTTTTATTTTATTCTCTGCCGATAAAAAATAAAATCTTAATAAAAATGACCACAAAAAAATTTCAAGTGAAAAATAAGCACTTCTGTTAAATTATTGCAGAGTCTCCACATTGTAATTTAACAAAATATCACTGAACTATTGGCACTGTCTCGAGCTTTCAGAATAATAAATAAACACTTCTGTTTGGAATAAAATAAATACAAATTAGGTTTGAGAATAAAATAAACTTTTAAATTATTGCAGAGTGTCCATATTGTAAACAAACAAACAAAATAACGAAAGTATTTGGCATTGACGAACTCCTCATCTGCCCGTGGATCATCAGTCCACTGTGCCGTTAAATCAAGGACTGACATCGCGCACACACTGCTTGTCTTTACCTCTTTAGAAAGTTTTGGCACCATTATCTCCCTGATGTGTGGGCGGTTGGGAATTTCATATCGCAGCTCGAGTATGCTGAGAAGACGGTGCAATCCTATGTTTTCCACGACCGGCATTGGCTGGTCATCCAGAGCAATAAAATGAGTCAGAGCCTCTGTTATTTTAACTGCCCGTGGATTTTCTCTTGACATTTTTCATCGCTTTTCCCAAACCTGAGTTAAAGTTGGCTGTTCCACACTGCTGACATTTTGTTTAGCCTAGCTACAGCAGCCTCCAGTTTCTCTTTTTTATCTGGAGCCGCCAGTCTCACTCGCCTAACCCTGTGCTTGTTTAGCGCGGGATGTCCCCCTAGTGGCCAATCTAAAAAACTACAACAGAAATGACAAGCCACCCTCTGATTAATGAAATAAGTTAGTTTCGGTTCATGGTATCGGTTAACTTTTACGAGTATGAGTACACACACATTTTACAGTATCGGCCCCGATACCGATACCAGTATCGGTATCGGTGCATCACTAATGCAAGTTTGATTTTAAGGATCTCATAGTTTGTGTTTGTGCATGACATTGCAGCACAAATATGTATTTGCAAGACAGACTGGAATAGATTATGACACATCAAATACTACACAGGCTGCAGTGAATTTCTGTGGATGCACTATTGAGCTTTGAGTTTCCCAGTCAAACTTAGCTTTGAAGCACCTGCTAAAAGCACTTTTACTCTTGTACTTTTCAAGATACCATAGCTGAAATATTAACTCTTAAAAAAGAAAAGAGAAAAATCAAAGCTGCAACACAAACAGCAACAAACACCGTTCGTAAATGTGTCCTGGAGTTCATGCAGCTGCAGAAAGGGCTGCTGCTGTAAGTAAGCCTAACAGCTTCCAGATCACTTATTTTCTGGCAAGAAGGGCATCACTGCTCTGTTCTACAATCTCCTGGATGATGTGGAAAACAATGCCTTTGTCCCATAAAATCACTTCACAGTAGTAGGAGTCCTCTAAAACCTACAACTGAAGAGTGATCCTCAAAGAAATGGGGCGCACACTAGTGACCTTAACAATTAACAGCCTTCTCCCCGATGCTGAGATGAAAAAAAGTTAGTTTCATCAATGAGATGGTGAAAACATTTGAACTCTATCACCTTTTTATCTGAAAAGTTACTGGTAATATATAATCTAACTGGCATTTAAAGGGTTAAAAAATGAATTTAGATAAAGTTTTAGTTTTGATGACAAGGACTGGTGCTAATTTAAAGAGTCAACTTATAAATATTAATCTTGTAGCATTTTGTGAACGTAAACAAAAGGTGGCCATTTGTGGTCATGAACAAGCTGAGAGGGAGTTTTATCTTTTTTGCTCTCCTTGCCCAAAAATAACAATACATAATAATCAATGTTGATGGTAATCAATTACATGTCCCAGACTCTACTATTAATAACACAAGTAGCACTGCTAATATATGAAATGGGGAGTTTTGAGGTTTTCTTCCAACAAGCATATTGTACCAACAAAATGTTGTCTTAAGGGTTAAAAATGTAAAACGTAATGACTATTTTATATTTGTGAAAAAAAACTTTATGCAGAAAAAGTATCAAAAAACCCATAAAACTAATAAAAATACAGACCTAATCTGACATTTTTGTCCACGAACAAGCTGAAGGGATTTTTGAACAAACCCAGGACCATGTTTATTTCTCAGCAGCATCAATAGTAACAAAAACACAATTTAGTTTTTGCTGTCAAAGTCGATTGTTCTTATCTATTTTAAGTACATCCTATAAACCTTTTATTCCAAAATATTGCGATACGGGATACATTTTTTTTAAACAAGAACTTTATTGAACAAACAATGAGTTTACAACACACAGACAGGGCTGGACTGGGACAAAAAATCGGCCCGGGCATTTTGACTAGAGACCGGCCCACCAAAAATGCGACGTCATTCAGGGGTAAAACCGCAAAGGATTCTGGGAACTTGTGGCAAGAGGTACTAGCGCAGGCAAGCTTTCAATTGAACTCAGTTACACAGCGATAAAAAGAAACAAAAAATGGCAAGAAGCTGTTGAATTATTAACTGCAATAGCCGGTGTTGTGCCAAAAAGTGATTGTCTGCCAAAAACTGATTTCCGGTATTTGCCAAAAACTGATTGCTCGTATTTAAATTGCTATAATGACTTTTATATAACCTTTATTTATGCCGTTAAAAAAATCTAATTAACATTAAAAATGTATTTTGTAAGAAGTAGTTGGACAGCAGAAATGGCTCAAATATTACAATAGTTCTGTAAAAATATTTAAAGTGGGGATAAAGGACCGGATTGGTTATAATGTAAGTACAATAACACAGAGTTGTAAAGATACTTGAAAAAACAGATAATTTTTTAATTCCATATATAGCCCCTTTGTAAACGCTGTTCACCGAAGTCTATTTACCAACATAGATATTACACATAAAAAATACACGCAAACATTGGACATCAGTTTTTGGCAGGCAATCACTTTTTGGCACAACACCTGTTGCATGACAGCCACGGGAAAAGAGATCGGTTGTTATCGGATTACTTCGTGGAAGAGAAATTGTTTAAGCCATGTTTCCGAAGTAACAAAGAGCCGACGGATGGCCTGGATATACCAAATATAACGTCCCAGAACACTCCAGCTCACATGTTAGTCTGCTCCAAGCATTCCCACAAAGGTCAGTGTTTTGTAGTAGTTAATACGTCATTTTTCTTAAATGACGTATTAACTTAATCAATAATTGGTGATATAGGTTAGAAGCAAGTCTGGCGCTGAACAGAAATTGTCGCGCTATGCTCCTTTGTTTATTGTGCATAAGTGAATTGTCCTGACACAATATTGCGTTTCGCTTCTGTTATTACCATGGTACATTGACAAAAACATGTACTTTTATTCACAGGATAAAACAGTTTTTTTGTATCACTAATTGCCCAGTACGATTACAGCGTACAATATTATTGTCACTGCTACATTTCTGTAACGCGTACCAGAAATTATTTCCACTACTAATTAATTACCGTTGAGCGCAAAGGTCCTATTAATAAACAGTAACGAATGTGTATTTATGAAGACGATTTGTGAGACTGGTAAACTTATGATACGTACGATGGTCTTTCGTTCTACACGGTGCATTTCAAGCTCCTGTACCCATCCGTCGGTAAACTGTACCTGGGCTTGTTGCAGTGAGCTGAAGTTACTAAACTTCATGACTGTATGCACTCACTCCAAGAACCGTATGATTATAAATATGAGCGTGGTGAAAGTTGGGCAGCACGCTAACATCTTTTGCCCCTCTGTGTGCTCGTAAGGGTCTAAACCTTTCACTCCTTTGATTTTTTCCTCGTATCTTTTCTTTGCCTTTTCAGCAAGTCTGTCTTTGTACGGACCGGCATTGTTCTCCTTCGTTTTGTACATAACTTTTTTGGGGGGCAAAGAAAAACCAAGAAGGTATTGAAACCGGAGAATGAACGTTTTGCGGTGCAGCAAATGCTTGCATTTGATGTGGTACTTGGATTGTTTTGCCACGAGTTCCCGGCATGCAATGCGCAAAAGTCACGTGGTCTGTCAATCTCTATAGGAAAAACCATAAAGCCTTTGCATGAAAACTACTGCTTTGATGTACGCTGCCTTGTTGGTATATATGTATCAATCTAATAAACTTAAACCTACACCATTCTCCCTATTCTGGATTTTAAACAGTACATAGCGGAAACAAAAAGACTGCTTGGTAGAGTTAACCTCCTGAACTATCTACAACACATGGTAGAAACCTGAAATTAAGACCAAGAACACTAGAGGTGAGACATGATCATTAATTAATATTAAAATTAATAAATGACAGATTTAGGGATATTTTCATAAACTATTTATTTACCAAAACAATACAAAACAGCATGGTAGCACAATATATATTTTTTAACACAGCAACCTTTAAATATGAAAGGAGACAGAGAAAGAAAGGTGAGAAAGAAGAATAAGAATAACACTTAATTGAGTTTTTGATGGCATTTTACACACAGTACTAATACAGTATCTAGAAAATATGGGAAAATACTGGCATCATATGCAGTACTTACTTCTGAAGAATTTATATGGGACCCTGAAAAACAGGACACAAGTGAAAGGCCTCCACCACTTGCTGATGTTGCTAAATCTGTGGAAGCGATGCCATAGCTACCACCAAACAATTCAGTTATTTTTACACATTTGGCAGCGTCTGCCTGAAGGGCTTGTTTCTTTTTGGCCCTAATTTTTTCTGCACCTCCTTTCCTTTTTTTGTTCTCCATTTTCTTTATTTCGTCTATAAGATTGCTAAACAAGGGGGTGGGTGCATTCGACCTCCTCGGCTGTAATTGGTCCAGCCCAGAGTCGATCGTGACCAATTGGCCAATCCAACACCTTTCATTATTTATACCCTTCCAAAAAAAAAAAAAAAAAAAATCGATCGGCCCATAAAAACAAAAAATCGCCAGCGGCCCACCGGGCAAATGCCCGGTATGCCCGATGGCCAGTCCAGCTATGCACACAGATGAAGTATACAAGAGAATAGAACATGAATACAAATAACCAGGGGTAAAAAAATGATTAAAAAAATTCACATATATGTTGTGTTTTGAGAGACTTTTTGCTGGTGGAGTCTGATATTGATTTTATGTACAATTCCACATCCTTAAGAAAATAACATTGGAGGTGGGGTGAGTGAGGGGCGGGGATTTAGCCTGGATGCTCTGTTTAGAGCTAATAAAACATTGGAGACATGAAGCCTTCATTCCACTAATGAAGGCAAGAAGCCAGATAAAGAACAGAATATGTAGAAAATACAATAATGAAAAAAAGTAAAATATTAACGTCAACGCCCACGGATCCTGACAGTTATCTTCCTGTTTTATTCTGAGTTGTGTTTCCTCTTCAGGATGATTCTAATCAGTCTTGTTGTTCCTCCAGTTGTGTCACCACACTGCGCAGTTTATCCAGCAGCACTGCACAGGAGAAAATATCAAGACTGTAATAATGAACAGAAACTTCAGTCTCACCCTGACAGTAAACACATGAACTCAGTCACAGAGTAACTGAACTCACCTCCAGCTGATGGCCTCTGGAAGCCGCTGTAGGCCCGGCACTCGTTGATCAGCTGTCCCAGTTCTTTAGGACAGTCATCAGGAAGCGGCTCTTGATACTTCTCTTCACACACCTTCTGATAAATGTCTTCATCTGAAAAACCTACGAGACATTTGAAGACACGTCAGGAGGAGAAGTCGATGGAGAGGACTCCAAATCTTAGTTTAAATCTTCAGTGAGTGTCGTTTAGATACAAACCTTCAAAAGGATTCTTACAGGTTACAATTTCCCACAGGATGATTCCAAAACTGAAACAAGTTCAAAAGGAAATTTGATAATTTTACAAACCACAGCAGGTCTGAAATCAGTAAAGTGTTCTGAGGTCAGCCAGGAGCTGTTTTCACATAAACCCCCAACCAGAGGAGTCTCGCTCCGATGTAAGTCACTTCTACATCAGCTTCACTTTTCAGACCCACAAGCTAAGTCCATCTTTTAGAAAGTTTATGAAAGAGGTAGTGATGGGATTTCCGGCTCTTTTTAGAGAACCGGCTCTTTCGGCTCCGAACCGGCTCTTCAGGTTGTTTTGTTGCTTTAATTAATTTATTATTAACAATAATATAAAATTATGCACAAAAGGAATTACTAATGTAACAAAAAAAAAGTGGTTTTATTTATATATGTTTATATATATATAAATATATGCGGTGGCCCCTAGAGACAAATCACGTACAAACTCCAAAACACATTTCTAGCATAAGTGATCTAGGTAGCTCTGAACTTCCAAAACAGAGCTACCTAGATCACTTAAATTACACAATTGAAAGCATGAAAGCATATGTGTATTGTTTGTGTATTTATACACAAGCATTCATATATAGTCAAATAATTTTTAAAAAAAAAGTTCATTTACCTGTTATTACCACACACCAAATCCGGTCGTTGGTACTTGCTGGCTTGTGTAGCCACCAGGTAACAAAAGCTCAACACTGCCCCCTAGCATCCTGGAGCACTTCTGTTGTCTTTTGTACGTGTTTTGAGTTTTTACGTGTTTTGGAGTTTTTACATGTTTTGGAGTTTTTGCGTTTTTTTACGTGTGTTGGAGTTTGTACATGTTTTTACGTGTTTTGGAGTTTTTACGTGTTTTGGAGTTTTTACGTGTTTTTACTAGGGGTGCAACGATACACAAAATTCACGGTTCGGTTCGGTTCGATACTTTGGTGTCACGGTTCGATATTTTTTCTATACAAAAAAATGTTCATGCCTTTTTAATTTGTCATTTATTAAAATTATAAATATATATTTTAACTCAAAAGTACAGTTTTTAAATGTAATGTTGCTGAAACAACAAAGTAATAAAAAAACTATCTGATGGAGAAATCACTCATCTTTGGAAAACAGAGTTTATTACAGAGAAATGTCTCTTTCCAAAATAAAAGCTATACTATACGCTTCTTCTGCGCTATATTCTCAGCAGCATATTAAACATATCAGGTCCCCATAAGGAGAATCATGTGCTAACGGCTGTCTAAATGACTCGGGTAAAGTTTGTAGCATGCGTGCTTGTTGTTTTTGTCTGCTTCCACTTGTCTTTGCACTAGGATGATGTCGGAGTAAATGTGCAGTCATATTCGTTGTGTTCCCACTAGTGCTGTCAGCGTTAATCTGAAATGACGTTAACGCCACAACACGGCAAATCTCCGTTAACGAGCTACCGCAGATTGCCCCATGCGTGGGGCTGGACGCGTCAACACGTTAACGAGCTAACTGCACTAACACACTAGCTCCCACCCATGTAATTGAGCATTGCGTGGCACATCCAACATCCTGTTTTACTTTAGTCCATGACGTGCTTACCTTCAGGGTCATACGTCACATGAAAACCAAAATAGTTCCAAAGGCCAGATCTGAATGAGGGTGGGGGAGGTTCAATTTGCCATGTTGCAACGAGCTTAGCTTCTGTCTTGCTAGCTTGCCCTGCGCTCAGTGGATCTGTGTTCAACTACTCCGCCTAGGCTGCACTGTCGAGCGCAGATCCACTGAGCGCTCAACACAGACAGCATCGTCAGAAGAAAAGTTGATAAAATAAATTAAAAATTTTGTATTGTTCGATACATATGCATACCGAACCGAAAGCACTGTATCGAACGGTTCAATATCGATACGAGTATCGTTGCACCCCTCGTTTTTACGTGTTTTGGAGTTTGTACGTGTTTTGGAGTTTGTATGTGCTTTGTCTCTAGGGGCCACCGTAAATATACTTTTATTTATTCACTCCACATAAAATCTAATAAATAAATCATATAATACAAAAATCAACTATTCACATTTCAACTTTTAACTATTTAGATTTTCAGCTTTTTCCTTTTAAACAAATTTAAAGTGAAACAACACAAAACACTGCAAACCACAACACAATTAAATATAAATAAAATATGAAAACAAAAAGAAGATGCACATTCTCTGTCATATGGGCCTGCATGATTTCTGAATCCTTTATCATCTGCAACTGAAAATAGTGGATGATTACTATACCTTTCTAATGTGACGTTGTTGTCCCTGCCTCTCTCTCTCTCTCCCTCCCGCTCTGTTCCTGTGCTACTGAGTGTAACTAACGCCCCTCCCCCCTCTGCCCAGCGTAAAGCACAATGCTCGCATGCTGAGTGAAGCGGGAAAAAAGTGCGAGAGAGAGAGAGAGAGGGTGAGAGAAAGAAAAAAAAAAAAAACACGGCTCGCGATAAGGAGCCGGCTGGCGTCGTTCACGTCAAAGACCCGGCTCTAAGAGCCACTTCGTTCGCGACCGACCCATCACTAGAATGAGGGCCTTTGAGCACAGCTCTGTGGACCGACAGCCGTGGGGTCTCACCTGTACATCTCCCACTCTTTGCAGTAGATGAAGCTGATGTCGTGGAGCTTCTCGGGACAGTGGTAGCACAGCGACCTCATGGCTCTGTCCTCCGTCTGCCTTCTCAGAGACGTCTCTGTTTTCGACAGCCTGAAACCTCCCAGCTGGAAACAACAACCAAACCGTCATATGAAGCAAATATGTTCAGCTGCAAGGAATCCCAGCATGCATTGCCTTCAGTACCTTGACGGTGTAGTCTTTAGTCACCAGGAGCTTGCTGCTGTCGATGGACCCGTGAACCCTCGATTTCTCCTCTGTGTTGTGCAGTCTAAGATACGACAGGTAAACTCATCATCACCAACATGAATCTATGAACGACACGGTCACTGTGAAGCTGCCCAACTCTAAAGAAGATGCAGTGATTTGCAGACCTCATAAACTCAGACTTTACTCACAGAAACATATCAAAGGTTTCAGCGGAGAAACTTTACAATGCAAAGAAAAAGTATTGGCTCATTTTGAACTTGAGGGCGGGAACATATCTCCTAAAAGTCGGGCCATGTTTCCCGCTGTGTAGAGTTCCTCTTCTTTTAACAACAGCCTGTAACTTTGTGTGAACTGAGGACAGAAGCTGCCGTACTTCTGGGAGAGGAACACTCCCGGGTCTCCTTCGTTCTGTGTTTGGTTTCACGACGCTCCAGATGTTCTCAGCTGGTAGGCCGCTTCGCCACCTGCACTCGTCTACTGAGAAGCCGTGCTGTTGGAGCGGATGCAGTCTGTGGTTCAGCATCATCCTGCAGAAACAGAAAGGCCTTCCCTGGACGGAGCATTTGTTGCTCTAAAGCCTGTATATACCTTTCAGCATTGATGGAGCCTCTCCAGATGTGCCAGCTGCCAGTTTCGTTGATACGATCCCCAACCCATCAGAGACGCAGGCTTCGAACGAAGCACTGATAACGAGCGGGATGGTCCCTCGCCTCTTCATTAACCCGATTAGGTGCAAAATGTTCCTCCATCTTTTCCTCGTAGCACCACTCACTGTTCCAGCCTCCAACTTTTTCTGTGTGCTATTGCAGATCAAATATCTCCGACCCTGATGAGATCTGCAGATCGTTGCATTCTGTCTTCATTTACATTTTACACAACGTCCCAACTTGTTTGGAGTTTAGCTTAGAATCTGTAATAAAGCAGACACACTGACCGATAGAGTCCTCGTGCTGCATCCAAACACATGTGAGCTTTCCTGATCCAGGTCAGAGTGAGGTCAGAGTCCAGGACCTGGCGAAGACTTCCTTTCTCACAGTACTCCATGATGATGAAGAACTGAGGCTTGGGTCCTACAGGCAGACACAAGGACAACTTATTACAGGTTTGTCACTGAGTGTATTTATCTGTGATGTTTCCACGTATTTATATGTGGGGATAGCGTGTAACAGACACTCTGGTCCACCGTGAGGCTCCGCCCCCTGACGTGGACACGCATGCTTCAGTTGCAGTACCAGCAGGGGAGATAATATAGTTCAAGCCAAGAAATCACTGGTGACCAAGCAAGCGATGAAGTCCTTCTGTGCCAGGTACGACTAAGCTGATAAAATGTGTCAGTATTGTCTGTCAGCTCCTGTTTTCATTTTAGGGTTTCTGTTTTCATCTGTCCTTCTTTTTTGAACCCTCCTTATCTACGTGTAAAGTGATGAACTGCACTTCCTGTGTTGGCTGACGCTCTCGTTTTCATGCGCTGCAGTTAACTTTTCAGGTTTGGCTCAAATACAAGCGCTCGTTCAAACAAAGATGCACCTCTGTGTTGACACGCTCACCGTTCTCATCCTGGATGCAGATCCCAAACATTCGCAGGATGTTGGGCGACTCAAACTGCTTCATGGTGTCGACTTCCTTGTTGAAAATAGACTTCACTCTGGATGTGGAGAAAATGTTTGATGGCAGTGAATACAGCAGCACACAGAGAGCACTGGGAGCCTGAGCTGGAACAGCATATAAGTGAATGTGTGTTATTTTCTAATGGGAAGGACTATTTTCCTGTGTTTCTTCCCAGTATGGGCTGAACTGTGGCACAGACCCTGCACTGGTGTTCATGGGGTCGATGTATCTCTTGATGGCCACTGGGAATCCCTGATATTCTCCTTTGTAGAGCTCGCAGCTCGCTGTTGTCTTGAAGGGCTTTTTGGGATGTTGATACTTCAGTTCATCTGGTTTAATCTGTCGCACAGCCACGCTGCTGCAACTGGGCTTATTCACTGAGAACAAAAAAGAGAAAGACTCCAATTATAAATCCCACTTTCTCAACACAAGATGTTTGTCAGTAAGTCACAGACTTGTTTATGACACAACTCTCCGCAGGGCCGCTCGGCGATGTCGTACTCACACATCTGCACCACTTTGTCCAGCTGTGTCAGTATGGTGTTGGTTTTCTCCTGCTGCTCTTTCATGTAGTCCATCAGCACTGAAGAACAGAGAGAAACACAAACTCTGAGTCTGGTCCAAACGCTTTAACAGGATTTCTTCTAAGTGTGGAAACACTGAGAGGAACAGAATCAGCTTTGGTGAACAAGGATCAAAACACTAAAGAGCTCTGCTTGAACGTCTCTAAAGACAAATTCAGTTTCTCCTCACATTTGGTCATCTCCGTGTCGTCCTCCTTCCCGTCCATTTCGTCTTCTCTCTCTCTCTGTCTAAACACCTCGTGCAGCATCTTGCTCTGCTCTGATTGCAGAGCTACACACAGGATCTGGTAAGCATCGTTGAGCCGCTCGCTCACCGTATCAAACTCTTCTCCGTGGCTGCCCGATTTCAGGATGCGCTCCACCAAGTTGGCTACAGTGTATTTTTCAATTAGCTTCTGTGTTGACTCCAGAGTTAGGTTCAGCTCCTCGAGGGCTTTCTTTACCTCTGGAGAGAACTCTGTGATGGACTTCACCACATTCTCGAGGGCTTTGACTCGGACCGAAATCCGCCGGCAGCGCTTTTTGTTGGCCTTCACCTTTTTAGCCAGCTTGTAGATGTTTGTGGCAGCAGAAAAGATGGGCTTTATTACTGTTTCCATGATGAGCTGAAGAGACAGAGAGGACAGTTTATAACAGGAAAAATGCAACAAATCAAAGCACATCCATCAATGCTTCAATGCTCAGGAGGCGTCCTACTGAACTCAACTGGCTTCTTTTAATGTGAAAGAGTCGTGTCTCCGCTCTGAGCTGCTCACCCACTTAGTCCTGCAGACCCCTCACCAACCCATCCGTCAGTCTACAGCTCCACTCTCCCCTCATTTGTGAATAGGAAAGATAATTTCGAGTCAAACTCCAACGTAGCTGAAAGCCTGGGACCAAAGCCAGCAACTATGACAATACTACAATATTACATGGTGTGTAAAAAAGTAGGTTTTTAGCCCTTCCTCTCATGTCTCAGTAAGTCTTAGTTTGTTGCTCCTTCATCTTTGGCATCACGCCTTCATGTCTTTGCAGCTACCTCTCAAAGACAAATCAATACCTTGGTTTACTCTCCAGTGTTGATCCACACACAAAACCACACAGATTTGCCTTTTGTGGACTCGCTACATCATGAATTTATCTGTAAATTTATAGGCTACTGCAGAAATGTCCTTATATCCCAGGTTTCTGTGGCCCGGAGGCCTGGGTATTTTTACCTTTTTAAAATGTAATCATTTTTGTGATAAAATAAGCATTTTATAGTCTAAAAAACTAATAACAGGGACATATTAGGGTTTATAAGAGTGTGGCGAGGGTTTTTATGGCTTACAAATAATAAAATAAACGTATGGTTTCTACTGTCACGGGGTCCCAGAGGTTTTATCTGTAATGTGTTTACTTGGTAAGTAGAGTATAGTGAACATGATTTACAAAGGGGTTATAAAGAAATGACCTTTGCTTTTTTACAATGACTGTGTTATTTCACCTACATTATAACCACCCTGGTTCTTTTTGGCGGATTAAAATATCTTTACAGAACTATTGTTAGACTTGCTGCAGTTTCTGCGGCCCTCTTGGCCAGGTCTCTCTTAAGAAAGACATTTTTAATGTCAGTGAGATTTTACAGACTTTAACTGGACAAATAAACACATTTAAAAGTGACTTTGCCAAACACTGATTGCAGCGTCTGCTCACAGGAATAATGTTTGGAGTAGTGATGGGTCGGTCGCGAACGAAATGGCTCTTAGAGCCGGTTCTCTGACGTGAACGATGCGAGCCGGCTCCTTATCGCGAGCCGTGTTTTGTTTTGTTTTTTTCCTTTCTCTCACCCTCTTTCTCGTTCTTTTTTTCTGCTTCACTCCGCATGCGAGTCTTGTGCTTTACGCTGGGCAAAACACGTAAAAACTCCAAAACACGTAAGAACACGTAAAAACTCCAAAACACGTAAAAACACGTACAAACTCCAAAATACGTAAGAACACGTAAAAACTCCAAAACACGTAAAAACTCCAAAACACGTAAAAACTCCAAAACACGTAAAAACACGTACAAACTCCAAAACACGTACGAACTCTGAAGCACGTACAAACTCCAAAACACGTACAAACTCCAAAACACGTACAAACTCCAAAAACACGTAAAAACTCAAAAACATGTAAAATTACGTACAAACTCCAAAGCACGTAAAAGCTCAGAAGCACATAAAAACTCAAAACACGTACAAAAGACAACAGAAGTGCTCCAGGATGCTAGGGGGTAGTGTTGAGCTTTTGTTGCCTAGTGGCTACACAAGCCAGCAAGTACCAACGACCGGATTTGGTGTGTGGTAGTTGTCACTACCCGATCCGTACCGGAAACCCGATCGGTACCCCGCATGCGCGAAAGGTGTCTACTTCCGGTTGAAGCGTTTTACGATAGTTACAGGTCAGAGTATCTGTTAAGATGTTAAGAATAACAAGTATCTCTTAAAATGTTTCCGATAATGAAACATTTAATATAATGTAGACAAAAACAAAAAAGTAAAAAGATAGTGACAGATCAGAACTCCCGATCCGTACCGCGCATGTGCAGGGGTTTTCTTCTTCTTCTGTTCGTTTAATGGCAGTTTACACCCCAGTGTTCGAGGATACTGCCACCTGCTGACCGAGCGAATGAACCCTATTAACTGAATTAGCGTCATTACAAACGTGTGTTAAATTTGATTTAGTGATAGTCGAGTGTGTTTATGCTTGTCTGTGTGGAGAGGATTGTTGGAATAGTGATGATGATGTCCGCTATCACTGTCAGTTGTCAGTAAACACTTCATCTGGCTGATGAATCTTCACTCTATTATTAACTCTGTAATTAGGCGCCATTTTTCTTATTTTACGGCGCTGTTGTTCAATCGGGGGACGCTCTCTGTTGAGGAGAAAAGCATGAATTTGTTTGTATACGGATTATCCATTGTTTAAATGTCCCGGGAGTCGAAAATGAGGCAGAGCTGTTGAGAAATGCTAGGAGCTAACTGGGCGCTAACCGTATCATTCAAATATATTGAATGTCGCAATGTTGGCAAAGACAGGAAGTGACGTAAGATTTGTACCGATCAGGTTTCCGGTACGGATCGGGTAGTGACAGTAGTAACAGGTAAATAAACTTTTTTTTTTTTAATTATTTGACTATATATGAATGCTCGTGTATAAATACACAAACAATACACATATGCTTTCATGCTTTCAATTGTGTAATTTAAGTGATCTAGGTAGCTCTGTTTTGGAAGTTCAGTTCATGCTAGAAATGTGTTTTGGAGTTTGTACGTGTTTTGTCTCGAGGGGCCACCGCATATATTTATATATAAACATATATAAATAAAACCACTTTTTTTTACATTAGTAATTCCTTTTGTGCATAATTTTATATTATTGTTAATAATTAATTAATTAAAGCAACAAAACAACCTGAATAGCCAGTTCGGAGCTGAAAGAGCCGGTTCTCTAAAAAGAGCCAGAAATCTCATCACTAGTTTGGAGCTCAGATTCATGAGGGATACATTCAGAGCTCAACTGGTAATGTGGCATACCGGGCACCTAACAGCATCCCATTGGTTCATTTTCATTACTGACACTGGATTGTCCAATGAAATCTCTTAATGTGACAGACCCCGCCCCTAACTTTGCGTGCACTGACTCGTAAAAGAAGTGGTGAAAAGTTGGAGCTGATAATCTGAGAGAAAACAATAGAAACTAAAAATAGATGCTGAGAATGTGTGGAATGAACGACAGGTTAGCGCCCGTTAGCTGCTGCACCGCTATCAGCAGTAAAAACAACAACCAGTAACAGCTGGTAACCACAACCAGTAACTGGGCCTCCCAGTCACAGCAGGCTGAAGCTGCTCCAGCTGTGGAGAAGTGAGGAAGAGACGAGGAAGGTGAAAGTAACGTGGTGAGCAAAGAGAATGAAGTGTGTAAAACACAGTCAGGAGTCGAACCCTCAACTTTCAGCTCAACAGGCGAGCAGCGTTAAGACGTCAGGATCCAGCTGCTGGTTTGTTACGTCACCGTGTGCCCCTGGAGCAAAAACACCAGCGCGGATTTTTTTGTCCCAGTTCAGCTCGGAATACATCGCATATTAAAGCCAACAAGCCATTTCTGCGGTTTAAATACGGACAAACGCTTTTTCACCAAACACGTGCTTTCTGGCTTCGTGCTAAATCTTTCCTCTGTTTCACTGAGAGAAGCTGAAACAAACAAACAGCAAAAGAGTAACGCCGCCACAATCTGTCCAAAAACAGACCAGCTGTGAGCAAAGAGCAGAAAATGCAGAAAGACCGTTTACCTCTGAGATAAAGTTGCTCTTCTTCACAGAAGTTTGCTGTCAGAGCACCACAAGAAAACGAAAGTAGCTCCTGCTTCCTGTTTATGTCCCCCAGCTAAGCGACCGTGTTTAACACGCCTGCATGAGTCACGATCTCCCAGAAGCAGCACACTGCACAGCCACACCCGAGCCCGGCACTTAAAAGTCTTCATGAAAAGACACCAGAGGGATTTCTATCGTTACTATTAAACAAAATGAGCTTTTTATTTCATGCAAACTTCTAGCCTGCCTCCAGGAGTCACTTGAGTTAAGTAGAGGATACTCAGGGCAGCCTGCTGGCTTTCCTGAGCCTCCCAGAACAAACATGAAAGGTTGAATAACATCTGTAATAAGTAGAAGAATCCTGGATGGGGGCAAGTTCGAAATTCTTTGTGATAATACGGTAATAAGTGTGATAAATCACCATGTCCTCAGTCCAGTCAGGAGGAATGTCTGCTACTTCCTTCACAAATAGTGACGTAGTTGCTGCAGTACAGCTGCTAAATGATGCACAACACAGCAATATTGGTTTTATGAGGGATTTTAACCAGAGTATTGATGAGCTGCGCTCGTCGGCGCAGACTCACTCACATTTATTGCAGCGTGTTTGTCTGCATTTATAAATTACATGGCAATGATTTGCAAATGTTCACCAATCAGTGTGGGCTGCACCGGGATTCTCTGGACTGTGTCTACAGTCAGTCTCTGTGCAAACACCGTGTGACTGAAAATGGTGTTTCATTTTGGGAAATCAGCTGATCCCTGCAGCAAGTTACGCAAAAAATAAACAAATAAACAGTAAGTCTGTCATATGCACACAGCTTATGGCTGTCCTGCTGGAAAACGGCGTCCTGACTCTGAATGGGTCATTTTTGTCCTCTAAAGAAATGTTTTGCTATCAAAAATGTGTTTTTTATTCATCAAATGGTCTGAAAATAACAGAAGTTATTCATTACTAGGCTATGCATGATTGGAATAAGTTTTAAGTCATTTGATTTATTTATGGGGTTTTTATTGGATTTTATAACACCTGTGGTCCTCGTGGACAAACATGACACCAAAGTACAAAGTGTTGCAAATATTTTCACAACATACTGCTTTCAAACATCTTTGATCTTGGATCACTGATGTGTGGGGTCAAGCAAAGGTCATAACAACAACAACAACAACAACAACAACAACAACAGGCAGCACAATGAGCAATGACCAGTAGGACAAAGCACATATTGTCTTCTAGTATAATGAGAAGGAAGAATCAATGTTCAGGAAGATCCAGGGTTAGAAGACAAAGAAAATATTGCAAATATTTAGAGCACATGCTACCCTTTCTCTGAAAAAGCACATCACCCACCTGCAGAAGTGGAAGAAGACTATGAAGTGAAGGAAAGTGATGAAGAATCTGAACTATGTTCAAGTAGGTTCATCCAGGACATGGTAGTCTGAGGAGCTTGGAAAGAAAGTGACCGGGCTTCTTGAAGTTTCTTGAATTTTCAGAATGTGAAACTGAAATAGAAGATGTGTCAGAGGACTGCACATCTTCTATTTCAGTTATGATGAAGACAAAGAATCAAGCAGGAAAGAGGAGTCAGCTGAGACAGAGGAGTATTTGCAGTAATGTGAGGAAACATTGATCTGGTCTTCTATCTTCCCAGTGCACGACGATGCATGACTCTCTCATGGGCCTCAGAGAAAGACGATCTACCACAGTCCAAGCACATGTGCCAGGTCCCATACTCCTTCAGTTACTTTTCTGCTCGAGTACTGAAAGCATTACACACAGTGTATTCTGCTTGTTTTATGCGTTTAACGTTCACATGCCAATGGATGCATCAGAGACCAATAACTTGCCCAAGGACACCTTGGTAAGAACTCCAGACTAGAGCACACAGAGATTGAACCAACAACCATCCAATCAGCAGATGAGCTGCTCTGCAGCCAACTCAATGACACCAAGGAGGGACAACGAGAGAGGAAGAAAAATGGATCGAATGCAGCTGTAGGCGTATGTGGGTGTGTTGATTCTTACTGCCGTGCATCCAGTAGAGTCGCTACGGCCAGTTTATGACATCCTGAGTCTGGTAGAGAAGTTTTAAAGGTGACACAAGATTAAACAGAGAAGCACAAAAAGGATATAATTTCTTGATAAAGGCACAATAGATGATCATCGTTCATGACACAAACGTGCTCCCATTTGAGGTGTATGGAACAAGTGGGCGTGTCTCCCACTGTGATGTCAGATCCTGGTACTGATGTGACTGTGTGAGCACCAAGTCCCCTTCAGAGGACTCTGTCCAACAGAACATCCAAGTAAACCAGGGATGAGATACAAACATGGGCAGCATGTGATGCAGGTCCAGCTGTACATGGAACATGCTAGTGCACGATGGCAAACCGTCTCCTGCAGTCAGGACACGCGAGTTGTCCCTAACATCGCAGGTTTCCAAAGAAAACAATCACCTGTAACAACTTGTTTACTGTATATGACCCTTGGCCTGCAACTGCAGAAAGAAAGCTGTCCATGATGGGACCAGTGCAGAGGAATGAACCTGAGCTTCCTCCTGCACTTGGGTCAAATATGGACACGTCTTTGTCCTCATGAAAGTTTGCCTTCACTCAGACTCATGCCCTGGTGTTCCCACCATGCCAAAATATAGAAAACTGTCAGGTAATGAGTTGGAATAAAGTTGAATAAAACCTTGAAACACAGAGATGGATGATATTTTATATTTGTTGCTTTATAAACAGTCGAAGCAAACGGGGTCATTTTTGAGCCCAGAGAACAACAGATGTGATTATTTGCTGGCAGTAAAAACTTGTAGTTTAAAAACAGCTTCCTAAATTAACTTTGACATAAAGCCGTCTGTGATCATCTGTTAAAGCAGCCGACTCTGGTTGTGAAACGATAATCACGATAACTGATCATTTAATTTATTTTTTACCCGAAAACAAAGAAAAAATTCATTTTTATGAGGTTTTATCAGACTTAAATTTGAAATAGAATAAAAAAAAATAGTGTCAAAATGTTTGAATTAAGTTTTAATTAAAAGTGGGGGAAAATCCACTTCATATTATTAAGTATCAATCAAACCAGATGGGGACATTTCTGACCCCTGAGGACCACAGCTCTGATTATGTGCTGCCATTTAAAATTTATAAATGCTTCAAAAAAACCTTTCTTACTAAAGTTCAACACACAGCACTCTGTAGTTAGTCAGATAGTCAAAATTATCTGAACATTTAAATATTTTATTGTCTCGTTTTATTTATGTAAACAAGGTCTGGTGTCCCTAAAATGTAAAATGTTGGGTAAATTTTGCGTTAATGTGTTGGTCGTAAGTAAAACTAAGATGTCTGTGAAGGTTCTCAGTCGTCCAGGTCATCGTAGTCAAAGGAGCTTGCAAAGAAAAGCGTCTGGACTTCTTTAAGTTGCTTGAAGACGTTTCACCTTCATCCAAGAAGCTTCTTCAGTTCTAAGGTCAAATGGTGGAGAGTCCCAGATTAAACCTAGTGGGAGTTTCCCCCCACAGAGGGACAAAAGGACCCCCTGATGATCGTCTAATCGCCTGAGCCAAGGTGTGGAACTGGGTGTGGGTCCCAATCAGCCAGAGTTTCAGGTGAGCTCATTGTGAAACCTGGCCCCACCTTATCATGTGAATTCCTGAGGTCAGATGGCCCAGGATGTGAGTGGGCGTTAAGGCGTCTGGGGAGGGATCTCAAAACTGGATTATAGATGGCAGAGAGTTGGTGTCGTAAACCACCGCCTCTGTTCAAAGATGGTCGCTCACAGTGGACATAGATGCTTCTTTCACTCCTCTTTCAAACCATCTGTCCTCTCTGTCCAAAATGTGAACATTGGCATCCTCGAAAGAGTGACCTTTATCCTAAAACTAAGATGTAACACTGAATTGATTGACAATTTATACTTTAAAAAACATTCAAATGAAGTGGGGACATTTCTGACCCCTGAGGACCACAGCTGTATGGAAATCAGGAGGACATTATGAAGAAAACTTCTTTTTACAGCAAAAAACCCCTAAACTTCCAAACAAGCACCGAGTAGCTACGACGTAATGGGAAACTCACAGAGAAACTCGCGGATTCTTCCACTGACCGCTGCACACCTGCACCAGGGTAAACCTCCGCCTACCCCACTCCTGCTTTACAGGTGAAAATAGAGCAACAGGACCGCTAGTCTTTGACTTTATTTATTTTCTGCTGTGTTTTACTTGCATCTATTTGAAAGACTGAGTGTAAACACACAAAATATTTTATTTTATGTGCTGGAATGTGCAGAAAATAGGTTTAAATATTAAACTAATTTCTTCCAGTCAGAGAATGTTGCATATAATTAAATGTTTGCTTGATGCATAAAGTTAAAAGATTAAAACTAATAAAACAAGTTTTAAAAAGAGACTTTTCCATTTGATTACATTTTGTATGATGATTATGCAGAAAAAGTAGAATTGGGCTGAAAGATCTATCACTTTATCACCTATTCAGGTTGTAAATCGTGTTTTTAAAAAGTAACTAAGTAATTAATTACTTTTGAAAATAAGTAATCAGTAAAGTAACGAGATTACTTTTTTGGGGAAGTAATCAGTAATTAGTTGCTGATTACTTTTTTCAAGTAACTTGACCAACACTGTTTCAAAGATAAATGAGTGGAAGTCTGGACGCTTTACAGTCTTGGAAACATTTTGTTCTTTGTTAAAACACTCAAACCACCTTTTTCTGGCCTTTTTCGGTCCAACCTCCTGTGGCCGTGTCAAGTCAGACTTAAACGTCTCCAGCTCTTCTCACAGCTGTCCTGAACACCGCAGCTCAGATTTCACGTGAAACCAAAGAAGGACCTCCCCGCTCAAAGCTGTTCCCTTCATCGCTGTAACGACACCTGTTGAAACTTGCAGGAAAATGATTTGGTGCAAAGCGCCAAAAGCTGAACTTTGTTCCATTTGCTAAATGAAAAACACAGGTGCAGCTGCCACCTTTCATTTAAAACATCTCTGCTTTTTAAAATTCATTAACCAAACAATCACATTAATCATCTGCAACTCTTTTTCTGCAGATTAAATCTATTCTGCTCATTTCCACCTGAAATATTTGAGGCCAACCATCCAAACCTGCTCAAGCAGCTCTGAATGATTCAAAATAATTAAATCTTTATTATTAATAATTACACTGGACCCCGGGGCCCTCGGACCAGGAAGTCCCGTCTGGTTTGATTATCAGCTCATCTTAATGAGAACGTGACAGAAAAGCAGCACAGACCGGCTTCAACACTGAGAAACAAAAACAACACCAGCTGTCATTTGTCTAAATCGCAGGTTTATTGTTTATTTGGGTTTAAATTAAATAAGGCACATTCACATCATCATTAAGACTCGGCTTTGACGCTCAGACGAAGTTCAAACATAAAGGTGGTTCCTGTGTGAGGGCGACAGGAAACAGTGTCACTGATGAGCACTCCGCTCATAACCATCAAATCGACTCGAGTAAAACCGTCAAAACCACAAATATGAAACATTAAACAGCAGGACAGACGCGCTCGTTTCATCAGGTAACTACAACCGTTTCATGAAGTAAATTAATCTGACAGAGGGATAAAAATCTGACTGATTTGTTGTAGTTTTCAGTCGTTCAGTCAGTTTGTGTTCGCTGATGTCATGATTTCATTTGCATCAAGAGGAAGCTCCGACAGTTTGGTTCGGTTCTCGACGTCCTTACTGAAGGTTAATAAACCACCTGAGCTGATGGAGCTCTGACTTCTGACCAAAGACCGTTTAGAAACGCTCGCACGCCACGTTTGTGGCCGCTGTCACGTTTTCTTTGTGCACGGATTTGGCCGAGAGGCTGAAACGCTAAATTATCACCACGGACGTCATAGCATAAAAAAACATGGCCGTAGGAAAGTCAACGCTGAAGTGCGTTAAGGTGCATTTGTTCTAACGACCAGCAGGGGGCGACGCAAAAAGACTTCCTGTACAGGAAACCGAGTCAGTAACACTTCCTGATGAGTTTATGGTCACACGAGAGTTTGTGATGAGCACAAACAGTCCACAGGTCCAGTTCAGTGACCTTCTCTGCAAAAGAAGCCACGCCCATCGGGTTAAGCCTTACAGTATTCAGATACATACAGTTTTTCTACCAAACTATAAACGTGGCTCACTCTCCACTCGAGGGGGCGGTTTTAATGTTGGCGCTCAAACATCATCAGCGCCGGTAAAATGACGGAAATCCTTCAAACACTTTGATTTGGAAAACAGCCGGCGGATAAAAGCTGGATAAAAGCTCGCAGCGAGGTTCAGCAGCGGACAAGGAGACACACGGAGCTCCTAAATAAAATAAAATCATCCTGATTAAACCAAAGTAAAAAAGTCACAGAGCAGCAGCACAAACTAAAGTGAGGACATTCGAACAGCAATGAAAGCAGCTTGCATCCCTTTTTCTCTGAAGGCTGGAAGTAGAAAGTGCTTTAAACTTAGCTGAGATGTTTGTGTTGGAGCTCAATGTAAAGAGTTCCCTGCGCGAGGATGGTTCGGATCTCGCTCGCCTCCACACAAAAGGGCCGAGCAGTTTTCAAACATCGGAAAAACAAAGTTCAGAAACCTGTCGGTGGAAGAAACGCAGCTTCCAGTTAATGTTAACGAGTAAAAAGGGAGACGAGCGCCGCCGAGCCTGTGCGGGTTAAACCTGATCCAGGTTTCTGAGTCAGGGCCGTCTCTGACGCCCTTTCAGTTTGTCTGAGGACGCAGAAACCTGCGAGCGGGACAAATAAAACCCGACGCGCTGCAGCGAGAGGACGTTTGGTTGATACGAGTCTCGTGTGCTTTTCTTTCGGTCTTCTTGCTGCTCGTCTGCACGTCACGCTCCCTGCATCACTGCGCGCTGGCTTCTGGCTGCTGATTGGCGTTGCTCTCTTCGACTCTTTCGCTCTGGGTCGGGGAGGGCAGGTTAAGGGGATAAGGGGTGGAGTCTTCATCCCCGTGCTCTGACGGTAAGCCTTCAGCTTCCTCGCCAGGCCGACGGCGGCCGTCAGAAGAGTCTGCGTGTAAATCTCGGTCGGTCTGGCTTTCGGGGTCCGACTGAGCAGACAGGATGTTTGCGAGCGGGACGTCGGCCGAGCCGTCGACCTGCGATGATGTAGTTGACGGCGTGGACGGCGAGGTCTCGCTGCCCGTGCTGCAGCTGGAGGCGTCGGTGGAGAGAGATCCGGCGCCGTCGGGTAGTTCAGGAGCGCACGCGACGTCTGTCGGGTCAGCCACAGTCAGCGTTCGCTCCGGCGTGTGCGCGCCGGTGTCCAGGGTGTGAGAGCGAGCCAGGCGCCGCTCTTTGAGGCTTCCCGTGGGGTTGCTGACCGCCACCGTCTCTCCTCGCCTCAGCCTCCACCTGTCCGGATTCACCTGCAACGAAACGGCAGCAGAACTAAAGTCCGTCCTGCTCCAGACCGGAAACACCGAGAAAAACCAAAATACATGAGAGAGTAAGACGCGAGTACCTGGCTGAGGTTTGGAGAACACCTGGGTGGAGAACCTGAAGAACCCTTCCTCATCTGCTGCATCCTGAAGGTGCAGGTGGGGAAAAGGAAAGAAACATGTGGCCGAGGGTCGATGGTGGAAGGTGAAAGTCATACATTCATGAGATAAATAAATTCTCTCAGACTAAAGCTGCAAACGTCTGTGAAATGCACTCAGAAATAAAGTGGAATAAATCACAACTTTCTTTTAATCTAATCCTGCAGCTGCTTCCTCCAGGGGGCGCCACAGCGCATCATCTGCACGTCCTCCTTCACTACATCCATGAACCTCCTCTGAGCTCCAGCTCCACCCTCCCTCCTCTGCACACGCTCAAACCATCTCAGCCTCTCCGACTCTGATCCATCCTCCTCCCTCCCAACGAAGACCTGAGCATCTTCAGCTCGGCCTCCTCAGTTTGTTCTTCTGTTCTAATCTCAGAATATTCCTGAGAAATAAGCCTGAATATCCTCTGAGATTAAAACGAGGAAAAAAACAAACTCTCAAATACTTTCTAAGAATTTTGCATCGTGAATCATTGATGAGTGCGATGGTTTCTTGTGACCACATCGTGAAAAAGGATTCGTGGCTTGTTGGCGGCGTACCTGCTGATGGACTGAGCCAGCTTCTGCTTCCTGTTGTTGGAGTTATCCTGCAGCCTCAGACGCTGCACGAAGGAATGAGCTGGAAGAGCAAAAGCACAGAAACAATCCTGATTACACGGCTGTGGATCACAGTCCCCACTCTAATGAATGACATTTAAGTAAAGCCTGCTCTGTAGGACTTATTGCTGGTGTTAGTTACCCAGAGCTCCTTTGGGGACGGAGAGGAGTTTGATCGGTTCATCATCAGGGGAGAGTCCGGACGCTTTCTGCAGAGCTCGCAGGATTTCAGTGTTCTGCACAAGACAACAGGAATATAAGTCTTGCACGACGGTGCAGCGATGAAGAGCGAACAGCTGCTGGAGAACCCCCCAGGAACGACTCCAAAGTTTATACTTCTCATATTCAGCAGATCATGAATTGTCCACCAGCCACTGCAAGGTCAACAAGGCGTTTAAGCTCTGTGTTGGCACTGAGCTCCAGTTACACACATTTGGATTATTTTGAGCTGTGAATCATGCAAAGCTACCCTAGCACAGTCCAAAGATATACATTTGGAGTCGAGCGGGTTTACTTTCATGCTAGCTGTGCAGTTTCATGCTCATCACATATTTATGATTTTAAAATCACGTATCAGACATCAGCATCGGCGTGGGACCTGCAAGGAGCCCTGATGTCAGCACCGTGGAGTCGGCCTGGTCACTGAGACGGAGCGACGCCACGACGCTGACATCAGGACCCCGTGGGTCCTCAGATTCAGCGCGAGCTCCACGACCTTTCCGCCCAGCTCGTAGGCGCAGTCCAGCGGCGTCCTCTGCCTCTTGTTCCTGATGCCAGGAGAGGTTCCGCCCCTCAGCAACAGCTCCACCAGCGCCAGATGCCCGCCCCGCACTGCCTCATGGAGCGCCGTGTTCCCCTGAAGGTTCGCCACGTTCACCAACGCATTACTCTGTGAACACACACTTTCAGGGTTAATGTCAGTGTGTGTGTGTGTGTGTGTGTGTGTGTGTGTGTGTGTGGGGCAAGGTGTTTCTGCGCAGTGTACCAGGGGCACGGAGAAAAGTTGTCGTACCATAGGCACGAGGAGTGTGTGTGTGTGTGTTTACCTGTAACAGGACGGTGGCTGTGTCCAGATTTCCACGCAGGCAGGCGTGGATCAGCGGCGTGTTGCCATAGTGATCCTTTTTATTCAGCTTGGCGTTGCACTCCAGCAGAAACCTCACCACCTAAACATCACCATGACACTCAGAATGACTTCATCCTTCACAACGACGACAATAAAATCACACACACACACCACTGTAGTGGTCACCAGCAATTAGCCGGGTCCCAGTCGCAGACAGACCGACTGTGTTTTCACCGCTCAGCTCTACACCGGCGTCTAAGAAAGTACAACCCCTGCAGAAACAGGCTGCAAGGTGAAATTAGAGAAAGTGACCGTGCAGAATAAACAGCTCACGTTTCCCCTCAGTGAGGAGAAAACCTCTGAGCGGCACCTGAAGCTGACGCTTGGACTCCTCTTTCTGAGCAGTTTCTCTGCTCGGCGACACGAGCGAAGGACTGAGTGCAACAAATGAACTTCAAGCTTTTTGCTCTGCAGTCTGACTTTCTGATTGTTCACGTTTGAGTCCGTCGTTGTGCCCATTGCATAACTTCTATTTCCTCTGGGTGATATCCAGAACATCCAACAATGAGCATGCTGTGAACTAAAGCTCTGCAGGTGGACACGTGTCCTGCAGTTTACTGAATCTGAGGCAACATCTGCAGCTGTTGGTGTCCTGAAGTCTCTGACGTCACTGCCTCAGTGTTGATGTTGCCTGTCTTTCTTTAATATTGGCTATAAGATAGTTATAGGACGGGCACCAGTTTGTTTCTGGAAAACAGTGAAGATCTGCAGCACATCAGGCTAATCTAAGCATGTTTTTACCAAACAGCAGCGTAACCTGGAGATCTGCTGCTGCTGCTCCTTATGTGACGTTTTCATCAAAATTTGAGTAACTTTTTTAAAACTTGTTCGAAAGTCTCCTTATATTTCAATCGCATCGCTATAAGTGCAGTGTTAATTTCTGCCAATAAGTTCCACTTTGTTCTTACTGTTTGCTTCAGTGATGACGTCAACTTTTACGACGGTCCTGCCGTATCACGAGTCCGAGGAGCACTAGGCATGTTTTTCTCCATGAGTGCGGGGGAATAGCGATCTCCAGCCGTGTGCGTTCCTGTGCAAATGTGAGTCAAAATCCCTCCAGTTCTACGAGTCCATTTCCACTTATAGCACGGGTTGTAGTTTGACGTTAATTACAGGGGGTTTATGCTAGGAGATTTATCGAGATTGATAGAGGCATTTGACCACCGTAGCATTTGTTGCGGGTTGGATCTGTGCACCGCAGTTGGGTTATTTAGCCACTAGAGGGCACTGAAGACCATATAATTGCTGACCTTTCCTAATTTGGGGGCTTATGGTCTTTTCTGTTGCCTGAGATATGCGGATATTCTTGTTTCCTGTCTGTTCAAATAGGATTGTGGGACTTTCTTATGTCAGAGCATTCAGCTGATTATTTGTGTTACAGTTCATTATATTGGCATGATGTTGGTAAGTGACGATTGTTATATTTACATGTGACAATTGTTTCTCCTTGTTTCTTGTTATTCAGAACCACACGTCTGTCCACCCCTCCCACATTCGTTAAGTATGCCTACTGCTGTACTGTTGAGCTGCTGTTAATTTCCATTAAAGTATATCCGGACATCACTCTCTGACCAGAGTTTAAATCCTGAGGGAGCTATCATCCCAGCATTCCAGAGATAACTCTCTAACAAAACTAAAGAAAAAACTAACTAACATCAGCCAAAACTTCCTGAAAATGTAGCCAATTTTTCCATGTTTACATCCTGTGCACGGAAAGCTCACACCTTCACTTTTCCCTTATCACATACCGGGATGTGGCTGTTCTGGCAAGCCAGGTGAAGCGGCGTGGCGCTCTGGTTGGTGCGGGCGTTCACGTTGGCCCCGTGGCGGATCAGCAGGGTGGCCAGCATCAAGTGTCCGTGGAGGGCGGCGACGTGGAGAGGCGTGAAGCCGTCGACGTTGCAGCTGTTTACGCCGAGAGTTCCCGCCTGCTGCACCGATAGCTGCGGGAAGATCAGAGAGTTTAATGGAAATGGCGTCGCATCCACGCTGCTGCCCGGGCCGCCGGCGTACCTTCTGAGCGGGAGCGCAGTTTGGGCACTGACACAGAGGGTGGCAAAGCGGAGCCTCCGGCCGCACTTCTCCCTCATCCTCCTCTTCCTCATCCATCCACTCCAACAGGTAACGCACCTGAGAAACAGGATGAGCAGACGGCGTCACGTTTCCCATCGAGGGAACGCGATCAGCGTTCAGCACAAACGCAGAAGACTCACCATCTCCACGTCGGCGTCTGCCACGGCTCGCAGCAGCTTCTCCACCTGTCAGTCAAACACAGAGGCGTCAGACACCAACGTTTTCTTCTTCTTTGGTGCTCGGAGCTGCACCGACCTACATGAACGCTTTCTCAGAAATAAAGTTTGATTGATTATTGGTGCTAGCTAAGTTCTGAGCAATGTTGTTGTTTTTCCTGTGCGGCGAGGTCAGCGCTCACCTCTCTGTGTCGGACCCGTTCTCCCTCTGGTTTGACCTCCGAGCCCAGGGAGGAGGTGCTGGAGACGGAGGAGCGGCGGCTGCTGCAGTCTGAGGCCAGAGGCGAGCGGCTGGGAGACTGAGAGACAGAAAAGAGCTGAAAACACAACCAGCCTCCAAATACTCCCAATGCTAACACAGTTTAGCTTTAGTGTGTGGATGCAGGTCAAATGTGACCACCAGGGTGAACGTTTCAAACATGCGCGGTGAAACCAGAGAGGACGCAGAGCCAGGACTGCGAACATTCGCTCAGTTCAAAAGTAGTTCCAGGTTTCACTAGAACTACTTAAACATGCAGCCGCTCTGTCTCGCGAGGAAACCTTTTTGTATTTAATTACACTTTTGTCACGTGGATTTTGACAATATTCACTGTGATGTTGGAGATCTGTCCGATGCGAGCGCGAGTGCAGATGAGACTCACGTCGACGCCGCTGCCGCAGCGCTTCCGGCCGTTCTGAGTGGACTGCAGCTGCATGAGGATCTGCAGGAAGACATGAACAACGCGTTAATTTTACAGTATGTGCACCGTGAAACCAATATGTTTCAGGGAGCACCTGAAACATCTGTTTACATTATTTGAAAAACCTTTATCATGCAAGAAAGGCTGAGTGAACATGACTCAGAGACTCTGCAGGGCTAAAATCCAGAGCCTGGGGGCCTGATGCAGACCTGTGGTACTGCCCAGAGCAGAGATGAAACAAACATCTGATTTTAAAATGTATCTGAAGCTGGTTTAGTGGACAGACTGGAGAAAGAGGATCAGTCGACCCATCGACAGCAGCTGATCAGATTAGCTGTGATGGGAGCCGTGACACTTATTCTTTCCTGTGAGATCAGGAGCTGCTATCCTCATCATGCTACCACAGCTGTGGGGTAATGGACTCAAACCAGCACCCACACAGTGTGGAAGCGTCCTCTGCATGTTCTGGCACAATCGAGTGTCGCTGACCTTGGAGTTCAGGGCGCACTGCAGCGGCGACTCCTTGCTCTTGTTGAGGATGTGGGTGCTCGCGCCGTTCTCCAGGAGCACTTGGATGATGCCCTCGTAGCCCCAGCGCGACGCCATGTGCAGCGCCGTGTCGCCTTTGTCGTTCAACAGGTCCAGACGGCACGTTTGGACATCATAGTACACCAAGGCCTTCACACACTGACACACAGCATTTGTTACTTACGAACATGCTGAGTTATTTACTGGAACAGACGAACCCGGTGGGTTCAAACCAACTGGAGCATTTAGAAGGATGAAATGTGAGGACATAACAAAGAGAGCGGCGACGTACGTCCTCGTGTCCGTACATGCAGGCGAGGTGCAGCGGCGTGTTGCCGTTGTTGTCCTGAGCCTCCGTGTTGGCCTTGTAGTGCAGCAGCAGCAGCTGGACAACAGACACAAAGAAGGACATCATTTGTTGTAATGTTCTCCTCCTCTGGAGTGTTCATTACCTTTACCTGGAGTCTCTGAGCTGGACCTCTGCGCCGTGTTTGTGCTGCTCGAACCTTATGGAGCATTTTAATGACATTTTTATCTGACCAATAACATGGCTGCTGTGAGGTCACTGCACTAACAGACCGTCTAAGTTCAGTTTTTTTATTTAAATCTGCGGATTTTAGTTTTCTGCGCGTGCTCACCGTTACTCCCTGGTATCCGCGCTGACACGCCAGGTGCAGCGGTGTGAGGGCGTGGTAGTCTGTGGCGTTGACCTGAGCTCCTTTATGCACCAGTATGTCGATCAGCTGGGACTGACCTGCCACACACACACACACACACACACACACACACACACACACACACACAGGTCAGTTAATACTGTTTATATATAAATTATGCCTCGCAGTATTAAACAAACTCATGTTGGGTCACTGCGCGTTAGCAGCCACTCACCGCAGTGAGCAGCGACATGCAGAGGAGTGTAACCCCGGTCATCTCTGGAGAACGGCGTGACGACGGACGGGTCGTTGAGCCGCCTGAAACATGGCGCCAACACTCAGAGTCAGTCTACGGTCAATAATGGCTGAACGCGTTAAACAAGGAGCTTATTGGTCAAAGGTTAGAGGGAGCTTTCAGGAAGTAACCAGTGAGGCTCAATCAGACTCTGCCGTCTGATTATTACTTCAGAGCTTCAGCTGCGACAGGTGGGTGTGGCCGACAGGTGGCGCTTTCTCCTAGGCCTCACTTTAGCTAACAGGACTGCACAGCGTTTGTGGTGCAGCTACATTTTTGAGTATTTTCATTTTTAATGGGCCATTGCATAACGGTCTGAAATACACTTTTAGTGTGAGTGTGTGTGTGTGTCTGGGGGTTTCAGTGGGAAGTGAAAATACAAATGGTTTTTAATCCTGATTCGAAGCTCTGATGCACAAAAAAAAAAAATGGAGAAAAGGGGAAGTGATGATCAGCATCAGGCATCACATCAGTTTTTCTCTGCATATGTGCAAAGGCAAAGTCAGCCTTAGAGGGAATTTCCAGCTTCACAGTCAATAATCAGTGTGTCATAAACTCCAGGCAGGTCATATCAAATCTGTACCGTGGAGCCTTTACTCTTCTTTATTCTTCGTTATTTTCATGTGAATGCTTTGACGTACTCTCTGTACCTCTGCGTGTTTGTCTATGTGAGTCTGGACACTGACCCGGACAGCTGGAGGTCACAGAGGTCACAGGAGCAGAGAGGATGACACATCTTCACATCTTCATCGGCCTCTCCATCACTCAGCAGGCGTTCAACCTCCTCTTCATTTCCATTTGCTATGTGCTACAAAACACACAGGAGCAAACTGAGCATTAGCAAAATCTCGCCACTAGATGTCAGAAGACTGCAGATTGCCGTCAAATGAGTGTTCTTTGGTATAGTGGAGGGTATAGGATAAACATGTTAGCCAAGAGAGATCAAAAACATTAAATTCAGACTTTCAGAGCGTACCCCATAACAGCCGCAGCCAGCGAGCATGTTGCTATCACTGTTTGGGGAGTGGATCCATCCAGATGCAACCCACATCTGTCTGCTGTTTACCTCAGCTGTCAATGCTGGGTGAGAAGCGTCCACCTTTATTTACTCTGGAGGAGTCAGGAGTCACTTTTGACTGCTGACAGTGTTACTGAGGTAAACCTTTCTGTTGGTAAGCTGCTGTGTTTTTGCTGCTGTTAGCTATTGTGTTTTTGCTGCTGTTAGCCTCTGTTAGCTATTGTGTTTTTGCTGCTGTTAGCTATTGTGTTTTTGCTGCTGTTAGCCTCTGTTAGCTATTGTGTTTTTGCTGCTGTTAGCCTCTGTTAGCTAGTGTTTTTGCTACTGTTAGCTAGTGTTTTTGCTACTGTTAGCTAGTGTTTTTGCTACTGTTAGCTAGTGTTTTTGCTACTGTTAGCCTCTGTTAGCTGTTGTGTTTTTGCTGCTGTTAGCTGTTGTGTTTTTGCTGCTGTTAGCTAGTGTTTTTGCTACTGTTAGCCCCTGTTAGCTGCTGTGTTTTTGCTGCTGTTAGCTATTGTGTTTTTGCTACTGTTAGCCCCTGTTAGCTGCTGTGTTTTTGCTGCTGTCAGCGAAGGTTTCTATAAAGTGGATGTAACTGACACTTAGTGAATAAACTTTCATATCATGTGAGAATGTAATCACACTGTTTATCTGAGGGAAAGTGGGTTTTTCTTAGGACCCTCAAGCTAACAATCTGATACGTTAGCTTGTATTCAGGTGTTAGAGGGGGGGGGGGGGGGGGGGTGTCCTTCCTGGCCACTGTACTCAAATATGGTGAGGGGATATGACGGCTTCCACAAACACACTCCTATGTATTTTTAACAGATTAATTATAAGTTTATCTGAATGTATCAGCTTCTTGGAAGATGTAATTACTCTGATCTATGTACAATATAAAAATAACCCCCAAAAATAGTTACTACACATTTAAATCACTTTTATGGCCTGGAAAACACCAGGAAACATAATGAACATAAACACAAGAAATGCCAACAGAGGGAACAGAGCTGAAGATTGTAAGTGCCAAATAACAGTTTTTATTTCACTCTCTTAAATTCCTTCTCCTTCAAACTGAATTGGACCTCGAAGGATCTGTAAAAACATTCACAGCATCAGCATCCTACTGTACAAAAAAAACAAATACACATCGTGTGGGAGCCGTTTTATACATCATGCTGATCTTTTATGGGACATCTGCTAACGTCTCGGGCTGCAGCTCACCTCAAACAGACAATTAATGGGCGTGGCTACACCCTGAGTCAGCAGACTCATCCTCTCCTTGAACAGCGCCTTGTCGCTGAGCTCACCAGAGCCCTGAGGAAGGAGGCAAAAACAGGAGAAAACACATGGATGATCTCCAGCACAGTGAAGCAGCTGCTGAGATATGACAGCGGTGTGTTTGTGTCTCACAGAGTTCTGCAGCTTCCCCAGGTTGATGTACTCCACCGCCGCCTCGAAGGTGCTCAGACAGTAGCTGAGCTCATCTTTACTCGAGTGGCTGAAGCAGAAGTTCCTGATGTAGCTCAGGTTGGCCATCCTGAAGAATAGACAAATTAGATCTTCCAGCTACATCTGTATTAACCCAAATGATGTTTCATAACTATAGATCATCCTCAGCAGCCTCCAGTTAGGCTTCCTTTCATTGGAAGATTAATTGTGCTTATTTATAGAGGAAAAAAAAAAAATCACGCGCTGTGGACAGTTTACTGTCAACAAACATTATGAATTCAATAAAGTAATCAAATATTGCAATAAAAAATTATGCATTTGATCATAAAACATTAACATTGATTGTTAAAGTCACTATTGGAGGCCACCGGTCCGTGTCCTCAGCTGCACAGAGCAGTAAACGCAAAAACTTCACCTCCTGCCTCATAGGGGGCGCTGCAGAGTTCAGACTGAGCAGGTTCTGCTGCAGAACAAACACAGGAACCGCTCGAGATGTTTTTAATATTAAAATGTCTCCAGGTTGTGAAGTTTGCGGCACATTAGAAAATATAAATTCCAATTATAGCAACTTTCTGTACCGTGGCATCGTGGGCACGCCCGTTATCGAAAGCTCAAAAGCATCTGATTTAACCTGCAAGAGGAAAGTGTGACCCACAAAACCTAAAAAAAATAAATGAAACTGACACAGACGCTGCCAAAATGAGATGTTAAATTTAAAAAACTGAATTTTTGGTCCAATGGTTCCAAATTTCACAAATGTGGGTGAAGCCAGTGTTATAGTTTAGCCACGCCCACATGTGAGACCTGGAGAATGTGACGGTTTGGCGCAGGTTTCAGGAATCAAGAAGGCGATTTATTTTCTGTAAATGATTACAGCACCTAAGATCGATTAGATGGTTGTGTGTATCTTCACACCGAGCAGGGCTGCGATACTATCCCTTTGTTAGCCCCTGTTAGCTGTTGTGTTTTTGCTGCTGTTAGCTATTGTGTTTTTGCTGCTGTTAGCCCCTGTTAGCCGTTGTGTTTTTGCTGCTGTTAGCCGTTGTGTTTTTGCTGCTGTTAGCCGTTGTGTTTTTGCTGCTGTTAGCCGTTGTGTTTTTGCTGCTGTTAGCCGTTGTGTTTTTGCTGCTGTTAGCCGTTGTGTTTTTGCTGCTGTTAGCCGTTGTGTTTTTGCTGCTGTTAGCCGTTGTGTTTTTGCTGCTGTTAGCCGTTGTGTTTTTGCTGCTGTTAGCCGTTGTGTTTTTGCTGCTGTTAGCCGTTGTGTTTTTGCTGCTGTTAGCCGTTGTGTTTTTGCTGCTGTTAGCCGTTGTGTTTTTGCTGCTGTTAGCCATTGTGTTTTTGCTGCTGTTAGCCATTGTGTTTTTGCTACTGTTAGCCCCTGTTAGCTGTTGTGTTTTTGCTACTGTTAGCAAGGTGACCCAAAACTGTAAAACTGTGAGTCGTCTTTTTGTTTTCACAGCCTCATTTTTTCCCTCATTTCTCTGCATTTTATTCACGACAGAAGGTCAAAGGTCGCAGCCAGTTCCCCTTTCGCTCACCAGTTGGGGATTTCCGTCTTCACCAGCAGATAGAGGACGACAGACAGCAGGTCGTCGGCGCTCACAGCTTCTATGCTCACTGTGGAGGGAGACACACAGTCAGTGAGTGGAAACTGAAGAGTCATTCTTCCCGTTCATCTCTCCCTCAGCTCAGCACTAATGAGTAAACTGGCCTCTCGTCAGCTCGGCGCTGCAGGCTGACAGCGGGGTTGTTGCCGTGATCCAATAAGCTTGGATTACTAAAGCAAACTGCACAAATGGAAGCTCACAGAGTCAGTACTGTCCTTTTCTTTAGGGAAACACAAGAGTCGCACAGCCGCTCTCTGATGAGTCCCGTATTTCCCTGCATTACACGTTTAATAAGGTGGTTTCTCTTATGTTACCACGAGAAAATAAAGGAATCGTCTCATTTGTCAGACTCCTGGATCTAATGTGATTTTCTCAGAGTGATCCAATTGAAGACTATTAGATATTTACAGTTTTTTTGGTCCTGTTTGGGACTTTTTCTACAAACGTGTCCAAACGACATGAATTGAAGTTTAATTTGACGTTAAATTCAATTAGATCTGCACCGCATTCAAATCAGCTGGCTAACACTGGGTCGCCCCTGGTGTCACCGAAGGCTGCAAGGGACCCGCTCACAGCGAGCTGTGACATACTTCCATTAAAGCGAGCGCTGAAGCTCCACACACACATTTAAACTGCTTCTACAAAAGAGGTCCGATCGAACACGATGAGCTCACACACTCGTTTTAGCTCCGCACACACAAACCAACAGAGTAAGTACCGGTGCGTCTCGGGGTCTGGGTGGCGGTCAGCGCGACTCTACGCAGGCAGAGCAGTTTGAGGAGGGGGGACGTCTGCTGGTTGAGCTGGCTCAGCTCTCTTTTAGCCCGAGACAAGTTTATGCTGCAGAGACAGAAGAACGGGGGACAGACGATGGGTCAGAGACATCGAACGGACACATTCACAAAGCTTCAGAAGCTCGGGCTAAAGGAAGGAAGCACACAGCTAAACAACAGATTCAATTTACAAAACAGAGACAGAACCAATCACACGGTGCACTGAAACAAGTCCAGGACGTATTTAAAAACAAGTCTGATATAAAATTTGACTTCATAAACCATGAACACGTATCGTCTTTGTCTATGTAAGCTGTTGGAAAACTGCCACGATCAGGTCCGTGTAAACGTTGAAGGCATTTTGCACATTTAAACATCGTCTATAACGTGTTCAGAACAGCAAGCGCTGCTTAAACCTGTCAGCAGAACCAGATTTGACGCTGCACAGAGGTCTGGGTCTCAAAGGCCGCTCCGGTGTGCAACTGACCTGAACTCGGGTTTGACTCCCAGCTCTTTCTGCTGCAGCTCCTGCAGACTCCTGGTGGTTTTGTTGAAGGCAGCGTCCTGTCGGGAGAGGAACTTTTGAAACTGTCAAAGCCTCTTTTTGGGGTCATCACAGTAATAAAGAGCATGAAGGAGAAATATTAAGATCCCTGCAGACTGTGTGTTTGACGTTATATCTGCAGCAGCACGCAGCAAAAACACCAGAGTGATGTGTTTATGCAGGAGGCACGTGAGCAGATCACTCAGGATCTGGTGGTGGAAGAAAGCGGACGAACAGACGGTTTATTCGCTCCCTCGTTACGTCTAATGAGTAAATCTGAGCTCAGACCTACCTGGCTGGCCTCAAGCGTTCCCACAAAGTTAAAGATTAATTCATGGATACCATGATGAACGTACATCTGGGAAAAGAAGAGGAAAACCAATGTTTTCATACATAAAGCAGGAAGTTATGTGTGACAGCTGTGGGAGCTCCTGCATGTGTTTGATGAAATCTGACTTTCTTGCAAACTTAAACGTCTACGAGTGAACCCAGAGAGACGTTACCTCCACAGCCTGTTTGAGGAGCGTCATCTGAAGCTCCTGCTTTGCCAGAAGTTTCTGCAGAAAACACAAAGCATGCACGGGAAGAGGAAGGAGTTAGAGGATGTGATCAGGCCCAAAACTGCTGAGTCGCAGACGCCGCGGCCACATATCATCGAATCATCCAGTCCAGAGGAACTCGCAGCACATCCTGCTTGTGCGTCAGGTCAGAGGTCACGCTGATTAAAGGAAGCTGATTTGAAGCATTAGTTACGGCGATGATGTTGCACCAGAAGGCTTCCTCTGTTTACGTGCAGTTTCGCTTCATTTCCCACAAAGAGGGAAGCGCAGACTGCATCGAGGTCACAAATGCCTGAATTAACAAAAGCAGGACTTTTCTGAACTACAGCTGCCGACTCAGTACGGCCCGCGCTTATATGCAACACTCACATGAGCTTCTTCTGCAGTAAAAAGGATGTTGGACTGTCATGATGATTGTTCACTGCACACTGCTGAGCATCTGTGCCTGCAGAGTATTGAAATACTCACATCAGTGAGCAGCAGGTGGTGCAGGAGGCACCGTCAGACCTGCTGTTTGTCTGAGTTCATGGGAAGTTCAGTTCTGGGGGATTATTCCGACAGCGCTAGCAAAGTTTTCCTGCCTTAAGACTAGGGATGGGTACCGGTTCTGACATAAACGGTAGTAACCAGCCCGAAAAGCAGCGCACATTTCGGTGCTTTTTTTTCCTGAGCTGTGACACACTTTAGATTCTAGCCAATCATTTTACGTTTCCGAGGATAGTAGGCGGGTCCAGGTACGTACGTTCTTTTAGAGCAGAGCTACAGATTAAAATGCTCAAGGTGAAGCGGTCAAAGTCTGGCTGTACTTCACAGCAAAAGATGCAAACTCAGCAGCTGCAACAAGTGCTTTAAGGTGATACTGTGATACTGTCAAAGGAGGTAACACCTCAAATCTGATGAAACACCTGGTGACGTATAGCGGTTTTTTAAAAGCCGAGAAATGCGCCGTATTTGATAGCTTGCTGCGAGACCTCACACCGAGCACATCTACTGCGGGTGTGGTGCCTGTTATCGGCCCGGAGTTAGCAACATCCCCCAAAAACCTGAAGAGGAGAGTCCTGGCCCCTAGCCCTGCCAGTGTAGCAGAAATGATGATGATGATGATGCAGCAGCAGCCGTTCTTCTCTGCGTGAGTAGCTTAATGTTGTTCGTGTGTAATTTACGTTGAGTAGGCTAACCACGTTATTACATTAATGCATGTAAGGTGAACTAGCAAACACCATCATAGCTACATGCGGCTGTCTTCTTGTTTGATGGCAGATACTCCCTTCACCCTGGACAAAAAGGCTAAAATGACCAAAGAAAAAGAGGAAAACAGTTAAACATGAGAGGTTTTTGGACAAAGTTTGTGTTTTTTCCATTGATTAAGCTGCTTCCAGCCAAGAGTGATACCATATATGCCCCATAGCTGCAGAAAAGGCTAACATTGTTATCTTTTTACAAAAAAACAGCTGAACATGAGAGGTTTTTGGACCAATTTTGTGTTCTCCATTCTTTAAGCACCGGTTTGAGCACCGTTTAAGCACCGGCACCGTTTCAAAAGTACCGGTTTGGTACTGGTATCGGATAAAACCTAAACGATACCCATCCCTACTTAAGACAGGACGTTGTGAGGGAAGTTTGCACACAGCAGAAACAATGAGTGACAGAAATCTGCATTTTCTCCCCTTTTTTATGTTATTTTAGAGATTTGAATAAGAATCCTTATAATACAGGTGATTTTGCTAAAACCTCTGTAGTTGGTGCCACAGATTCAACATCCTGACTGCTCGTCCTTTGTATGGTGCAAAGATCCAATCTCTTATCCAGCTCAGGCTAAACTAAAACAGCAGCCTCTCTGTGAGTAATCAGCACTTTCCATCAGCTGCTCTTCCCTCAGGCAGGATCGGCTCAAACACAAGCTCACAGTTTTATTAAAAAGAAACGGAGAACTTCGACAGTCACATGCTCAAAAAGCACGGCCGTGTTACTCGACCACGTTTCTCACGGCTTTGATGTCATCGTGCAGCCGAGGGACAAATGAAACAAAGTCAGATAATCACACGAATAACCACGAACGCACCGAGCCACCATGCACACCAGAGAAGCACACGAATAATAAAGACATAGAAGAGTAAAGAAGCCAGAAATAAATATTCACCAAATGACGGAGAGAAAGGCGGATTTTCATTCAGCCAGTTTTAACGTGACAAATAAAGATTGTTTCTACTCACCAGGTGAGAGTCTCTCAGCAGACACTGAAGACATTTAGTGTAAAGACCGTTCACAGAGTCCTGACAGGAAACAGAACAGCTGTTAGCTCGGCAGGAAAAAACAAATCGAACGTAAAAATCCAATAAAGACTCAAACATTCAAACACATTAACGCTAAAAAGATGAACACTCTTTTCATCATTGTTGTCATGAATTAAATCACTTTTCAAAGTAAAAAAGTGAAGCTAGCGTGGAGGAGCCTTAAACCTGCACTCTTTTTGATGCCCACTGGGGGGCGATAGCTGCAGCTGTACAATGACAAGTTCTGTAAACATGTGACATCAACTTGTCTGCCAATAACAGGCCTCGAGACGAGTCTGCAACCAGCTGCGAGTGACGCTGGAGACCGATGGTAGCTGCTGGGAAACCATCGCTCAAATCAGTCGTGACCCTGGTAACCACCAGACACCCAACCGGTTGGGAAACCTTGTGATTGCATCAGTATTTCTGCCTTATCTGAGTCACGGGAGCGCAAACCTGTCTGTGGTAAAAGACGAAACCTGTAAGGCCGTTTTATGTGCAGATTATGCTATTTTAGGTCAGACGCGCTCTGTTTCCTTCAGCCCCCGTTTGTCACTCTAGTCCGTTTATCACCAGGTTTGTGTTTTGTGTCTGTCGTCCCTACTATGTGGTGCCGGAGTCCCTTCCTCTCCTGCTCCCTGAAGGCCTGACAGAAGCTCTGGATGTGCTTGTCCATCTTCTGGGCATGGCGGCCCAGGAACTCCCTGACGTCCTCCAGGCTCCTCAGGCTGTAAGAAGACGGCGTGCTGACCTCGGACAGGCTCGGGTCCACCTCCATGGGCCTGGAGACGCACAGGATGCTGTAGCTTTGCTCCCGGTCGTTGTAGAAGGTCTCCTCGAACAGGATGGGGATCGATACTGGAGCCGGGAACCCGGATCCCAGCAGGACCTGCCTGTCCTGGATCCGGACCTCCTGTAACACACAGAGGAAAAACAGCCTCTTTTTGTATTTTTAGGGCTGTAAAAGTAGGACAGCGGTGCATTTAAACTCAGCCTCTGCAACAATGAGCAGCACAGACTGGCTTGTGTTGAAGACAGACCTTCCCGTCCGCAGTCTTATAACCGTCCTCCTCGGGCTGCAGCACATAGCTGTCGAAGTGAGAGTCCGAGTAGCTGCTGAGGGTCAAACTTCCACAGCACGGCACCAGAACCTGCAGGTTCAAGGCAACACGCAGGGTATTCAATTTATTAACCACTCAGCACAGATTTAGAGCGACCTTTCCACGCTAACGACAATCAGATAAGGTCTGATCTGTGTTAGGGAGCAGAAAATAGGATCAAATGGTACAAAGAGTGGAGTCTTCACTGCATTAACTGCGGTTAGATGATGAACAGCACTGAAATGGCTCCTGGCCTCTAACTCACTTACGCTTTTATAAGAATAGATGTTTATCGTGAAGTATACGGCACGTCGGTGTGCTGGGAGTATTAACATACAGAGCCGAGGCTCCACAGTGTTTCTCTGCACAGTCGAGTATCTGATGGTCTGAAAATAGCGCAGAAACACTGACATTAAACAGGCGTCATTTGTTTTTAAGATGTTCACATGAAGTCAATAAATGCACATGATTAAGGATCTGAGGACGCGGTCACGAGCCGGAGCAGCTGCTGAAGCTGACGTAGGCACAGCATGTGCATGAATAACTGATTTTTCCGGCTCTGCTGCGAACCACAGCTTTAATGCAGTTACATGCATTTTTTCCCCCCACTGATGTTTTGACGGCGTGCAGATGACCCGACTGGCCGGCGTTCAGACATCTGATTCTCATCTGCCGCTCCAGGCGTCCGATCGTCATCTTTAACAAGCTCAAACGAGGTTTAGAGCGCCGCTTTGCAGCTCGTCAGCTCATCTGATATCTCTGCGCTTCACTGAGATCCAAATGAAATCAACCCCAAAACAACGCTCCTCTAACTCAGCGAGAGTGAAGGGATGGCAGCAGAGTGCGTTGAAACCACCACGCTGACCCACAGTGAGGCAGGAAGTGGTGTAAAGGTGTCGCTGTGTTTGAAACGCGCTTCTTCATTTAAACATTTTAACAGGGATAATGTCCCCGACTCTGATCGTTAACCTGCTTTAAGGAGCTGGTGTGACTCTCAGCTGTTTGTAGGCGCAGCCTTCAACCCTGCAGCGGCTCACACCTGGACTTATTCAGGCTGCAGTTATTTTGAGCTCTGTGCCGTTTCCTCATTTTCACCTCCCCCCTGTTTTTTACTAATGCAAACCTTCCTGAGCAGAGACAGAGATGCTCAGACCCACAGCCACCGACAGACGATGCAATACGAGGGTCTCCAGCTGCACACTGATGTGTTCCTAACACAGACGAGCAGCGCCGTCTCTCTGGCGTGTGCTGGATCTGCCTCGCGGTCTCATGCCTGACATCACTTCCTCCGTGAGGCAGCCGGGTCAGATGGAGCTGAGCTCCTCACCCTGTCACTGAAGCTCAATTCTTCTGCTTGTTCCCTCCATTCACAATTCCTATTATTAGGGCTGTGCGATATGACCACGATCTCATATCCTGATATAAAACATCTATCGCCCCGGTAACGATATAAATCACAAAAATGTAACATTTTCTGTAAATCCTGTGACTCTCGACTTGCGTGAAGTGTTTCCAGCTGCGCGTCATGTAGCTGGAGTCGAGTGTTTTAACCGATGCATGAAACGATACATTTTTAGACATAAGTTGTAACGGCGCCGTTTTCTTTGTATTTATTACACGGCGTGCTGCGGGGAAAAGCCTGTTCTAACGTTTGAGTCTAAGGTTTACTTTTTAGCACCTGACGTCTTTTTTACTTCTCATCCGTAAATAATCTGCTCTTTCACGTGATTCAGTTTATTTTGAAAAGTCTCAACAGGATCCTGAGCTTTATTGTGAAAGGTTTATGTGGAACATAAACAAGCGGACACGCGATGCTGTTACCATCGTTGTTGCTAACGACAACGCATAAAAACAGGTGCTTGTCCGTCTGTAGTGTGGTTATATTAAATATAAGAGAAAGAGAGAACTTTAAGCCACTACAGTGACATCAAAACAAAAATATTGCCGTAAACAGTTTATTTTGCGACACCACGAAACAAACGACAGCGTAAAATGAAACGATAGACGTTTTTATATCGTCGTCCGATATATATCGCTATATCCAACAGCCCTACCTACTATTACATTTAATTTCCACCCATTTTTAAAAAACATTGATCATCTAAGTGAACATAGACGCCACAGATTCACAGCCACGTGACACCCAGACAGAGCGCTCTCTGATTAATCGCCGTCTGATATCATGGTCGGTACCTGATCCTCACATACATGCAGGTGGGCTTGTCTGGTGACATAAATGAGATGAAGGGTCAAACTCACGATGCCGTGGAGCTCTGCCACTTGGCTGCAAAGGTCGGGTCTCTGCTTCTCCAAGGCCAGGTAGAAAGGATTCTTCAGGATGTTCTCATCATATACAGCCATAAGGAGCTGGAGGTCTGGATCCTGCAGACGGGACAGGAGGAAAAACATTAATTATCAACCAAGTACGTGTCAAGGACTTTTATAAATATGTGACCAGTTAAAGCCTTCGTGGGGAGAGGACCGTGGGGGTGCAGCCCTGTCAGGACTCATCTTCTGGGGATTATAAATAATTGTAGAGAATAAATCGTCCACATCAGCCTCTCTGAGAGCAGCTGCTGGTTTCCTGTTAATAATCATGTGCCAATACTGCTCATAGATGTTTGAGAAAAGCCTAGCAACAACAACAACAACAACAACAACGACAAAAGATCTCATGATTCCTTAATGCCTCCAAATTTGAATCTTAGGACAAGACCCGAAAACAAGCTCATTTATGGTCTTTGAGGCCACCGGACAAGAAGTTTCCAGCCTAATGTGGGTGGGAGTGGTGGGGTGGGGGGTGGGTGGGGGGGGCTTATGTTCCCATCTCGTTCTGTCAATCTGCAGTGTTCAGGCCCCCCAGAAGTCGCTCACGGTCACGTATGGATCTGAGGAAACCAGGGCTGCTTCTCTCTCAGCTGATCCATTTCGTATTGAACTGGTTTATTTCAGCACGATTGATCTAATAATCCTCCATCCAGACAAAGCTTCACCCGCTCCAACCTGGCCAGGCTGGATGTGAGGCCTCGGAAAAATCTCCCAGAGTCTGTAGTTACTAATGCTGCCAATAAGAGCTTTAATGTCTAATTACAATTCACCGAGCCTGACGAGGTGAGCAGTTAGGTGGTTTGAACTTTTGACTCCATTTACCTGCAGCTGTAAACCGCGAGTCCTCTGAAGGTGTTACAGGACTGTAGTCGCCTTCAACAGAAGACGCATCGTTTTGAACCCGGGTGTGATTTTTTGACAGCGCTTTTATTTTGAAAAAACCCATGCTATCAAAGCTAATTTCTTTTAAGCTTCTGTAAAGCTGGAGGGGTCTTCCAGCTTCAAAGAGTTTAAAGCAGGGGTGTCAAACTCAAATACACAGTGGGCCAAAATTCAACTGGAACAAGGTCGCGGGCTAACGTTAATATTTATTGAAAAAAAAATCTTCCTCTAGATATAAGAATGAATCTTTTCTTATGGACTCAAACAAGTTTTGCTGAATAACTGAATATGGAACAAGCAAAGCTTAATACTAAACAATATATATATTAGCTGTATAATACCAGTAGGCCAGCTCTAATAGTAATTTGGTATGGCTTCGCGGGCCAAATGTAATTAGGCGGGCCAGAGTTTGACACCTATGGTTTAAAGGTTATCCACTTCTGACCCAGTCTCTGAGGCCTCTTCCTTAGAGCCTGGGCGAGAAGTTCAGTTACTCAGGAGGAGCTCGGAGCAGAGCCACTACTCCTCCACCTTGAAAGGAGTCCGCTGAGCTGGTTTGGGGACCTGGCTAGGATGGAATACCTCCTGAGTGAAGTATTTCAGGCATGTCCTACTGGGAGGAGGCCGCGGGGTAAACCCTGGACTCACTGGAGAGATTATGTCTCTTGGCTGTCCCGGGAACGCCTGACTACATTCAGTCATTCACCCATTCACACAAGCCCCAGATGAGCTTGGCGGAGGCTGGGGGGCTGATCTTCTCTGCTCGGGCTGCTGCCCTGCAATAAGAGGCTCTAATTTCTGATCTTTAACCCTGCACACTTCCACTGATCACCAAACTGTTTTTAAAATTGTACTAAATAAGAAATATTGCATATCAGCATCACTCACACCAATGACCAAAAGACTGGTGTACACTGGTCAAGCTTGTCTGATTAGAACTGCTGTTACAGCATCTGGATTTACTGAAAGAAGTGGAACATTTTCTAAACCTTTCAAAGGTAAAACACTGAATGCACCAACTGTGACAGAGCTGATTATTTTTCGTTGTTTCGACTGATTGAAAAGTAATCAGCAGCTAGTTCAATAAACAGGTATTTTAGTCCAGTTCTTAAGTAAAAGCCGTTCCCTGTTTGTAGCGTCTGCAGTGTGAGGATCTGAATGATGTGTTTGGGACTAAACTGATTGTCTCAGTTCATGCATTCAATAATGAACAACTTTCCCCCCACACATCGGTGAGCTGGAACCGGAGTTTTGTGGAAAGAATGCACAAAAAAGCAGGTCGTCTCCTCGCCTGCATTTAGCTGGTGTCTCATTGTCGTTGTGTTGATAAGGAAAGTAAAAACTACCATGCTCCATCTTCTGTCTGAAAAGTGAAAAGTTAAAAATTCCCACAGGTTATAAAAGTGTGATTTCCTTTGCCGAGGTGGCAGATGTGTAATCAGCCAGATGTGTTCGGCCTGAGGTGAAGCTCTTACACCTCACCCAGGGAACACAGATCGTCACCAGAGAAACGCAAAAGGGTCTCAGACTCATGCACAGCTCTCTGAGCTCTGCAGCAGCTCCGTTCTTCTCTTCTTCAGTCGTTCTGTTGCAGATCTGCTGCTGTGCTGGGATCTTTGTCCTGTTGATGACTCGGTTTGGTCCGAGCTTCAGCTGTGGGACACACGGCCTCACACTGACTCTACAGAGGAGCTCATGGTCCACTCAGATCATCGTCCCTCCTCCACCGTGCTGACGGCTGGATGAGGTGTTTGTTTCCTCCAGGTGTGCTGCTGTGTTTGTATTTCAGAGAGAAGAGGCTTCCAAACAGCCATACTTGCTCACTCTGTTTGTATTTGCCGTAAACTTTAACATTAAAAATGATAACTGTACAGTCAGAGATGAAGTCTTAAGACGTAACCGAGTCTTTAGCAGTGATTGTAAAGAAGACAGATTTCCTCAGGCAGGTTGTTCCACAATCCAGAAGCCCTAACAGCTCGAAGCCTTCTCGCGAACATCAGAAGTCGCACACCAGTTGGAACAAGAACAGCAGGTCGAGTACCTTTACAGGGGCCGTGCAGGGCTTCAGAATATAACAATAAAATTGTAAAAATCAACCCAAACAGCAGAACTGTTAGAAAGGATGTAATGTGCTCACTTTTCTTGGTTCTTTTAAGAAGTTTGGCTGCTGAGTCCGAGGGTTTTTCTATTAAAACACTGTTTACCTTTTAAAAAGTCAGCACAGCTAATAAAACAAAGGCGTGGGATCCACGTCATCTGTTATTCTTCCCATTTCTAGCCTGAACATCAAAAGGAGAAACAATGCCAACAAAGAAAACAGAAAGTGGTCTGATAAAAACATGATGACTGAAATGATACTCTGCAGCACATCCATGAGATTACAAACGTTACTGTATGAGCGCCAAATTTAATTTAAAAACACTTCATTCATCTGCGCGCCAAAACCACAACAAACCAGATCAATTCTACAGAAAACACGACCAGTTCTGCCCATTAAAGAGTCAGATTTTTATTTAATGACAGAAAAATACATTTTAAAACATTTTCTGATCTCTTACAAATCTCTACACTGACCGCTCACACCTTGCAGGTGATCCACTCACCTCAGAGGTCAGCTTCATCCTCCCTGAGCTCCCACACACGCACTGGAAACCAGTTCAGCACAGCACACACAGTAAATCCCCACCCAAGCAGCTCCATGCTGGGAAAAAAACATCACGTGACCCTCGTGACCTCCCAGGCTAGAAGCAAAACAGCAGACAGAGGAATGTCCGTCCACTCGGGCTTGAGCCACATTCACAGCTGATGTCTCAGCCTCAGGTTGAAGGGAACAACAGCATCACCAACAATCACAAAATACCGAGATCACCGTCCAAACTCAGGATAATAAACCCCAGTCACACCAAAGTCCTCTGATCTGAAGACACAATGACTCACAGACTCACTTTCCTGAGTGGATGCTTAGTTGGTTCGCCTATGAGCGGTATTAGCTCCGCCCCCTCTAAGTCAACCACCTTCTGGTTGGCTGCCCCTCACAAGCTGTAGGATTGTTTATGCACACACTGGTCTTAGTGAAACTTTGGTCATGTTTAGTATGAATATTCACCACTAGAATAGGAGACATGAAGGAATATAAGGAAAAGTAGGATCATTTCAACACAAAACAAGAAGACAAATCGGGAGTGTTTTATCTTTTTAACTGATTCGCATCTCTAAGGACTTGGATTTTATATTCCAGGTTTCTCCGAAATGCAGCTTTAAACGGGCACACTTGCACTTCACACTTAGCAGAGGTGGCCTGAGGGCTTTCTTCCACTCTTTTAAGTCCTATTATCTCATACTCTCCCTTTCTATTATGATTTTTTTACTGTGTTATATTGGGTTATCAACCCATCTGTTTCAAGTAAACACCTAGATGTTCTTCTTCGATAAACAAATACAATTTAATGTGTATTTTCCTGTTTTGTGGTATAGATATCCATAAAACAAGAAGGTAACTTAAAATGAAACTAAAGTCGTAACTCTTAAATTTGACATTTTGTGAATGGAGTCTGGCGTGGCGCTGGAAGCAGCTAATAAACTGTGTCACGGTACCGTTCACATGACAGGTGCAAGGAGGAGTTTTATGCTGCTCTCTGATAAATTAATATCTGAAGTTAACCATCGTTATCTAACAATAGTTTGTTCGGTTTTGTGCGTCTGTCAGTAAACGGGGACTTTAAGTTTTTAAATTAGCCTCCTAGCTAAAACCAAAAACACAGCCTGTAGCATTAGCGTTCCTGGGGATTTACTGTTGCCTTAGCGTAGTGACACGTTAGCGTTTCCAAACACGGAATTGAGCCAACAGATGTGATGATTTGGAAGAAGACTGATTTTACCTGCTATTAACGAGTCCCTTCGGTCATCCAGGGTTTAGCATGTCAAAGCCAAACAGCCTCAGCAGCAGCCTGCCAGGAGCCGTACGAGCTTATCAACCTTGCGAGACGAATTGCGATAAATAAGCTGCTAAAACGAGCCGATTCGCCGATTATAGCGTCCTGAGTCCGATTCCGTCCAAGTAAAACTTTTACAGAAGAAGAAACGCGTTCATGTACACGAACGTTTCATTTATGGGATCTGATGTGGACAAATTAAAGGGGAGAAGCGCACCGGGTCACACTGCCCTCTACTGGCCAGTGCGTGTACTACACAAACACACTGGCTCACACCGACCCCTACAGGCCAGCGCAGTGTACTGCACCATTTTTAACTTCTGTAGCTCTCCGTCACCATCATTACACCCACACTTCCAGGTCTCTGATAGGATCAGAGCTCAAGACCACACATTTCATCAAGCATTATTTTTTATGTCACTTTATTTTATCTATTTTGTGCTTGTTCTTAATTTTATTTATTTCCCCAGTGCTGTCTCCACATTTAATGATTTCCATTATTTCCATGCACTAACCTGCATGTAAGATGCTATACCAAGTTTGCAGGATGTATATACATTTTAAATAGTAGTGACAGAAGCAGTTTATGGTCACCCCTCAGGATGTACAGACGAGCCGGTTAGTTTCAGTGAACAAATCTTTTTTTTTTTTTTTAACTCAAAGTGATGAGAATCAAATCTTTAAAGAACATTTAAAGAAACAGTGAGCCGGGTTACAGCTTCAAACATTGCAAAATGAATTTTATTTATGCGTGCACGGGAGCCACTGGGAACAAACGCCAGCCTGAGAAACTTCACCTATGCTTGATTACATGTGATTCTTTGACTTTGCTGTTTTTAGTGCAGGTGGAGGTACAGGAGACTGAAGAACAAGTTTCACGCAGCACAAACCAACAGAGAAATGGAAACAAATGACCTGCTGCAAACACCTTTCACCAGCAGGAGGCAGATTTACCCAGGAAGTTTAATGTAGCTGAAACTTGAAGAAAGAAATGAGAACAGTTTGAGAGCAAGTTCAGCATCATCATCATCCATTTATTGACTCTCTTATTGGACAAAGGATGATGAAGATGAAGCTGCCAGGCAGCAGGAAAAGAGGAAGACCTCAGAGAAGATTCATGGATGTAGTGAAGGAGGACATGCAGAGGGCGACGCTGGGATAGGAGGAGATGGAGGCCGATGAGTCGCTGCGGTGGGCAAAAGAAGGTGGTGGTGATTCATTCCTCTGCATTTTCTCTTCCCCCCTTTTGATCATTTCATTCTGGGAATTGCTGAGTGAGAGGAGCCGCTTTCCAGGTGCTTCAGCTACTGTTTGGTGCCTCATACACGAGAATCCTTCCTAAACCTCTCCTCCTAGTTTCCTCTCATGTCACCTCAGTTCAGTCTCACGTGTTTTTATTCGCTGAAAGTAAAACAAGCTGAGTGCAGATCTTCTGGGTTGAGTCGTTTTTACAAATGTCTTAGTTTGAAACTTTCCAAAATTAACAAAGCTATTCTTAAATGCTGAGTACTTTTACAGGAAACAGATTTTTTTTTACTGACAGCCACTTTGCAACCCGCCTCTGTCCCAGCTCCTCCTTTTCAGTGATTCAAGTATTGCATTAACTGTTTAGGAATTACAGCCATTTACATACACAGTCAACCACCATGAGACGGCTCCTTCCATGACAACATGAGCAGATGAAATACACAGAACTCTTCCATCAAGGAAGCGCGCGAGGCTAAAATAAATAAAGAAAAATAAACCTTTAGGATTGGCCAAATAAACAAAAAGAAGGAAAGCGCCGAGCAGGTCAGCAGCACCAAAGTGTCTGCGAGACAAACACAGTGGATGATCACAGAGTTATTTCCATGCTTCACGAGATCTAACAAACCGAGAACACGACGAGGAGGCAGAGGTATAACTGTAAAGGTCAACAATCACGCGACGCCTTCACAAATGGAAATGCAAACAGTTTACAGATGAATCATCATCATCATCATCATCATCTACAGAGTGGACCACTGTGGGGGAAATGGGTGTAATTCATAAACAGTTAACACAGAACTGGTGTGAAAACCTGAATCAGATCAAAGTTGGCCCTTCAGTCACATCCAGTGTTTGATTAAAATCGACTGCGATGGGAAAAGTTAAAGTTTCATCTTCCAGCTGCTCGTCTGTGATCTTCTCCTCAGCCCAGGGTGAACACTATGAAACCAACCTGCACTAAATAACAGTAAAGACTCCCTTTAACACGACAAACAAGAATCTCACGACCTGAATCTGAAATGGAACAAGCGCCGCTCGTACGGGGCACGAATCTCAGCCGGCACCGTCAGCTCACACTGAATATTTTTAATCATCTGTAAAATTAATCTTAAAAAGGAACATTTTCATTTCAAACTTAAAACAACTCCCTCTCAAATCTCTAAAACTTAGACTAGTTTAAATTCTCACCGTCAGTTTATACATGTACACTTCTTATTGTAAACTTTATATTTAAGACTTTGCTGTTGTTGCTGCTGCACAATAAAAAGCTCCGATGGAGGCGAAGCGACCAATTACAGATGAGAATTTGAAATAAAGAAAAATCTAATTACATACATTACATTTACCTTACAATATTCCCTGTGACCCAAACACACACACCAGAGTCTGTTATCAGCATCTCACCGTCATGTGACTGACATCAGGAAGTATTTTGGAGCCCCAGTGTTCGTTCACCAATTTAAAGGGACAGTTGATCCACAGATCTCTGCACATGGTGCTGGTTATCCCTGCAAATCGTCCTACTGTGACGTTTTGTCAGCACAAACATTTAGTCAGAAATTATCTCGATAAAAAACATGAATTTACAGAAAAGACCTTTTAAACTGCTCATAAAAACTAAAGCAAAAGTGGTTCAAGCTTTCTTAAATCAGACATTTGATAGAGATCCTAACCAACCATTTCACGGTCTGCTGCGCTGAGTCACACCAGCAGCAACAGCCTGAAAGCACGACCACTTCCTGTTTTTATCTGTTTGCTGAAGGATGAAAGTTTCAGATCGTCTGTATTTCCTCACAATATGACCTAAAACATCAGGAGCTCTAATGGAGGATGCACGGGTGTCATTTCTTTAGAGGAAGTGTGACAGCAGCTCGAGAACACAAACCTTGGTCGGGGGGGGGAACGCTATGACTGTTTCAGAACAACGGGGCAAAAAAATCAAAGTGAAAACAGAATTTTTTTCCTGTCACTGACATGACGGCGAGAAACGCTGCAGCTGGACTCTGGTGTAAGTAAATCTGGAACCCCGACTCTGTGCTCAAGTTAATTTGCTCCCATTGAAACGGCAGAAGCCTCAAACATTACTGAGGTCAAAGGTCACAGAACAGACACCACGACCCCGAGGACGACGATGGTTGGAGGATGTTATATAAAGTCGTCGCTCTCACTGCTGCTCTCCGAGTTCCCATACCAGTCGTCTTCACCCGTGTTCTCCACAAACCACTGACCTGACCACCAAAAAACAAAACAGGGTAAAAACATTAAAGCTGAAGAGCTGCAACACTGAAGAGAAATAAATAAAATTTATTTATAAAAACAATTCAATGATTCAAAAATCAGTTAAAAAAAAAAACCCACCAGTACAAAGACAACATCAAACATCACAAACGCAGAAATTCTCTGGATGATATGAAAATATCTGTTCGTTTTAAATGTTGCATCACAGTAGTACCGCACACAGCGAGACACCCGTCACCCTGAATGGGACCAGTGGAAGAAGATCGATGGACTTTGCTTCACTCAGTCTGAACCGTCAGCTGAAACGTTCCTGAACATTTAAGGTCTGCAGCCTGGCCTGTGCACATGTTTCTCTGCATTATATCAATATTTTCATTTTTATTGTGAAAACCAATAATCTTTTGCATTTTGACACCGACAACGTTTCCATAAACTGTTTGACTCCTCGTCTGCGAGGGCGAAACAGCCGGGAGTCGTGGCAGTGCGGGGGCGGAGCACCGAGGTCAAAGGCAACAACTTTACAACCATCACTGCTTCTGCTTTGAACATTGCGTTTCTCCAGACCTCTGATGTCCTCATCCAAACTATTTAGAAATGTTTTAAATATTGGGCTTACGTGATTGCAAATCATTGTTTTCGTGCACATTATCCAGAATCCCCAACATCAGCGTTTCACGTCTCAGATTCCATCAATAACAGTCACATTTAGACTTCGTTGGGCTTTCAGGATCTTACCATTTGGCACTCCGTCCTCTTCCTCACCCTCAAAGTGCTCCATGTCATAACTCACAAATATATTCTGGGACAAGAAATATCCTATTAGTTTTGCTGCTTTTCATAACGAGGGGCAGTTACAGCTTTTACTATATTTCCTTACAGTTAACGTGAAGATAATCCTATATTTCTTCTGTAAATCAAAGAAAACTAAATCAGTACCTTGTTTCTGAGGAGTTTGTCCCAGATTCCCGGCTGCTGCTTGACCAGTTTGAGAACTGGTTCATTGGATTTCATTTCCCAGCAGCAAACGTCAGCTGCGATTTCGTAGTGAAGCTCCAGGTCAGCTCTGTAGAACCGACCGTTCACGCTGCCACTGAACACAATCAGCAAAGAGAGAGCAATCAGTTCTTCTGTGTGGTCATCTATTGTAGTAAATACAGTAAGACAGAGTACGTCTGATTTTATAGGGAGGTGGTGATAAACGGGGCGCGTGGCCATGAAGGTGAGAAGGAAGGTGTGATGACTGAGAGGGGGGAGTCGTGGATGAATTCCATGTTGTGGACCTCTGAAGACAGTATCTATCCGCATTAATGTTTTGGGGTCAATGACTTGGGAGTCACAACCAGGGAGGCCAGAGTAGTTACACAAGCAGTTAAAGACGGACTAAAGAGACTGAAAAACTCCTGAAAGATCCCAGAGGAGGAGGATGCTGATCTGCAGCAGTGAGGTCATTTGTTGTATTTATGAGGGCCATGTCCAGCTGTTTGAGAAGTGCCATTTACTGATGATGGAAACATGATGACACAGGCTGGGCAAGACCTGACTGAGGCGGTCAGCCTGTGATCCAGAGGAAGGTGGAGCGACTTTAATGAGCGACTCAGTAACTTCGAGATGATGGGATGAGCGTGGGCAGGACTCTGTTGTTTTGTGAGAGTTTAATGCGTTTTCATCTACACATGTAAGCTGCTCTCAGGCGCTTTTTGTAAAATAGAGCCTGATGACAGCTTTCTTTGCACAGAGCTTGGATTGTAGTTCTTTTCTTACTTATCTAAATGTTTTTTTAACCGAGACAACAAGAATATCCTACTGCAAATAAACTACCTGCGTTCATTAGGTCTTTATTTCAAGTGTTTCACATTCAGTTCAGCATCTACCGCTGTTTCCACAACTTAGTGTTAAGAACACCGCTGCAGCTCTACAGAAACGTCTTTTTTGGTTGTGTATATACGAGAACATTTCCTGTGCTGTCGTGTAAAACCTGACAGATGTTTGGTGGAAAATGTCTCCATCTGCTCAGCTGACTTCTGATGGGATGAGAGAGGCAGGACTTTTATACGTGACAGCAAAGCAGTCTGGCACCTTGACTTTTAAAATCAGAGTAAGATCTGCAAAGGCTGCCGATCTTCTATTTATTTTTACTTTTAATTTTAAATATTCGTTATGGTTCATGTGCTGGTTTTCTTTAAAAAAGAAAAAAAAGGTCATGTGAAAATACCCAATCAGAAAGCCAGAAAGGATGGCTGTGTCATCATTTATGGACTAAAATACAATCTGAAAGGTTTCAAACCGAAGACGGAGTCAGAAGTGTTCACAGCACTTTTAGAGGTTTATGTCTTATGAGTGCAGAAATGACTCACTGGTGCAGTGTCTGCAGTGCTGTGGACGGTGACGCTGTCCATTTAGTGGACAATTTAGATTCCTACTCTCGCCTGTGGCCACAAACAATGAGTAGACAGAAACACTGGGGAAGTGGCAACCGGTCCATAAAGATCAAGAACCTCACCTGGTTGTGCCAAAAGGCACAAGCTCAAGGAGCCACAACAGGACTTGTTGAGCTGTGGTAAGTTAGTGAAAAGATGAGATCTCAGCTACAGGCGGCAGAAAGGTCAGAGAATGGAAATCATTCTGGAGGATTCAGAGTAGAGCTGCATCGAAACAAACAGCTGAGGTGGTTCAGTATCGGAGCGGTACACCTGCCAGGTGAGGTGTTTTGGGAATGCTCAACTGAAAGGAGCCCCCGGGGCAGAGCCAGGACATGCTGGAGCGATATCTGTGGCCATGAAGACGACAGGCTGGACTTGACTGATTAGACTAAATCCCCCATGACACAGTGAAGGCAGTGCAGACGAATATTTGACCTGCTAGTGTCACGAATAAGCTTTGAATGCCTTTTAAAAGCAGCACCGTGGAAGCTAATTGTAGAATTATAATTGTAATAATGTGACACTAAACGCTGATATTAAAACATTTTATTGGGAGGATGGAATAATTAAATCTGTGCAAAACAACAGGAGCAGAAACTATTTGCTCAATTATGGGACATAAACTCTGAGATGGACTTTTCCTTGTACCAACGTTTCAAATGTATCTGCCTAAACATTTTGCACATCTGCTCTAGATTATGGATTTTTAATTAAATGGCTGAGAATGATTCAGAATAGATTACAAAATAACTTCATTAACCCAAAGAACGGATTAACTTTGCGTCAGATACCAAACAGAACTGAGTGTTTTCACTGCTCACGATTAAACTCGAGTGTAATTCACATGCAGGCTGGTTATGGTGAACATGTACCCACTCCCACCCGTGTAAAGTGCTCTAGACAACAAGCTCCACCGAATGTTGGATGTGATGCCAAATAGGTAAGCGCTCATTGAAGGTCTGAATCTCACAGACCTATAAATGACTCGGTCCGAGCAGAAGTCGCAGCGCTGGTTCTCCGGGTTTGCCAGCTTCACGGTGACAATGGCAGAGTCGGGCGTCTGGAACCAGCGGATCAGAGGGTGGAAGCTGAAACAACCAGCAGATGCACGAAAATCAAAGCTCTGGACACTCGACACCTTTAGGTACTGATGCTGCTGTGGGGACTTCTTCCAGCTTTTACCTTCGTGATGCATCATCAGAGCCTGTGCTGATGACCTGCTGCCTACTGCTTTGACCAGCACCTTCCTGCACACCTGTATTCACGTGCCCCCCCCCCACACACACACTTAACTACATGCTGAGTAGCCAAAAGATTATTAAAAAAAAAACTTTCTGCATTTACGTAATTTGTTATGGGGCATGACCTGAGTGATAGGTGTATGGCAACATGAGCGGCTCTAGCTGCTAGCTTGCTGCTCGGCTTCACCTGAACTGGACCTCTGCACCGTGTTTGTGCTGTTGGAGTTTTGTAATGCGATTATCTGACCAATAATATGACTGCTGTGAGGTTACTGTACTAACAGACCTGTATTATTTTCGCGTCTCTTATGGACTAAGGTAACAGCCACACCCATCTAAAACCTGGAAAAGCTCGGATGTCTTTGTTGTTACTGAAGTTTGCACTGAATAAGATTTTTACCTTCTTCATGCAGGTTCAGAGCAGCAGTGTAGCTGGTTGATGGGAAAACGTCTCCATCTCTGGTGCTGCGTGTAGGAGAATGATAAAGATTAATTCAGACACAACATCTGAAGGATAATAAGCATCGAGCCAGAGTAATAAAGAAAACTGGAAGACCTCGTCCATGGATGGAATTTAAGAGCAAATTTCCCTCTTTACAGTGAGGTTTGTGCTCCGAGACTATTTCTGTTGTTTTGTGAGAGTTTAATGCGTTTTCATCTACACATGTAAGCTGCTCTCAGGCGCTTTTTGTAAAACAGAGCCTGATGACAGCTTTCTTTGCACAGAGCTTGGATTGTAGTTCTTTTCTTACTTATCTAAATGTTTTTTTAACCGAGACAACAAGTATATCCTACTGCAAATAAACTACCTGCGTTCATTAGGTCTTTATTTCAAGTGTTTCACATTCAGTCCAGCACCTACCGCTGTTTCCACAACACCGCTGCAGCTCTACAGAAATGTCTTTTTTGGTTGTGTATATACGAGAACGACGTTTCCTGTGCTGTCGTGTAAAACCTGACAGATGCTTGGTGGAAAATGTCTGTTTTTTCGTCCTTTAAGAATACAAACCTCTCCATCTGCTCAGCTGACTTCTTATCAGTGTTTCTTTGTCCAAAGCCACCCTCACTCTCTGACTGGGAGTTCTGATCACACACTGGGACCAGGTGGTCTGTAGGTGCTGGGACCAGGGACTGGTTTCCTGACCTCATTGGCTCTAGTGGAGAAAGGTCTGGAGCCTTGACGTTGTTGGCCAGAACGTCTTCCTCAGCTGTGATCCTGACATCCTTCAGAGATGTAATATTATCTCCAAGCCTTAAAAAACCCACAAACACCTGCTGCTTCAGTCTTCTGTTAAGAAAATTGTCTGATCAAACCTCGAGTGAATACTTTGGTCGGTTGTCCCTTCACCTGGACACGTGACCTTCATCCACGCTGCTGCTGTTCTCCTCACACAGCGCCCTCAGCAGGTCCACATGCTCCGGGTTCCTGATTCCCATCCCGGTCTTCAGGATCTCCGCCTGGACGTTGTATTCATTGATGACAGTTTTCATTCCTGGAATCTGGGTGACCCGAACCTTCAAGGAAGAAAACAAAAAGGGAATCCCGACACAACCGGCGGTGCTAAAAAACAGTCCAGCTCAGGTAGGACACACGTAAAAACTGAGACTTTTTAAACTTTGTAAACCGTAAATATTAACAGCTTTGTATAGATGGCTGTATGGAGAGATGTTTTAAAATGTAAAACATCACCATCGGATCAACAAAAACTGTGTTTCCCAGGCTGAGAACTACTCGAGCTCGATGCTGAAGTCTGCGGATCTTCTGGCTGATGGCTCTGGTAACCTGCAGGCACAAAAAAATGGAAAATTAAACACACTCTTTTTCCCTTGTCTCGTTCTTAAGATGGAAAGAGAACCTCTGGTGAAGAATATCTATCTACCAGAAGTAAAAGTCAGAGAATGCACGAGTTATTGCCTCCAGATCTCAGAGGAACATTTAGCAGTTTAGCTGTTTGTTTTGGTCGAGGCTGCCATCGCCCTTATTGCTGCTTGTTCTTTGTAAAAAACAATATTTTCATTATTAAAAGTCTGGTTGACCTAAAACAGCATGGTGGCATCTTACGTCATGCACATAGAGACTGTAAAACGTTTGGGGGCTCATCCAGGATATGAACCCAAAGCAAGATTCACGGCTGCCAGTAGCTCCCAGATCAACTTATAATGAATAAACAGAAATGCAACAGCAACAGAAAGATAATGCCAGTGCTGATGAATGACTGCTCTCTGCAACCAATCAGCTCTAAGAATAAATCAGAGGAGAGAGAGAGAGAAGTGGTGGAGGCAGCAGAGGAATTAATTGGAATTTAAATCGGAGCTTAATTATAGTTGACACTTTTCGATAGCTTGCTCAGCCCCGTACTTTGTCTCTGATGTAATCCTTTTTAATCCTAACTTAACGAATGATTGTGTTAAATAACAATGCGGCTGTAGCTGTGAGTGTACATGACTTCAAAGAGAGAAAGGGAAACCTTGGGGTGCCAGCTGGTCTCAGAATCAATCGGTTTGACCCGGCAGACAACGATCTCTACGGCCTGTCCAGGCAGAGAGTGAAACTGCTCCGGCAGCTCGAGGATCTGATGGGATTTCACCTCCTCCTCCTTTCCCATGTCAATGAAGCAAACGACTACGCTGAAAAACAGCCGGCCGCCTCTGTCGGGCACAGAGAGGAGCTTCACCCTGATAGAAAACAGACAGGAGTCGACTCACAGTCCCAGAGTGCGAGGCTGAAATCATCGCCACCCAACGGTGGTGTTTAGATTTGATTGGTCAGACCTGTGGAAGACATCGTCCTCCTGCACAGCGTACAGTCCTCCTTCCAGCAGCTTCTTGGCTCCAAGCTTCTTCTCTGCGTAGTACGAAGCAATCTCAGAGGCCATTTTCTCAAAGCCCCCGTCCTCCTCGACGATACGGCCGTAGAAGACTGACGCCGTCTTTATGTGGAGCGGTACAACCTCGGATACACAGAGTCACATCCACTGTTTGTGTTGTTTTAAGTACAATCAGTGATCGTTAAACATCAGGGTTTCATCCAAGAGCTCCACTACTGAACCAATGCAATATCCTCACAGCTGCACCATGATTTACAAAAGAAGCATCATCCTCACTTCTATGACTCCAGATGTTGGCAGTTCGGACTGATCCAGCTGTGAGACGAAGCGGTGGCGTTCAGGACAAATGCCATTGTTTCTGCAGGGGAAAGCACACAGAAAACACACAAGTCATTTTCTCTTTACTGTCTGAAACTCGTGATGTTATTGACAACGCAAGCAACAATATGGCTAATTAAAAAAAAAGGGCAAAAGAAGTGGGCATTAGAGGAAGTGCGGCAAAAGAAGCCAGCATGAGAAAGATGGCTGCCACTAAGTCATCCACGTGACAGACCAACTTATCTGCAGACTAAAGAATGAGGCCCGAACCAGTGAACCAGACTGAAACCACAGAGTCGTGTATAATCTGGAGACCTGCACACGCCAAAACTCTTCAGGTAGCTGCAGAGGGGGCGGTCTGTTTTCTGGTCCTCGCGTGCCATTTGTACCCCCTGTGCGAAGGTCAGCAGCTCGGGGGGCAGCAGGGCATTTGCCCTTTCCAGGTAGCGCAGAACCCCAATGACGTGACGGGCGTTCCTTTCTGAGATCAGCAGCACCGACCTGGTGACGGCTGAGCTGCTCCTCATTTGATCCTGAGGAGAAAAATTAAAAAGTCATCCAGGACCTCAAACATTGACGGTTAACGTCTGCTTATGTTTCTTAATACTGAGCACTTTATTAAGAACACCAAAATACATATGGCCTCCCTTTGCCCTGAAAGCCACACAGCTCCACTGTCAGCCCCAGAGAATGGTAGGATGCTGTTCAGGGTCTTAATCTCCTGTTTGTTTCATTTACAGTCTGATCACTTTGGAATATGAGTATTTTGGAGGCCTTGCTGACGGCTGGGCTCATTGTCAAGCTCCTCTTGAGGTTCTTGAGTTTTTGCAGAGACGAGATGATCACTAAACTTTTAATTCTGCGTCAGATCAGAGGAAATATAGACAACCACAGTTTTTCCTGTTTGGATGTTTGTGTGAGCATACACTTGTTCTGTAGCTGCAGGACCCTGTGTTACCTGAATAAGCAGGTGTACAGGTGTTCCTAATAAAGTGCATCCGCCACTCGTTCTTACTCGCTTTGAGAAGTTCCTGAAGTTTTCAGCCATGCAGAAGAGTCGGCTGCCAAAGAGCTTAGGAGAGGAGGGGAAACTGTAATGGACGACGCAGGTCGCATCTCTGATATCCAGACCCTTGAGACAATCGTCGGTGGTTACTAGAGGTCAAAGGTCAAACAAGAAAAAGAAATGACAACTGCACGGCTCACGTTCAGGTTCATGTAATCAGGTTAACGGTCACCGTCAAAACAAATTGAGAACTATTTTCAGTTACCGAGAATAACGTGAGTGCCGGGGCCGATGTCCTTCTTCCACTGCTCGAGCACGAAGTCCATGTCATGAGTTAACCCTTCGTGGATCTTGAGGCAGAAAACTGACCTGGTGCTCACAGCCTGACGGAAGAAAAGGTCAGGAGGGCAGATTTCAATTACAATTATTACTTTTAGTTTAATCAATTGCACACAGTTGAGAACCACAGAGAACTGGAGCTGTTTTTAAAAGGTGAAGATTATAAAACATCAGTTTGTGTGAGTGAAGCAGGTTTACGTGTCTAGCGTTTTGTTTGTAGAGTATATTACTGTATTACTACAGGGCGACCGTGGTTCAGGGGGTTGGGAAGCTCATCTGTAACCGTAAGGTCTCCGGTTCGATCTCCTGGTCGTTGTGTCCTTGGGCAAGACACTTCACCTACCGCCTACTGGTGTTGGCCTCGCTTCTGTCAGTCTGCCCCAGAGCAGCTGTGGCTACAACCGTAGCTGCCTCCACCAGTGTGTGAATGTGAGAGTGAATGAATAGTGGCATTGTAAAGCGCTTTGGGTGCCTAGAAAGGCGCTATATAAATGCAATTATTATTATTATTGCAGCAGTAAGGATTGACTTGTTATTTGCATATCTGTGTTTCACTGCATACATTTATATGAGATCATTGTTTTTGTTTGGTTGTTTGAGAGACAGGATGAAGTCGATATCTTCCTGACTTTATGACAAAATATATACTTGGATGTAAAAAGCAGGCCGTGTGTCACCTTGAACACATCTTCGACCTCCTGAAAGGAGTTTGCTACGATCAGCGTCTTCTGGCCGACGTCGGGGCTGAAGCCAAGCGTTCCCAACAGGACTGAGATCTTACTGATCTCCAGAGTCATGAGGATGACCTGCAGGGGGAACAAAACACAAGCCAGTAGAGACTTCCGCTTAATGTACTGTGCGATTATTTCAGTTGCGTTATTCAGCTCCTGATCAAACTGTGTGACTGAATCGTAGGTAGGGCTGGGCCATATCATACCGTTCACGGTAATACCGGTACAATGCTAGACAACGATAAGAAAATGAAATCTTGCGATAGAATACGGGTAAAACGTGCATGCGCAGTGCCTTTGTTTACATACGCACATGGCAGAAAAAGCATGGCGGTAGCGGAGAATGAGAAAGGCGGATTGTTGAGTGAAACAGATGAACCAGAATTGGTTTGTAAAAATGCTGCAACTTCAGTGATGTGGAACTGGTTTGGTGTTTGTCCGTCAGATACACAACAAAGCACTTTTTTTTTGTAGAACATGCAAGCGGCCATTATTGCTGTATCTGTCGGACTAAGGTGCTCGTAAATCTGGAAGTAATCTGGGTCCTAAACTCCGTCCTCTTCAGGTCCCTAAGTCAAACGATCACTGCAGCATCACTGAGAGTTAAAAACTGTCTAAATTTTTTCATCTGTAATAAAATGATCAGAGTTGCTGCTTTACCAGGTGTAACTATGAAGTTTAACATCCATGAAAACAGAATTTATTACATTTAACGGAGTTAGAAGTTAGCAGGAAGTTAGCTCGCTACTTTACACCTAAAGATGATATAGCATGTTCTGACTCTCCGTCTTTTTCACTGACATTTCTGTGTTTGCGCATCCACAGTGTCAGAGGTTGCGCTAAATCGGCTCGTGGCGCTGCTAAAAATGGTAAATGGCCTGTATTTGTATAGCGCTTTTACTAGTCCCCCCTAGGGACCCCAAAGCGCTTTACACACCCATTCTCCACACTGGTGGAGGCAGCTACAGTTGTAGCCACAGCTGCCCTGGGGCAGACTGTGTGATAGCCTCACGAGGAGCGACCAGGATTTCAAACAGGTTTGATTTTCTTGTAACCACACTATTGCTTATCAGGAGCTGGTCGTGAGGTGTTAATTGCTTCTCATTACCCCGTCTATACTACACGATACACGACACGTGATTAGGGCGAAACTCAGGCCGATCCCTAAAACAGTCACACAACTGAAAAATCATCTTAAACTGGGCCAAAAATCACACAGTGTGTGCCCAGCTTTACACTGCACCCAGCTCCTTCCCCCTCACTCTTATTTTATGCAGATACTTAAAAAAAAAAAAGGTAACTGAGACCACTGTTTAACCGTAATTTGAACAGGAAAGTTTTTACTGACCTGCTGAACGTTACCATAGAGAGCGGCTTCCTCAGGAACGCTTATGACGATGCTGGGGCACGGCATGTAAGTGGATAACAAACCCTCCATGTGATTTGTCCATCTTTTGGCTACAACAATCAGCTGTGGAGGACAGGAATCACTTTCCTTGTCAGAGGTGACCTGGAAGTGCTGCAAGATGGTCGTCATCTGACAGAAGAAACAGAAAATTATTTCAGCCATCAAACTCTTTGTAACTAGAAACACCGTCTAACTACAAAATAGCAGTTTACTCTCTTAAAAATATTATCAATGGTAAAAATACTTTCTTTGGTTTAATGTAGCTAAAGAATATCAGGCCTGAAAATCTGTCGTTTCCAGTTTCAAAAGCCACTTTTGTGTCATGCTGTGTTGTACTTTCTACATTTGTTTTGCCACCTGTGTGACTGGCCGTGCAGACTGGTTGCACCTGCTCTCGTTAACCTCAGCTCAAGCTGAGCTGTCCCTCTGACTTCTAATCCTGTCCGTTCTGCTCATTCCCATCAATACTGACCACTTCCCGTCACTACAAAATACTACGTCACAAATAAAACAGCAGATCATATTTTTCCTTAAACAAACAGCTATCAGAGAATAACATTGATGTAACTGCAGCACATTCTAGTTTCAATATTAATTTCACCAGATGGATCGCAGAAGAGTTTCTCTGCTAACTGTCACGTAAAATAGCACTACATGTAGTATTTTACAGAAACTGCATCAACCTGCACAGAGCAGGTGAGCTGGGCAGGAAGGGCCTGGAGAATCTAGCCTATTTTCAAAATAAAAGACTCTTATTCTGAAACTCTCTGTTCGAAGGACAGATTCTGTTCATAGCTGTCATGGATAGAACATCCAGGGGGTGGGAAGCTTCTGCTTCAGGATCTCACTTCTGGGTTTTACAGATCACATGGTCCTGTTGGCTTCATCAGCAGGTAGCCTCAGGCTCACACTGGAGCAGTTCACAGCTGCGTGTGAATTAGCACCTCAAAGTCTGAGGCCAGAGCAGGACCATGGCCTCCGGGTCACAGACTAATCATATGGTTTAAGTCTCTTGGGGTTTTGTTCAGGAGTGAGGCAAGAGTGGAGCAGAAGTATCATTAGTGATGTAATCATTGGTTATTTTCCAACCCTCGCTTATGGTCACAAGCTCTCGGAGACGGTGGATACAAGCAGTGGAAATGAGCTCCTTTTAAGAGCAGCAGGATGAGGAGTTCAATGATTCCACATCGAAAGGAGCCAGCTGAGGGGGCTAGAGAGCCTCTCCAGGATGTCCTGGGAACTCTGAGTGAGCTGGAGGCTGGAGACCTGGACTTCTCTGCCGAGGCTTCTGCCCCCACACTCAGTCTGCACGTCCTCTGTACCCCTGCACATTGTACTCTGCTTATCTTTTGGATTCAGGTTTGTAAGCTTTGCACTTTCTAACCCCTCTAATAACTTTTATAACAAGTTACTATTTGAATTGATCCTATCTGATGCCCGTCAACGAAAACAGAACTAAAAGCTGACGCGACGTGTGCACATTTACAGTTGTGCATCATAAGTCATCACCTCATCTGGAGCCAGACTGAAGAGCTGGTCGGCTTCGTCCAGCACCAGGTGACACAGCCGCAGGAAGAGGAAGCAGTGGCAGGACAGCAGACGGACCAGACTGAAAGGAGTGGTCACCAACAGCAGGCCTGGAGTTAATCAGATTAGAAGATTCTGACTAGTTACTGATGTAAATCAATCATTTATCGACCACCTAGCAGACTGCGATGATGCTGGTTATGCTTAACTCACAGTTTTTGGGGATCTTGACACTCTTAGCCTCGTCCTTGCTGATGCCCAGCAGCACAGTTGTGGGGTAGAGCTTTTGGGAGACCTTACTCCCCCCCAGGAGGTCATAAACAGCTTGGACCTTCTCCCAACCGGGACACAGCAGCACAGCTATGGGCTACAAACATACGAATTGATAGTGACAAAAGCAGAATTCATCCATGCTTCCTGCCTCCTGTGTGTGCACTCACCCCTGAGCTGGAGGTGTGGGAAGTGAAGATGGAGTTGAGGATGATGTGGGTAAGGAGTGGGGTAAGGTAGCTGAGCGGCTGGTCTGCGCTGCTGGAGATAACAAGGGTATGGCATCCTCGAGCCACAGCTGGCCAGCTGTAACAGTCAGCTGGAGACAAGGTGCTGTACTGCCCCCGCTGCACCTGGAGACAAACCGTCACTGTGAGAGGAAACCACCAAAAAACCGCACTTCCTCTAATGCCCACTAGATGCTGCCTCAGTACTACGACTCAAAAAACACAGATGCTTCGTGAGCCGTGGCGTCTACGTCCACCTTTTCTACTCACTGTTTGAACCTCAGATGGAGGTTAAAGAGCGGCGAGGGACAGGAGAAGACTGAGCAGTCACATGAGAGCGTGGATGAAAGGCATAGTTATCAAATAAGATCAGTCATACAGAAACGGTTTTATTGCCAAATGTTGCGCAGGATTACAACATTAGGAAAACATACTGTAAGACAACACTTAAATAAAAATAAAAATTTAAAGTGCTAAGATGCAGATGCAGAGAACACAGAGTAGGGTCATGTGTTTGTGGTGCCAACAGTCATATGGTTATTGTTCATGAGTCCAACAGCAGAGGGGAAGAAACTGTTCTCATGGCGAGAGGTTTTGGTCTGAATGGAGCGGAGCCTCCTGCCTGAGGGGAGCAGATTAAACAGACTGTGTCCAGGGTGAGAAGCGTCAGCTGTGATCCGAGCTGCACGCCCCAGTGTCCTGGAGGTGTACAGGTCCTGCAGTCAATCTTCTCAGTGTGTTTGTCCCTGATAGTGGCTCCAACGTACCACACGGTGATGGAGGAGGTGAAGATGGATTCGATGATTGCGGTGTAGAATTGCATCATCGTCCGTGTTGGCAGGTTGAGTTTCTTCAGCTGCCTCAGGAAGTACATCCTCTGCTGGGCCTTCAGCAGAGGATGAGTAATGAGCAGAGTAGTTACTTCCTAGCTGCTTTTTTTTATGGCTATAATTTAACTATTTCAGCTCCAGACACTGAAGGATTACAGTCTGTTGAGACAAAAGGCATGAGTGCGGATTCCTGTCACTCTAATAACCTTTAGGTAAGCTGACGTACACATAAACATATACTTCTGTCCAGAGTTGCAGTAATTTTTCACCAAGAACTTGATTTGACAATTCAAGAGTCGACCTGTGTAAAGTCTTCTCCTGCACGTTCCTGGGGCTTCCTGACCTCTGTGGTGTTGGATGCATTTTTTGGACTTCCAGAACCATCTTCCACAGTGTGTATGAATGCTGGAAGCACCACCCCAGTTAAACCTGGACTCATGAGACCATCCAACCACCAAGTGCTTTTCTTACTATAACACAGCAGTTTAGTCTCAGTCCTCGGAGTCCTCTTCGCGTTGTACACATTTCACCAACATTTGTTATGTCAGATCACGATGATGACCTTGTTTCTTCGTCAAAGACGATGGTTCACCTCTGTCCTCCTAGGTTTTAATATGCTGGACTGTTTTTTTAAGCCAGTTTCTGTACTTTCAGTTTCTCCCACGTTATTTCTTTGCTTGATGAAGGACAATAATTTGATCCCAATTCGAGTAAAACCTTCTCTTCTCCAGGACCATGTCTTCAAACACGGTAGGTTAAGAAATGAGAAGCTACTTACTGCTTCAGGGTTAAACAACCTGTTGCCAGTTGAAACCTACGAATCCCTCTTACCTGTTTGCTTAGTTAAATCCAGGTGCTGATTTTTTTCGGCCAGGCTCTGATGCCTCGAGTCTCAGCATTGCTACGCTCACCGTCTGATCGCTCGGTCCTCATGGACAGCGACAGCGCCTCGTGGAGTTTTAAAAATTATGGCGACAGCAGCACTCCCGTGTCCTATAAGGGAAGCTGATACTCAAGTGCCTTAAACCTGCACTCGTGATCTTATGGTCTCACATGATCGTTTAAAATCTTACTGAATTTAAAATGTCCTTTATGTCAATCAGAGTCAAGCGTAAGCACACACTCGTCCTCAGATTCAACTTCAAATCAACCCCATGCTCAACGCTTTCATTGAAAAAAAACAACAACAAATGTGCGGCCATCTGTGTGTCCATCTTCTAAATACTCTAGATGAAGGAAATAATCAGTAAATTAACAACAACAACTTTATTTGTATTTCTGAACCGTTTCTGAGAACATTTCAAATTGAATCTGATGCTGTGTTAATAACGAAACCACTTTCACAACATTTACAATGATACCTGAATGTTCAGGTCACTAAACTCTCGTTTCCTAGCACGTTAAACATCCTGATGACAAACTCAGGGCATATTCTTGTTTACCCAGCAGAGGGCGTCTGCGATGGCGGTGTCATTCACACTGATCCACGGCTCTGCTGGGAAGGTAGCGTGCACCAGAATCCCACTCCGGCAGGGGTCGAGGGGAGAAACCTGAGACATCCAGGTGAAAGGACAAAGGAGGCTTTAAATAACATCATGAGCAGAGTTTGCATGAGTAACAACCAATAAATCTACAGGCTTTCATTTTCATATTTTCTAAGAGGTAAAATAATTTTTTTTAAATTTTTTATTTGCACTCTATAACTTTGTCTTTAAATCAGAGTTGTCTGCGTAAACGTACCACAGCGTCTTGGGCGTCGGGATCGGGGTTCAGAGCCTGTGGATTCAACAACTCCAACAGGCTGCATCACAGACAGAACATGAAGAAACTACTTCAGTCGAACAGTCTGGACACAAATTACTGCCTGACATAGTGCTACACTACACAGCCACTTCATTAGGTACACCTTGGTGGTGCCAGTTTGGAGCTGCTTTTGTCTTTAGAGCTGATTTCATTTTACATGGCTCAGATTCAACAAGCTTCTGCAAACACTCCTCAGAGATTTTGGTCCATGTTAACATGACATCATCACAAAGCTGTTGCGTGCTTCACCACGTCTCAAAGATGCTCTTTTGGAGTGAGATTTGGTGAATGTGGAGGCCGCTGAGATGATGCTATGCTGTGGTCATAAAGGGATGGACACGGTCAGCAACAACACTCAGGTAGGCTGTGGAGTTACAGGCAGGATGGATCCATGCTGTTATGCTGTTCATGCCAAACTTTGACCCTGAACCATTGCAGCACATATAAAGATTCATCAGGTCGTACAGTGTTTTTCTATCTTTTATTGTTTTGGTGAGTCTGTGTAAACAGAAGCCTCAGTTTCTGCTGTGTAGCCCTTCTGCTTCAAGACACAGATGCTCTTCTGCACACCTTGGTTGACTTGCTATTGGCCTTCCTATCAACTCGAAGCTGTCTGGCCCTTCTCTGACCTTAAACGAGGCATTTTCTCCCCAGAGAACTGCTGCTCACTAATCAGCCAATCACACGGGGCCTGATATTTGTTAGCAGTTAGATACAGGTGTGTCTAATACAGTGGCCGGTGACTGGATTTTACAAGATTAACACACCTTTTATCCAAGCCAGTAATTGTATTTTCCTCAGGTGCAGTTAACACAATTTAAAAAATAAATAAAATTGAATTAAATGAAAAACATTCCATGTCTTTACTCAGTGTTTATGTCTTATGGGGATCGAGGAAAGCTCAAAGACAGGAGCAGTATGGTTAAAACAGTGTGCAGGAGCTTCTATCCTGTTACGTGTTTTTATCAGGTTGACCTGTGTCGTTGCTTCCTGAGAGAGAAAAACTGCAGCTCACCGTGCACAGGCCCAGTCCTCACTGCTCTGGGTCTCCTCTGCTGCAGCCGAGGCGACAGATGTGCTGGAGCTGCTGATTAAAAGAAGAGAGTGGAGAAAATCAGACGCACGATTAAAGTGAAGACAAAGATGCTGAATGTGGAGAAACATTACACATTATTATTAATATTAATTAATCTCATCAGATTTTCCCGGGAATGTGGAACAGTCTAATGGAATTCTGTTTAGGTATAGAAGGATAAAGATGGAAGAACTATACAGAGAAGGAGCTGCACAAACACCCAGCATCACAGAAATGTTGTTTTTAACTCTGGTAGAATCTAAGAATATATTACGGGTGCAAAAACTCACAGTTCGATATTTTTTCGATACAAAAAAATGTTCATGCCTTTTTAATTTGTCATTTATTAAAATTATAAATATATATTTTAACTCAAAAGTACAGTTTTTAAATTTAATGTTGCTGAAACAACAAAGTAATAAAATAAATCTATCTGATGGAGAAATCACTCATCTTTGGAAAAGAGAGTTTATTACAGAGAAATGTCTCTTTCCAAAATAAAAGCTATACTATACGCTTCTTCTGGGCTATATTCTCAGCAGCATATTAAACATATCAGGTCCCCATAAGGAGAATCATGTGCTAACGGCTGTCTAAATGACTCGGGTAAAGTTTGTAGCATGCGTGCTTGTTGTTTTTGTCTGCTTCCACTTGTCTTTGCACTAGGATGATGTCGGAGTAAATGTGCAGTCATATTCGTTGTGTTCCCACTAGTGCTGTCAGCGTTAATCTGAAATGACGTTAACGCCACAACACGGCAAATGTCCGTTAACAGCTACCGCGGATCGCCCCGTGCGTGGGGCTGGACGGCGTCAACACGTCGACAGTGCAGCCTAGGCGGAGTAGTCGAACGCAGATCCACTGAGCGCTCAACACAGACAGCATCGTCAGAAGAAAAGTTGATAAAATAAATTAAAAATGTTGTATTGTTCATACATATGCGTACCGAACCGACAGCACTGTATCGAACGGTTCAATATCGATACGAGTATCGTTGCACCCCTAATATATATGTAAAATGCAGGTCCTGTTGTTGCACTCCAAAGTACCTCTAAGAGTACTTAGTATGACCATTTGGTTTGGTGTTTCCTCACGCAGAGTACTCTACCTTGCCTCTTCATCCACCAAAGATTCAGCCTGACAGCTCTGAAGATTCTCAGCTCCTGGTTTCTCACTGCTGGGACAGACTGCAGTCAGTGAGGGGAACCCAACAAATGAAGCAATCAGCTCAGATAAAAACTACTATCTGGGCTAGTTTTTGTCTTTTACCTCATCAGAGGCAACACCTCAGCTTCCTGCAGGGAAAACAAACCAAACAAGATTCTGGATTTTAGTTTCACCGTTAGGAAGTTCAGAAACATCAGAGTTTAGTCACTAACAGCACCAAGTCTGTCCTGAGTCTGACCTCAAAGCAGCCGTACCACACAGGCTCAAATGTTCTTACTATGAGCGGGTGGAAATCCAAATCTCAGTCAGGAGTGGGCGCATCATCTAAAAGCTGCTCTTTTTTCTGTACGAGTGCAGCAAACCTGCAGCACGTCAAGCCGACTGGACGTTTACAACAACCAGCTGCTGACTGAGATGCTTCCTCCTGCACGAAGTATCAACTCAAACCTTCAGGAGGATTCATGCCTGCACGACATGTGTACATTAATGAGCGCCCCCTGCTGACACCGCTGGAGTAGACGGCGGGCTCAGCTGTTAGGACCTAGTTGGTCCAACCTACACCTGCAATGTTGGAAAATGCACTCACCTGGGCAGCTGCCAGCTCGGAACTGCTGCCAGGCTTCATAAACTGTAGAAACCTGTGAGGAGGCGGCGACAGCCCATCACACACGATGATATAAAACATCACGTGCCTGCGATCTGAGACTGTGGCCGACTCACCTGAACAGCTGATGGTTTTTAGCGAGGGCTGCAGCCAGAGACGAGTCTGCGTCGTCTGACGAGCTGCTGAAAAGTGAACAGAGGCCACTTGGTTGCTTTTAATCGTAACTCTGCTGAACTGAACAACTGAACGAGCGCTCACCTCTCAGCTGCGTCTGAGCCGCTCCCTGACTGGCTGTTTGGAGACAGCTGTTGTTTTGTGACCGCTGACCGATGTTCACCTCCAGCCTTCACCAGCTTGTGTTGTACAATCTAAAGCAGAGACGTGAGAGTTCAGCATGTGTGGTTGTTTCATTAGAACACAGATAAAAGTGAGTGAGCGAGCAGGGCTGCATACCTGAGGAGGCAGGGAAGGAGCTGTAAGCCAATCAGCTGCCCCCCGAGCTTCAACCAGACTCTGCTGATCTGGACACAGAAACGAATACAGTCATATGAATAAGAAGGTGAACTCTCTTTCATGTTTCAGGCCATCAGCCCGACAGATAAAGCTCGGCAGCAATAGGATGACTGAAAAAGAACAAATCATGGCACTGCAGCGATCCAGAGCTCAACAGACTGAAAAGCTCATAAGAGCAGAAATGATGGTAGAGAAGTAGCCAATTGTTAAGAGCAGGAGGTGTTAAGCATGAATGCAAACCACCAGGTATTTTATTTCCTTTGTTTCCTGAGGGGCCACCGCAGCAGATGGATCCATGTTTGATTTGTTGCAGACAAATCAAACATGGATCAAACCAACATGTGCTGAGAGCGGTGAGCCAGAGTTCATATATCTGTTTACCGGGAGGCTGTTGGGTTTGTGCTGTCGGCTTGTTTGAGACGCTCTGGGTTAAGATGCTGTAGGACAGCATCACAGGAAGTCGGTCTCCCTCCTCCAGGCTGTCGCCTGATTTTGTGCTGTAGTAGGCAAACCTCTTCGCCACCAAGTCGTCATTCACACAGATCTGTTTAAGAAAGGTTAATACAAACGTGATCACACGTCTCCAAACAAGTCTGCGTGCAAAATAAAAGCTTTTTAGTCAAACTTCACCTTGATGTCACCAACAGTCACGTAAAGCTTGATAGGGGTAGAGTCTGACTCAGGTTCAAGCAGCACGGCCTCCTTTAGGGTCGATGCTGTGAGATGAAAGACGAGCTCAGAGATGCATCGCACCGAAACATAAAAACTAATGTTAATGGCGTTCGAGCAGCAGCGATAGCACTCACCTTGCAGCAGCTTGTGCAGGAAGAGCGTGGCAGAGCTGTCCCACCGAGCCGACGGTCTGCAGAAGAACACAAGAAAGATCTGCAAATGTGCTCCGCTGCAGCCTCTAAACTACGTGAGATGAGCTCGCCTTACTTGAGCTCTGCCTTCTCCTCAAGCAGAGACACTCGCAGGGTTGTTGGTTTGATTCCCGCCAGGTGGAACCTTTGCACCCCGAAAGGCAGCTGAAGGAAGTTCTCCATCGCCACCCGGATCCTTTCAGAGGGGATAGAGTTAAAAACCAAACACACACACTCTCCCGGCACACACCCCTGACATGAGTCGACCTCTCATCATTCATATAACATTTGATAGTAAATGCAGCGCCGCTCTCTGCACCTTCACGTCTACAATCACGCAGCAGCACCGTTTTAAAAAAAGTTTTCTTTCTTTTTTTTAAAGCTCCCCACAGATTTAGATTTTCAAAATAAGAGCCTAGGGGAATAAATCAGTAACGGATTATCTAAAAATGGACCTCACTCTCCTCCGATCCCAGCATCCTCCTCTGTCGTACCAACCCCTCTGCATGTCCTCATAAACTCCCCTGAAGTCTTCCTATTCTGCTCCGTAACAGATAGGCCTCCAGTATTTTTGTCTCCAAACCCATAAACCAAGACTAACAGAAACTAACAGAAAACAAGTGGAGGACCACGTAGCTTAATCTGTCACCCCACACTCACTGCAAAGAAGGAAAAAAAAGAAAGGAAATACAGGTTCTCCATAGGATAGTGCCAAGAAATTATAATGTAAGTGACATCCAGAAATGATAGGAGCCATTTTTAAAGAAAGACAAGAACATTTAAGACAAAATAATATGAGATGATGGTTATGGAATATTTTAAAACTGACAGATTGGGTCCGCGGTGCAGACACTGTGCACCAGTTTGTTGTGGTGAAGAGAGAGCTGAGTGTAACAGCAAAGTGTTCAGTGTTCCCCAGATACGCTGGAGGAGGTCTGCACCACCCTCACAGCACCTCTCTTGGCACACAAAGGTCGTGTCCAAATTCATGGGCTGCATCCTCCTGAGGACCCGGCCTTCGCGGTCTACGTGGGCCGGGTCCTCAGAAGGTCGGGTAGGCTGGAAGTAAATGGCTGGGGAAATTGGACGGTCTAGCCTTCTGATTAGCGTCACCGCTGTCTCGGTGGAGTTTAGTAAACTCGTCCGTCTGCTCCTTGCTGTCTAAAATATAACAGGACACTGGAGTAAACTCTCAACTGTCTCACACTTCTGTTTAATCAGTTTTCTGTTTGTTTTAGTCAGCTGTGTGAAAACCCCGGGGGATTAATAAAGTTTTATCTAATCTAATAACTTTAATCTCAGCCAAACCGATTTACTCACGAACAAATAAAACACTGAAAAAAGCCCAACAATAACACTTTTAGGTTGTCTAAGTAACTTATATATTACGTTTAACCCGAGCAGTGAAACTCCGCGGTGATCTGAAAATGATGTGCCGGGAGTTGTGCCGTTCTCGGCCGCATCAGTGACCCTCGAGCTCCTGGCGAGCTATCGAGCTGGTGGGTAGCAGACGTCTCTGAAGACGTCGAAGCACTTTTACAAATATGCGATATCTTGATAAACCGAGCAGATATTTGATGTTTACACAGCTGCTTTCTCGCCTGAAAATATGTTAAAAGTTTATTTTGTGACCCAGAAAGATTAGTAAGAGTAATTTTAAAACTTAGTAGTGGCCGCCATTGTTGGAAACTGGAGTTTGGCTGGGCCGCGCTATGAATTCTGGGATATGGTAGGCCACGAAGGACACACCCGACCCATCCTTCAAATTCGGGGAAAAGGAGGACGCATTTGTCGGCTGCATTCGGAGGAGTCTACGAATTTGGACAGCCTTCGGTCCGTCGCTGTGACGTAATCGGTCTACAAATGCGGCCTCAGGAGGAAGCAGCCATGAATTTGGACACGACCAACGACACTGTGAAGCTCCTTCTATCCTTCTCTAAACAGTAAACATTCCGGTCTCCGTTCCACCTCCACTGGCTCCCCCCAGGGCTGTGTGCGCTCCCCCCTGCTCTTCATCATCTACACCGATGACTGCAGCTCCACACAGCTCTGTCACCTGGTGAAATATGCTGACGACATAGTTCTCCTGTCAGGCCCCTCACAGCACCACGGGCCCACTCTGCAGGAGTTTGTAGAGTGGTGTGACAGCTTCAAACTTGAACTGAACGTGAACAAGCCCTTAGACAGGCAGCCAAAATCATCAGTGACCCCTCTCACATTCTTCACCCCGCATTTCAATTAGGGCTGCCACAAATGATTATTTTGATAGTCGACTAGTCACCGATTATTTTTGCGATTAGTCGACTAATCAGATCATCATCCATTGGACATAAAACGTACAGCTTATTGCACCAGCAGCATCTGCTCTTATATAACTATCATTAGCTTACAGCTTTAAGTGTTTAAGGTGCTAACTAAAAATAAAGACAAGATGATAGTTTATTAAATTTGCAGATTGTTTCGGTGAAGTTTAATAAACTCCTTGCTATCTAAAATATAACAGGACACCGGAGTATATTCTCGAGCATCTCACACTTCTGATAATCAGCTGTCTGCTTGATGTTTATTCAGCTGTGTAAAAACTATAACTTTAATCTCAGCCAAACCGATTTACTCAGGAACAAATAAAATACTAAAAAAAAAAAGCCAAACAATAACATTTTTAAGTTATCTAAGTGACTTATATATCATGTTTAACCTGAGTAGCGAAAGACGGCGGTGGGTTTGAAAACGATTTGCCGGGAGTCCGGTGTTCTCACGGCTCTAGTGAGCCTTGAACCCCGACTTGCTATCGAGCTAGTGGGTAACAGACTGAGCAGAGCCGTGCTATGAATTCTGGGATAGGTTGGGCCACGAAGTATACACCCGACCCATCCTTCAAATCTGGGGAAATGAAGGACGCATTTGTCTTCCGCATTTTTTAGAAAAACGAAACACACAAAAATACTGCAAAAGGAAACGGTCGCCTTATATACATAGTGTATGAACTCAAATGCACATTTCACTTAAAAATTAAGATGTGACAATGTGAACAAATCAACTTGTTAGAGATATTCTTCTCCTGTTGACCCCCCCCCCCCCCCAAAAAAAAGAATAAGTCTTCTCATCAGATATTGATGCTTCTTTCCTGTGTGCCAAAAAATAGGAGACAGATGTTTGTTTGTTTTTTAAGTTAATTCCCGATAAAACTGTTTTTTGCTAACTACATTGCTGTCTGCATTATTGCTGAAGTCCTAAATGATCACCTTTAAAGTGTTTGTGCTAATAACATCATGTACAGTCAGACAGGCCTGGAGAACAGCACTGACTGGTAGGCTTTGAACAGATCACATAGTTCAATTCAACATATAAGACTTTAAGAATGCACAAGCATCTACTTAAAATCTATTGAATTTATCACCTGTGATATTATGTACAATTCCAATGTATTTTGTTCATCTGCCTTAAATAAACAGGCAACCTTAAAGTATGAAATATTCATATACAAATACACATATAAATGTGTGAACTGTCTCAGTGTGAGCTTGAAGACATTTATAATGTTTAAGTAGTTTAATGTGCAGGTGCTGAAGATAAACACATTTTGAATGAAAGCCAGGGAACTTTGGTAGCACAGAAACAAGTGGCTATTCTTTGTGACCACATGGATCACTCATATTACCATTATTTCAAATACTCCAAAAAGCTGGGGTCCAGGGTATAATTGGCTGTTTTTGACTACTTTTGATTTGGCCTCTACATTTCAACTTTAAAAACTGTTTATCTTGCCAAGCTGTTATTTTCTCATTTTGACAAACTGTATCAGCACCATTTATCTAAATTCAGACAAAATTTAAAATACGAGTAGAAAGTATTATTTTTGACTGTAAAAACCACAGGCATGTTTACACTGCAATCTGCTTTTGGTGGCTTTTTTGCAGCAACTGTCACATTCACTAGTAGAACTGACACACAAAACAAAACAACGACTACACTACACACTAACTACACAAGACAACACACTAACTTGAGACTCCAAACACGGTAAACGTCACAAATTTCTCACGTATCAAAACTCTCTCTCTTTCGCTCACTCCTAAAACTTCCCCCTCTTCCCAAACAACCAGATGCCACATGTTGCCATATCATTTTTTTTCATTGGTCGACACGGTACATTTTTCCACCAATAGGGAAGGAGTGTTTTTTCTTTTTTCACCAATGACTGTTGTTTTTCACTCACAAGCAAAGCGTGCTAGCGCTCTCCTTAGAAAACGCAGTTTTTACAGTTTCTTCCCGGAGTAAACGCCACTGTTTTATTAAAAACAAAAAACATCGGTTTTACGTGGCCTATCAACACAATTTAAACACTGCTATACAGTTTGAAGTCCGCACGTTCGACCCAAGTTGAAATGGAGACTCTGAGCCCGTCGACCCCAGAGGTTTAATCAGAAAGCCTAAGTTAGCTAGTTATGTATCAGGCTAATGTTTAAAGCTTTCACTTGAGTAAATTAACTCATATCACTGCTAAGTAATGTTAGCTAAGTTCACAGCATATCCCATAACAGCGCTGCCATACTGCATCACACTCAGTGCATTTCAATCATTTCTCCAGCGAGTTTGATAGCAAAATAATAATCATAATTTTAAAAAATAGCATGTGTAACGTACACGTACTGGAAAATTATTTACTAGCACTCACCTATCATGCGACTGGAGAGCGCAAACTCCGCCATTAGTTCCATCAAACACTGATTAAAACAGCGACCTACAGGTATGTTAGCGCACTCATCCCCGACTGGCCGGGGGAGGGGCGGGGTCACATATTGAAACAGACACAAGGCAGCCAGGCGGGGAAAATTTGCCTCTACATTTTGCGACTCATTTTATTTCTCTATCTGATAAGAAAACTATTCAATCAGAGAGTTATTTGTGGTGAATGAAATACAGTTACACTTTCAAGCACTTTTAAGCACCACATCTGAAATTCAAGCACTTTTCAAACCTTGAAAAGACAACATTAAAATTCAAGGATTTTCAAGGATTTCAAGCACCCGTACAAACCCTGTAATTTCAATGCTCCCCTCTGGGCGGCGCCTCCGCTGCATTTCCTGCAGGACTGAGAGGAGGAGCGCCACCTTTGTCCCCAAAGCCCCTCTGCTTTTTAACACCAGAAACATAAACTACTCTACACTCTTTTTATACTGCCGACACTTTACTCCATTTTAGTCACTTACAGTTATTTATTCACCTTTCAGTCACTTTAATTTTGAAAGTGTGTAATTTTAAAACTGTATATTCTGTGTATTTATTATCTCACTCTTTTTGCCTGTTTAGGCACTGTCCTTATCTTCAATGTCATGGTGCTCTGTTGTATCTTAATTGCCCCTTGGGCAGGGCTCTAGACTAACTTTTTGACATGGGTGCACCGGTACGCCTAACTTAAAAAATTCAGGCGTACTGGCACAAAAGTTAGGTGCAATAAAAATTTTCAACCGCATCGCTTAACACCGCAGTTTTACATGTGCACTTTCTTGCAGCATATAATGTGTTTCCTGGATACACTGCTGCTTTTTCAGCATTCAGAGATTGATGGCACCGTGTCAGAGCACTGGCTATGAATTTCAGACAGATCAGGCCTTAACTTAACAAAAAAGTTATCAATAGTTCTTTTCATCTTTTCTTATTCCCCACAGCTACATCCACTTCTCTCAGGCCTAGGCTGCTCACTAGGGCTGGGTATCATCACTGATTTCTATAATCCATTCGATTCCAGTTCTCAAAGTCCTGATTTGATTCAATTTAGCCTCAGACAGTCAGAAATATTATAATTCTGATCATTTATCAGTACTGATACATGTGAGACTTCATCAGAATTGTGAAAATCACAGCAGATACCTTTGTGTGAAAGTAACTGAGAATAAAACACAGAAAAACATGAAGGAGATTTTCCTGGTCTGGCTTTTTATAGCAGGTAACCTTAAAAATATTCTGCAATATTCTGCAATTTTTTCATAATTTTAAGAAGTTTAAATTTCTTCAGTATTGAACAACAGAAATTAGGCTTTCTTGTCCGAGGTCATTTAAGTGAAAAAAGAAAAAGACAGCGCTGTAAACAACGGTAGACTGGTGGGTAATAAGCGAATGAATAATGCAGAAAACAGATTTGAGACGGGAAACTGTTCTTGAAGTACAGAGAGAGAGAGCTGTGCATGAAGTGTGATTTTTATCGTGGTGGAAGCAAAACAGCAAAATTCATGACGACATTGATCAAATGTGAAGCGTAGTTTGCTGCTTCTTTTGCTGCTGGCTCGGCGAATTTTGGTTGGAGAGAAACAAAACCTGCAGCTCAGAATCAGCGCAAAAAGACGTAATCACAGAGCGGACCCGACCCGTGTTCGGACCGTCGGGTGAGAAAGCTGAGAAAGACAAAGCTGATTCTGATGCGTCGGGTCCGCTCTGTGTTTACGTCTTTGTGTGGAATCCGTTAATGAATTGACATCGCTTTATTCAAGCTACTCACCTCTCTCTCCCACCTGCACTTTCAACTGAACCACGGCCAATCAGAGAGGTCCCGCTCCTGACTATCTCTGATTGGTTTAGTCCACGATAGGGGCATAATGTGTGTCTGTTGTTGACCACATGGAGAGTTGCAGAGATTTTTTTTTTGTTACCCGAACAGTTGGTCGCACAGGTGCGACCAAATTTTTTTTTTTAGTCGCACCACTGAAAAATTTGGTCGCACTCTAGAGCCCTGCCCTTGAGGATACACAAAGTCTCTCTGATTCTGAAGTCTGTGTGTGGGAAGCCATGTTTTAGCAGTATCAGTTATGTTAAATGTGTTAAATATGAGGATTATCAGTTAGATTTAACCTGAAACCTTATATTTTATTCTGAAGCACTTAAATCTAACCAGCTTTAAAGGCGCTGCAAAGTTTAACTGAAGGCCCAACAGGTTTAAGATTACAGGCTGAAAATGTTCTTGCATGAAGCCTAAAGATATATTGTGTACACTATTCTGACCCGACTGTGGTGTGTGTGATATGAGGTGGAAGCTGCTCTGGTCTTACTGCTCTGAGGTGACGACGACTCGCTCTCCGTGGTCGACCAGAAAGCAACAAGCTTGACAGGAAACCGAGTCCACGAAGATCGACTCCACCACGGCCCGAAACCACGACTTCTTTACCGCCCAGTACACCACATACACCTGACGGGAAAGCACACACAAATCTCCTTACTCTATCACCTCGCCCAACACAGGAGCGACAACGTTTCTGACGTCTTGATACCCGTCCTTCCTCCAACGACGTAGGCTTTAGCGTGCACACGTCCTGCGTGGTGTCGCGGTAGAAGAGGTTCATCTGAAAATGTAGCTTTTTGTAAAGTTCTGAAGTCTCCACATCGCCACTGAGACCCCAAATGGCACCCCAGAGACACGATGGGTTCTCCACCTGCAGAGTTCAGTATGAAGTACACATCATCATCACTGTGCTGCATAGAAAGGTATGTTTTGCACCTCTTGATGCTCAGCTTGAACTTCACTTAAATGCCTAGCTTACATTTTGACAAATTAAAGGAAAATAAAGTCTTCAGTCTTTGCATTTCATTATTACACTTATTTTGTTTCACCCTCTCCCAGTGACATGTGACAAATTTCCCACGTGGGGAACTAATAAAGGCCATCTTCTCTTATGGAGGTGACAAGTAATCACACCTGAAACACCTTCATGATAAGTGATATTTTAAAGGTTTTTAACCCTTTAGCACATGAATCGTGACAACCACAATCAGGATTTTTTTATTCATTATTTTTTATTCCTCTTTAGGCATAAAAGGAATAAAAGGTTTTTGAATTTAATTTTTTTTTTAAACATACTTACATAAGATTTTTTTTTTTTTTTACATGTCCACTTAGGTGGCTACCACTCCACGGGCTGACCAGTGGGTGGCAGAGTATGAAGGGACACATATGTGTCCAATGTAGTGTTTTATGTGCAAATATACCATAAACACTGACACAAATACAAGAAAACAGCCTTTGAATAGCTGTCCACTGTAGTGACCACTATGCGTGAAAGGGTTAAATACACCAACTACATCTGCTGGGCATAAAAACTGAACCCGTGAGCCACGTTTAGCTAATTAAAGCAGTAACACCGCCATTAAAGGCTCACGTACCTTCAGAACAGATATTTTCACCATTTCTTTATTTCGTCAGTCCCGCAGCAGCGACACTGGAAGAAAACGGTCGGATTTAACAGATTTACCGTTTTTCGAACGTCAACCGTTTAAACTTGAGCCCCGTTAGCTAACGTTAGCTCGCCAGCTACGCTCCGTTTTACTGAAATTTCAAATGATAAAAAGAAGAAGAAAAATGTTTAGTCTTCGGTTAAAACAACTTTTTTCCTGTAACTTGTTTCTGTTTAGAGTCGAATTCGCAGGTCGAACTTACCTGTTTGTGGGAGAAAGCAGCAGCGAGTGTAAGGCGCGAAGAAAAGCAGACGGAGGGGGTCAGTTCCGAGTCTGACCGGTAGAGGGCGCTACGGTGCCAGCCTTTTCCTTATTGTAAATTAAAACATGATTGAAGAAAAAGCTGGTAAATTTACTAAATAAATTCCAAGAAAAAAGCTTAATAATTTACAAGAAAAAAGAAAATTAATAAATGAAAATTAAAAAAAATAATAAATATAAAATAATTTTAATTTAAAAGAAAAAACGCCATAAAACCCAATTCCCTAAGAGGAAAAACCCACAAAAATGTTAGAAAAAAATCGTAAAAAAAGGGGGAGGCGAAGGGGGATCCAGGAGAGAAAAAACACAAATATTTTTAGCACGCATTTTTGTCATTTTTACACTGTCCGATGACAAAAGAACTTCCCTCGAGATAAATAAAGTTCTTATCTTATCTTATCTTAGGCCGTGCAGGTGCGCTCTTCTTCCTGTCCTCCAGGGGGCGACGTGGAGGTGTATATCCGTCATCTAAACAACGGCAGGAAAGGAGGAAGAGAAATGGGGGAAATGCCATTACAAATAAGAAGAGAGCAACTGACATTGAATTACTGGGCAAGTTTACAAGGACATGGTCAAGATCATCTGACAAAAACTGTTTTCCAATCATGCTGGGATAAAGACAAAGGTGAATTGAAGAGCTTTGGGTGGACAGTGGGACAGAAAGCAGCTGAACTTAATCTGGACAAGATCAACATAAGTCAAACAGCACCGTTGCCTACAATACCACCATGGATGCTCCCTGATGCAGTAGCAGATTTCACATTGTTAAACAAAAAGAACAAGGAGAGGGGGTTTATCTTACATTCACATACAGTGCAGGGATATATTAATCAGTATTGTAGTTATGTCAAAATCTACACAGATGCATCAAAGAATACAGCCAACCAAAGCGGGATAGCATTTATACTTCCTGAATTTAATATCAAGGTAGGGAAAAGGATCAGTGACGATTTATCAGTGTACACAGAAGAAATGGTTTCATTATTGTTAGCAGTCCAGTGGATTGAAGAAATAAAACCACTAAGATCTGTGATATGTTCAGACTCGAGCTCATCACCGGCCAGTCTGCAAGACTGTCACTCAGAATCCAGACTGACATTCTGATAGAGATCCAGCAAACATTATTCAGAATAATTATGATGGGGCTTATGGTCACATTCTTAGGGTTACCAGCACATCATGGAGTTAAAGGAAATGAAACAGCAAATAGGACAGCAAAAGAAGCAACAAGGAGACCGATGGTAGATATGGTTATTAGTGTGAGTGGGACGGAGATCAAGAGTAGAATGGGATACAAAGTGAAGGAAAGGTGGCAAAAGCAAGGGGAGGAAGAGAGGAAAGGGCGATGGTTTTACAAAATCCAATTTTTTGTCATTTCGGTCCACACTCCACACCAGCTGGTGGCGGTAATGCACCATTTTGCTGTTTGCCAACTGCCAATAAACCCTATAAAGAAAAAGACGAAGAAGAAGAAGGAGGAAGCGAGTTAACCGAGTGTAGTTTTTTTTTTTTTAAATTTGGATAAATTTGGTAAACTCACTGTCTGACCCATTGACTGTAGAAAAAGTTTTCTACAGTCAATGGTCTGACCCATACTCCGGAACAGTAGGAGGCGGTAATGCTCCTTTACGTTGGTTGCCAACCGCCGTTAAACACAAAAAAGAAGAAGAAGAAGAAGAAGCGAGTTGACGTTATGGAGGCAAACGCGAACCCTGGTAGCTAACGTCCTACATTCATCCAAGTCGATAAAGGCAACTTTAACCCGCTGTGGTGCTCAGCTACATGGAGAACAAAGCGCCTGTGCTGCTTAACGCGGTTCCTCCTTACGGACACATGATCTGCAGCGACAAATGGAGAAATTCGTCCTTCATTCAGGGTTTGAGAGGTAAATAAGCACCACGAACCCGGAGTAATAAACATTCACCAAAAATCAGACGAGAACCCGCCTTTAATGTTTTATTATAAAAGTACTGACTTTTAATACTTTTAAGGTTTAAAAGCAAAACGCGTGTAGATGTGGATGAAGCCTTATTTTATAGTTACTGAATTATTTATACTGTTAAGTATAGTTTATTTTCAATAGAACATGTTTTTGATGCCAGAGTTTAATGTTAATGTTCAAATATGATGATAATAATATTTTCAAACAAATTCATGCTCTCAGAATTTATTATTAAACTTCAGCTACACTTTAAATGATATATTCATAAAACTCATAGTATCAGATATTTGGCCTAAACATTGAATGACATAGCTTAAGTAGCTCTGTAAATATAGCTATTTGATTTCATCACAAACATCTGTATTTTATGAGCAATAACAGCAGAGGGCTGAAACTTGGCAGTTTTTCTCTTATTAAGATGTGAATAAAGTATAGTGCTTTAAAAGAAGCATAAACAGCTAAATTTCCCTGTGTTTAAACTGTCCAACAACACTCCTGAGGTTCAGTGCGGTGAAATACCTCAGTCACTTTATTACTGATCAAATGAATGATGATGATGACGACATATACAGACAACGGTGTAAGCTCTGTGTGCAGGCAAATTCAGCTTCTCTTCAGTTTCAGTTAAAGCGGATTTTATTGCACACCGTTATATACCGCCCCCTTGTGGTCGTCTGACGAGCAACGTAGAATGCAGAAGCCGCATGTTGCATGTGATGATGCAGTGAGGGGCCAGTGTCAGTCAGATGTTTGGACTTTTAAAACACTTTTAAGAAATGTAATGTTTGCTTTTAGAGAAGGACTGGCTCTAGTAACAGTTTGCTTTTAGGTGTTTCACTGGCTAAAGTGTTTGTGTGTTTAGTGCAATGAATTTGCATCTGCTGCAGATGGAGGTGTGAAAATCATCTTTGAGACTGAGCTCGGAGTGGCAGATTTCCTCCTGCCCAACAAAAGCAGTGTCCTCTACGTCTCTGAGTGTGACATCATCGCAGGAAGCGGCTACAAGAGGAAGGTGGTTCGCTACAGGAACGTAAGTTTGATGTGGAAGCTGGAAGCTTCTCAATGATGTTCAGGTTGATATTGGAGGCGCTCCTCGTGTTTGTTTTCAGGCTGGGAGCAGCTTCCAGGAGCTGGTGTTGGTGGAGAAGACCAGACTGAGCGAGCAGTACTTCCCCGCTGTGCAGAAGTTTGTGGCGTTTGACCTCGGCCTGTCTCTGCTGCCCGTCAGCGGGCAGGCCGACGCCTCACAGCTCATCACTCAGATGGTAAGATTTCCAGAAAGTGTTGATTTATAGTCCTTAACTCTGGGTTACGGTACATAAAATCATTTTGCGTTGTTTTTCGCCATGATGTCACATTTTGTAAATGTTTGTCTCTGTGTGTGTCATAAAAATATTGCATCAAGTTCATTTTTATAGACAACGGTCTGCTATAAAGAATCATATCAGTGAGAGCTCAGTATTAACACAACATACGGGGATTTATTCATACATGACTTTTTGTTTCACAGAGACATGATGTCACAGGCGCTGTAAACCCTGCATAACAAAAAGGATTCAAACCAATCAGAGCAAAGCTGGCCTTTTTGTTGAATTTGAGGCTTGTTCTCGTTGTCTCCAGGTTCACGGGGAGGCTCGGGAGAACCCCTTCAGGAGGAAGAGCTCGTCCCGCCTGCTGGACCCTCTGGTCCTGGCTCTGGTCCAGCAGATCCCCGGGGTGGGCAAGGTCAAAGCTCTGGTGCTGTTGCGGCACTTCTCCAGCATCCAGCAGCTCTGCAACGCCTCCCCCGCCGAGCTGGAGCCCATCGTGGGCCAGGCTGGCGCCCAGCAGATCCACAGCTTCTTCCACAAACACACTGCCGGGACCTGAACAGCTCAGTTCAGATTACAGTGGCCAAAATCCAGCCTTGAGACTGAAGTTCCTGCAGCATCGACTCACAGTCCTGGTTCCCAGAGCTGAGATGTCTGCATGAGGAGGCTGAAGAAACTCAGTTTTTACTCTGGCTTGCAGTTGCTGGTTAGGTTGAAGCAATAAAAACTGCACGGTTAAAATGAGGTAAAGGTTGGCGTTTGGGGGAGAATAACGCCTTCGCAGCAGGAATCCTGATCCATCAGGTTTAAATTAATGAGTAAATCAGGATTATTTGACACCCCAGGAATGAGAACAGTCACTGGACGATCAGGGCCGGGTCACCGTGACCTGCACAGCAAACAGCACTTTCCACAGTGGTGCCTCAGGTCAGGCACGCTCCTCGTCTTCATCGACATTCACGGTGTTTGCGTCCTGAGATGTGTGAGAGCGAAGGCTTCCTGCAAACTGCCCGACGTGTGTCACTCTAAACCAGGCGCCAGGCTGATGCAAGAATTACTCGCACATCTGTGTCTCTGAGACGACGGTTTACAGCACAGCCTTCAGCGTGAGCAGGAAGTGTTGGAGGCAGCGTTAACCTAACATGTTGCCCGGCGTGTTCCCGTGTGCAGGGAGCACCTGCACACTGTCACTGGCCACAGAGCTGAGTGTGAACTAATTCATGTGCCGATTTTTACTCTGCATTATTTATTGTGACCTGAATGGATGGTTCCGTTTTAAAGGACAGACTCGGACATCAGTTTGCCTCTGCAGAGGAAATTGTCCAGATTTTGAATTCATGCAAAACTGTTTTCTATGACTGTGAAATAAAAATAAAAACAAAGTTTCGCATTTTTTCTTTTTATTGCTTTAAAAATACCTGAAAGTATCCTGATTAAAGAGCTGCAGATTATTCCTCTGAAAACTCATTTCAGTCTGAGGATACTAACAAATGCACAGACTGCATATGTTGGGGTGTGTTACACTGTAGTCTTTGAAATTTGGCACACTCGACTACATTAATATTTTTAACTTTATATTACCTCATCTTTCTTCTATATATTTTCAAACGAGCTAATGACAATACTTTTGAAAATATGAAATGATGTCTTTAAATCCTTTTACACTTTTTTATTGAGAAGGTCTCCTCCACAAGGGCTCAAATCTCTCCTCGTGCTCACGACCTCTCAGTCTGTTTCCTGCTCTGCTGTCTTTGACAGGTTTGAGCCTGTGACTCTGTCCTTTTTAAAGGAGACTGTTGGTCATCTTAAGCCTGCAGGGTCTCCAAATGATGCTGTCCCTCCTTGACTTTTAAAAGAGGTGTTACCTACAGTTGGTCCTTTGGTTCTTGAGCTGGTAAACCATAGTCTGATGTCAGGTGTTGTCCCTAAAGATTTTAAACATGCAGTAGTCAAACCCCTGATTAAAAAACCTGCTTTTGATCCTACGGTTCTTGCAAATTACAGGCCTATCTCCAAACTACCTTTTCTTTCCAAAATTCTTGAAAAGGTAGTTTACAGCCAAATAACGGCCTTCCTGGAAAAGCAAAATGTTTTAGAGGTTTTCCAATCTGGTTTTAAACCCTTTCATAGCACTGAATCAGCCCTTTTAAAAGTTTTTAATGACATATTTTAGCGACTGATGCTGGGGACTGTTGTTCTTGTGCTTTTAGATTTGACAGCTGCGTTTGATACCGTGGATTATGCCATTTTATTCTCTCGTTTGGAGCACAGGGTGGGCATTAGGGCACAGCACTGGAGTGGTTCAGGTCCTACTTGGCGGGGTGAACTTTTTGTGTCAGCCTCGGTGACTATGTGTCGTCCTCTGCTCCCCTCTTGTGTGGTGTCCCACAGGGCTCAGTTCTAGGCCCCCTCCTCTTCTCTTTATATCTGCTTCCTCTTGGTTCTGTACTGAGAAAACACGGCATTCCTTTCCACTGTTATGCTGATGACTGTCAGATCTATGTCCCTCTAAAGAAAAAAGGCAGATACTTCACACAGCCATTACTTCAGTGTCTCGATGACATTAAGGCTTGGATGTCTATTAACTTTTTAAAATTCAATGATAAAAAGACAGAGGTGATGGTTTTTGGCAGCCCCACTGAGACCCCCAATGTGTATGTAGATTCCCTGGCACAGTATGTTAAGCCAACTGTCACAAACCTGGGGGTCAAAGTGTGATCTGAAGTTTGATAATCAGATTAAGGCAGTGATAAAATCTAGCTTCTTTCACCTCAGGCAGCTGCAAAAATAAAGCCAATTCTTTCACGGCAGCACTTTGAGACAGTGATCCTCGCCTTTGTTAGCACTCGGCTGGATTACTGTAATGCACTTTATATTGGGGTCAGCGCATTATATATTAGTCATCTACAGAGGAGGCAAAATGCCGCAGCTCGTCTTTTAACTGGCACTCGAAAGTTTGAGCACATTTCCCCTGTTTTAGCTTCACTTCACTGGCTGCCCGTTTCTTTTAGGATTCATTTTAAAATTCTTTTATTTACTTTTAAAGCTCTCCATGGCCTCGCCCCATCGTATCTCTCTGAGCTGCTACACCCTTATACACCCACCCGCTCTCTCAGGTCAGCTGATCAGCTGCTCCTGCATGTACCCAGGACTGGGCGTAAACTTCGTGATCGTGCTTTTGCTGTAGCAGCTCCAAAACTGTGGAACGAGCTTCCTTGAGAGATCAGACAGGCCACTTCTTTATCTGTTTTTAAGTCACTCTTGAAAACCCACCTCTTTACCCTGACCTTTGACACCACGTGAGATGTTGGTTTTTATTTTTATCTTTATTTCAGTTGTTTTTAGGAGATTCGATGCTGTTTTATCTTGTTTTTGTTTTAATATAGGGCTGTTTTAATTTGATGTTTTATGTGTTTTATTTATTTATTTTGCTGTTTTCTGTTATTCTATTGTTTCAACTTATTTTCTGTACAGCACTTTGTTCCTGTGCTGGGTATTTTAAAGTGCTTTATGAATAAAATTGGATTGGATTACAGAATTTGGGTTTCTTTCTGTCAAGACTCTGGTCCTTAAACTTCTTGCACTAATCCCTTTCGGCAGGAGAAGGTGAGAGTGTTCGGGCCGTTTTCCTCTCGGTGTCCTTGAACGCCTCTTGGTGAGTCCTGGGTATTTAACATTCTACCCTGGACAGCGGCAGGTTGTTGCGCAAGCGCAGCCCATTCAGTCTGCATGAATGCGGAGTGAGGAGAGGACAGGAGCACTGGGAGTACTGGGACTGGGAGGATCGGACCGGACCCGGGTAGGCGGACATGGATGGACAGAACAGCGGCAGCATCTGCTCCCGGCCGCAGGGCACCGGGACGCACGGCAGGAAGAAGAAGAAGAAGATCCCCGACAGAGTGACTCTGAAGAAGGAGATCGGGCTGCTGAGCGCCTGCACCATCATCATAGGTGAGGCTGAAAAACAAGGAGATTCCTTCTTCTTTTGATTTAGTGCTGCAGAACTTTACATAAAACTCGTTCTTTACCAGAGCTGTGCTGATGGACCAGCTCCTCTGTGGCTGATTAATAAACTGAAAGCTGCACAGCAAACTCACAGCTTGTGGGGGCAGAAAAATGAGGGAGTCCATATTTGTTGTGGGTTCACATCAAACTGAGTTGTAGTGCTTACGTGGCTGAAATACATGAAGTCCAGGAGCAGGCTGTGGTGAAGCAGAAGATCATTGTCTGCTGGAGCAGAAGGAGAAGCTGGGAGCTTTAAAGAGGAGCATCATCCAGGGTGGATGGAGGGGGGAGGCCTGCAGGAGCTCAAGTCTGACTTAAAACTACTGTCAGCTTCCAACGGGCTCTTATTGTTCCTCCGTTTGATGCTGGGCATGTTTGCAGTGAGCCAATCAAAATCCAAACTGCTTGTGGTGCGCAAAAAAGAGTTTATCTAAACTAAATGAGTACTTTTTAAAAATATATAAACTGTATTTTTCTGCTTGGCACACAGACACAAGGAGGAACTTTTATGTTGTACTGAGCCTCATACATGGCTGTAGGTTTCCTTCAGCACTGGGAGACAGAATCCTTCACTGAGCCTGGTGCTGAAGTGCCAAAAGGTGCAGTTCCGCTAATGTCCACTTGAGGCAGATACTCTCATGTTAAACTGTCCAGCTTTACACGCAGAGAAATGAACTTGTTTACAGCCTGAAGTTTCTGTGCAAAAGTTTTACCCACAGACTGTTGGACACAGCCAAGACACAACACGTTCTCACTCCCACAGTGTAACATTTTAGGCTAGGTGACAAATCGTCAACATATTACGTTTTCGGCTACCCACCACGTTCCTGAATGACGACCTCGGAAAAATGAGGAAATATGAGAAAATATGAGAACCGTATGGACTCAATCTACACATGTTCGCTCTTTTTCTTTAAATCGCTTAGAAACACGCTATTTAACATCATTAAAGTCCTGGTTAAGATCAGGAAAAGGTTATGGTTAGGGCTAGGGCTGGAACGTCTATTACCGAGGGAGCATCATTGCACTGGATTTCAGCCATAACCCGCCGCGTACCATAAGAACGCCGAAGGTCTCCTTTTGCGTTCCTCAGGAACGCTGCGGGACGTGACAAAACGTCGGCATGTTACACCTCGGGAGTGAGAACGGGCGGCCAAGAAGTGGATGCTGCGCACTATGGTGGCCTCAAGATCATTGACGGTGTGCTGTGATGATGAGAGAGCTTAGTCTGAAAGCAAAGGTGCCGATCTGCATTCTTACCTACGTCTACACTCACAAACTCTGAGTGGGTTTGTGAGTAATTTCCAGGGGGTTAGGAGGGTTATGGCCCCCTCAAAAATCAGACACCTTTCACAGCACCCCCCCCCCCATAAAGTTATGAATTATCTTGCATAAATAGGCTGTTTATTTATTTGGACTGAGGCCCCACCAATGTTCAGCACAAAGTTACGCTGATGGGAGGTTCAGCATCTGTTCAGGCACCTGGAGGCGTCCTGGTGAGGTGCTTCTGAAACGAGTTCCAGAGCAGACCCAGGACTCAGTCTCTTGGCTGCAAACATGTTTATTTCTGCACTGTAAAAAAAAAAAAGTAATATAAAAGTATTTTACTGTGTGCTTTTAATGATATTTTAGAATATCATTAAATTCACATAAAAAGATTGTGATTTTACATGTCAAATGTAAAATAACATAAAATCACTGCTGTAAAATGTGAAGTTTTTACATGAGTCTGTGGGGACTGACTCACTGCTGGAGCCAGGTGCAAGAGGACCGCCGTGGTGGCTTTAGATAGCACAGAGGAGCAAATCAGTGAATCAATGCAGGGAGGAGGCTGTGGTTGATGTATGTCGGCAGAATATTGGACTTTAACACAGGATTTTGTTTTTTTTTCCGTTTTCAAACCAACAGACTGATTCTGTTTTTGTGCATAAACCCAACCATACATACCTGTGCTATATTTTACGCTCCCATTAACGTCATTTAGGATGTATAGGGATTAGGGATGCACCGATACCGATACTGTAAAATGTGTGTGTACTCCTACTCGTAAAAGTTAACCGATACCATGAACCGATACTAACTTATTTCATTAATCAGAGGGTGGCTTGTCATTTCTGTTGTAGTTTTTTAGATTGGCCACTAGGGGGCCAATTATTATTTTATTTATTATTTATTTTATAATTTTTTATATTTTATTATTTATTTAATAATAATTATTTTGTTTGTTTGTTTACAATATGGACACTCTGCAATAATTTAAAAGTTTATTTTATTCGCAAACCTAATTTGTATTTATTTTATTCCAAACAGAAGTGTTTATTTATTATTCTGAAAGCTCGAGACAGTGCCAATAGTTCAGTGATATTTACAATGTGGAGACTCTGCAATAATTTAATTAGTTTTTTTGTACTCTGTATCGGCAAGTACTCAGATCCAAGTATCGGTATCGTATCGGTTTGAAAAAATTGGTATCGTTGCATCCCTAATAGGGATAAATGACCTTTCTCTTGTGAGGGACAGAAAGTAGGCCCACGGCTTAGCAGCATGGAGTAGCAGGTTTTCCCTGGTAGGTAACGAGGGGCCAGAGCATTAACGGATGTGCTAGTGGAGCTTTGTAGGTGGGGGTGATATGTTCCCAGAGGTCAGAGTGAGTTAGAAGCCTGGCATATAAGTTCTGGACATACTGGAGCTGGAAATCACTAACAGAGGTGGTGACAGAGGCACGGAGGAGAGTCTCTGCTGCAGCATCAGTGAGTTATGGCCAAAATCGAAAGGTGTAAAAAAGCTGCTTTGGTGACAGATATGATGTGAAAGCGTAGAGTCCAGAACGACACCCAGATTGCAAACCTCGGGGGTTCATGTCAATGAGAAGGTTTTTATTCTGCCGGAGTCGGACTTTGGGGCTCACAACCTGTGTTTTATTTCTGTTGAGTTTGAGTAGGTTCGATGACATCCGTGTTTTGACTTCATGCAGACAGTTGCAAGTGATTGTGGGAGGAGCTGAGTGGAGGGTTAGGTACTGAGATAAAGAGGTGTATCATCAGCATAGGAATGTAAGCACAAACTATGGAGGCAGATGATCTGACCAAGGAAGAAAGACAAGAATCAGTCATGAGATCTGGAGTCATTCACAGTCCTGAAAGTCTCCTTTTCTATTTGCTATCTTACAAGAGTTACTCTAAGTTATCATGATGGGTTATTTTAACCTCGTGGTCTACTAGCATATAGCTTAAATAAAAATAAAATGGCTCAATAAGGTAAAAACTCCACAAAAGAAGGAGCAGAATTTAATAGAAATGAAATAAATCTTTAACAAGTCACCAAGAAAAAACTGTAATAAGGATCTTTATGATGCAGGGAAAGATTTTCCTCATCTGTCCTTGTGGCAGCAGAAACAGATGTTAGAGGAAGTATTCAGATGTATGTCTAGCTGTTCACCACAGTCGTGTGGATGGTCGCTGCATCAGCTGATGGAGGTCTTACAGCAGTGATGGGGGGGAAATTCCCTCATCAAACAATACGGATGCATTAGCCGGAAGTTTAACATCCGAGCAGCAGTAATGTTCAAATCTATTTTTATTTTATATTTTATATATAACGCCAAATCACAACAACAGTCTCCTCAATGTTCCTTCATGGTCACGTGTCCGGGTTCATGCTGTTATTCCAGTTCCTCAGCATTCCTTCTTACCACTTGGATTAACGTCGCTGTCCACCCAAAAAGTCCAAAGGCCTGGTACCCACACTGTGTCTGTGAGGTGTGAGTGCAGCCATGATGAGTCTCTATCAGTTCACCGAGCTCATCCATGTTATTATCCAAGAAGCTCACATTCCACATGCCGGAGAGACATTTGTATTTCCTTCTCCCAGCTTAGCTGCAGCTCTGAAAACCTACTCACCTCACAAACATTTCTGTGGTTTAAAGCAGCTGTCTTTCATTTCTTTTTCACCACAAGTGATCAGTTCAGTTTTCCGGTGTGTAATGAGGATTCCAGCTGTTACGGCCGACCTACAGTGGTTTTATTATCGAGTAACTGGAGTGCTCCAAAGTGTTGCCGAGGCATTGAACCCCAGGCTGCTAACCTGCTGCCTCCGTGGATGTTGGTGCAGGTCTTGGCTAACTGGACCTCATCCACACTTGGCTTTGTGTTTTTTCCCTCCAGAACAAGAGGAAGGTTTTGTGTGCAGAATGCTGAAACACCTTTCCATTCACAGAGGGAACAAACTGGCTGCTCTGCACGCTGCAGGAAGCTCTGCATCTGAAGTCATGTTTCTGTAGATTAAAACAAACTCAAATCTTTTTTCTTGACCTTTTAATTCCTTCCACGCTGACATGTTTCAGGAGGAAGCTGCAGGAATGAGCTGCTGCAGAAGGTGAGTCGGTCACTTCCCACCTCTGCAGACTGGAGTGGATAATTTATGTCTGGTTATGTAATGGCTGTGTGTGCCACTTGGCTGCCTTCTGCCACGCTACTGGTAGTGCTGTAGACTGAATGTGTCGGATCTACTGGTACTCCACGCTGCATACTGAGGCTCTGGGCAGGAGGAATTGTTCCCATCCTGAGTTATGGCCTTTATGTCCTTCTCTAACTCACTCTGTTATGGAGCTCTTTGTGTCTTTATGTCCTCTATATAAACTCAGAGGGGACCAGTTTGGACTTTGGAGCAGTAGAAATGTTCAGGATGTTCTCTGACAAAGAAGTCACGTGTGAAAAGCACGTGCAAGAAGGATGGTGCTATGTGACCAATAAGAGAACAATCAGGACCCTGTGGGGTCTCTACCTCCAGCTTCATTCTTTGCATTGTTTTCTGGGTCTCTTTTATTCTTTTTTTAGTATTTGACAGATTTCTGGACTGATAGCAAGCAAAAGTCAAATTCTCCTGTATCTCATAAAGCTTCAGGCTCTTCATCCTTCCTTAGAGTTGATGCTTTGGGCGTCCGCTGCAAAATCAATTCTGACTTCTACCTGACTTGCAGACAGGCACACTAACCCCTGATCCTCATGTCTGTGTCACCAAAATACATGAATACAAATGAATGTACAATGTGTCCCCCACCCAAAACAACAACAACAACAAAATAAACAAAGATGAAGAGAGAGGAGTCGAGGCGTTTGACAATATGAGACATTATCCATCCATCTATCTTCTGGTTATCAAATTCAGGTGTCCCAGCGAAAGGTGGGAGGGCTCACACATCGGACAGGTCACCCATCTATCACAGGCCTAACAAAACCAGGAAATAAAACCATAAAAGACACGCACTGGCCCGGTGGCGCCAGTGTCCGGCAGCCTCGTCTCTGTCAGTGCGCCCCAGGGCGGCTGTGGCTACAATGTAGCTGCCATCACCAGTGTGTGAATGTGTGTGTGAATGGGTGGATGATTGTGTGTAGTGTAAAGCGCTTTACAAATACAGACCATTTACCATTTACACAAGGAAAAAACTAACAAAGTAAACCAGGAAGTAACCAGGAGACTCACATGAAACATGATGACATAGACATAGTCTTATTACGTCCCGTATTGATTACTGTAATTCCCTCCTATTTGGTCTCCCTAAAAGGTCCCTTCATAAACTCCAACTTCTTCAAAACTCTGCAGCTCGGATCATAACCCTACTCCGTTAAGTGCTCATATCACCCCAGTTCTCCAGCAGCTTCACTGGTTGCCCATAGAAGCCAGGATAAACTTTAAAATCTTACTTCTCACGTTCAAATGTATCCATAAATCTGATCCTTCATATTTGTGTGACCTGCTCCATATCACCACTGTGTCCCGCCCTCTCAGATCATCATCTGCTCCTCATCTTACCGTTCCATCCTCACACCTTATCACTGTGCGCTCTGCTCCTCGGCTCTGCAACTCTCTTCCTCCTGCACTAAGAAATATTGACTTCCTCTTTGTATTTAAGACACAGCTCAAACCACACCTGTTTAAACTGGCTTATTCGCTTTAATGCTGATTTTATCTGTTGTCACGCTCTGTTTTGTAATTTTAACTTATTTTATGTATTTTATGACAACTGTTCCTTTTATTAATTGTGTTTTTTGTAAGGTGACCTTGGGTTTCTGAAAGGCGCCCTCAAATAAAATGTATTATTATTATTATTATAGACAGGACAAGAAAAAAGGCATGAGAAGTAAGAAATCACAAGGAATGATTAAAAAACTAATGGAAACCATGGCAACCATAACAGCTCACCCAAAGCGACACATACCTCATATGACCTGGGTTATTCAACATACAAGATATTAAAGATCTCGACTCCTGTTAAATGTGTCTGATAGGGAACATCATCGGCTCCGGGATCTTCATCTCTCCTAAGGGTGTCCTGGAGCACTCGGGCTCGGTGGGAGTGGCTTTAGTGGTCTGGGTGCTGGGAGGCTGCATCGCTGCGTTGGGCTCCCTCTGCTATGCTGAACTGGGCGTCACCATTCCCAAATCTGGAGGCGACTACTCCTACGTCACGGAGATATTTGGAGGTCTGACGGGGTGAGTGTGTTTGTGTGTCCAGTACTCTTCACTGAATTAGGATTAGGATGATGAAAATCTAAAAGTCAGGGGCCTGAGACTAACCCAAGTCTGCTATAAGTGCTTTTAAGTTCAAATGTGAAAATAACATAAAAGAGAAAAGGAGCAAACTCTTTGCCACAGCACTGTACAATAAATAAATATGACTTTTTATCAGGGTTAATGCCAGTAAATAACTTTTTTGACCAATGTAGGTCAGTCTACATGGACAGGTAAAGGGTGTAGCTTCATACCACACATGGAGACAGATATGGAAGACCAGCAGGTTCTTACCATCAACCGAACATTTACGTGTTCTGCCGTCATACAGGCAGGTTGTGTACCAAAAACTTTCTGAGTTGTTGTTCACGTAAATTTTTCTAGTTGCGACACTTCGTTGGAAGGACGCAGACTCATTAACTCGAATGTGTGTAGCAGAAGCGTCTCGTTGTGTTGGATGAAGGTGATGCCATCAGGACGCTGGTGCTGCTGCTCGCTTCACACCTCAAATCAAACTGGAGGATGCCCTAAAGTGGTTCACGATACAGAAAGATGTTTCACTGCAATAGAAACCCGTTTCAGTCCTTCTGTCAAAGACATGACGAACAAAAGGCAACAGTTTGGGCCACAGAGCCCGGTTATTCTGGACTGTCTTACGAGTGCCATGAAGACTCCAGAAGTCTAGAGGTTCTTTAGCTGCACTCACACTGGACGTGGTCTTTTTTAGATTCACCAGTGAAATCCACGGCGAGGGCTTTGCCTCGTGTCCTGCTGAGTTATGGAGAGTTTCTGAATCTGTGTTTGTCACTGAAGCTCCTTCTCTCTTCCAGATTCCTCCTGTTGTGGAGCGCCGTCCTCATCATGTATCCGACCACGCTGGCCGTCATCGCACTTACCTTCTCCAGCTACGTACTGCAGCCGGTCTTCCCAAACTGCGTTCCACCGTACATGGCGACACGGATGCTGTCTGCCACCTGTCTCCGTGAGTGATAACTTTATCAAACACACTTTGATCAGTGTGAGGCCAGTTCATCAAGTCAGAAGAATTGCTTCATTATTTTGTCTTCTGTGGAAAACTTATAAGGTCGATCCTTCAGGCCCGCAGGAGACGCAGTACGAATCGGGATGTGTATAACAGGCAACACCTTGGACGCTGTAGTGATGAAACACATTTCGTTGTCCCAGAAACGTTTTCTAAAAGGTGCCTTTAGACTGTTTGATTCAAATGGCGTATCAGAATATACATACACCTCCATTAATATTTGTTGTACCTCAACCAAGATCCTTTTGGTATCCATCAACAGGCTCCTGGTATAATTCTGGTTTATATTTGACCGCTTTTCTTGGAAAAGTCAGAGTTCATGTATATTGTTTGGTTTCCTGTCACAGACTCAACTGTTAAGCTTATACCACACATTTTCAGCAGAGTTGAGGTCGAGGCTTTGGGAGGCCCATCCCACAAGCTTAATGCTAACTTGGTTTATCCAAATGCAGTGTTTGGGATCATTGTCCTGTTGGAACCCAAGACTGTGTCCAAGTTTCACCCGTCTAGCTGTTGGTTGGAGAAGTTGAAGATTGTGGAGGTAGTCCTCCTTCTTTATTCCATCCACTTTGTCTAATGTACCAGAACCACTGGCAGTGAAACAGCCCAGAGCGTGATGCTACCACCGCCGTGCGTCACAGCTGCAGTGTTCTCAGGGTTGAAAGCCTCACCTTTGCTCCTCCAATCAGCTCCAACTTTGTCTCGTCTAACCATCAAACTTTTCTCCAGACGCCATTTGGCTCGTCCACGTGAGCAGCTGCAAATTTCAGTTGAGCTCGTTGATTTTGGAGCAGGAGCTTCTTTCTTGGTCCATGGAGATGTGAGACTGGCTTCACTGTGGAAGTGACACTGGTGTTCCAGCAGATTCCAGTCCAATGGCAGGCTTGATCCTGGGTGTTCCTGAACATCCTAACCAGTTTCCTGTTATCTGAGGGGGACAGTCTGGGTCTCTCCCAGACCTCAGTGGGGACAGATCTGAGTAACTTGTACTTGTGTGATCTTGGATCCTTGCTCAGAAACGGCTCAGAGAGACTTTCCCAACTTGTGTAAATCTGCAGTTCTGCTTTTCAGATCTTCACTGAGATGGCTGGACTTCCCCATTGTTCCCAGTATTGGTCAATCCAGTGAATGCTGTCAAACAAATCCTTTTTATGCTGCAGAGAGAATCTGTCAGTCGTAATTATGATCACTAATGAGAAGCTAGCAGGCCTCGGCCAAGTTTAAAGACATTATAGAACCTCCAACATCCTTCCATTCTTTCTCTCACCCCAACCAATCACAGCAGATGGCCCCGCCCCTCCCTGAGCCTGGTTCTGCTGGAGGTTTCTTCCTGTTAAAAGGGAGTTTTTCCTTCCCACTGTCACCAAAGTGCTGCTCATAGGGGGTCATATGATTGTTGGGTTTTTCTCTGTATCTATGAAGCGCCTTGAGGCGACTTTTGTTGTGATTTGGCGCTATATAAATAAAATTGAATTGAATTAATCACAAGCTTTCAGCATGTGTACGTAAACATCAAAATCAATTCAGACTTCAGCACCCAGATCCTGTTTTTTAAAACAGTCCATCCTGGAAGAAGAACCGTTCAAAGAAATCATTAAAAGCCCAAAATGACTGTGAGGTTCAAGCCTGTGATGAGTGGATGGAAACTTCTGACCTCAGCTGTGTCCCATGATGCTGCTGCTCAGCATTCATCTTTAGGAACAGCTGTGCTGATCAGAAACATACTGGTTGCTCTTTTTAACAGAGCTTGAATGTGTTTCCAGATTTGGAGGATTTTGTCTGGAGTGGTCAACGGGAAAAAGAACCCTTTAATAAAAACAAATCACATGTTCGGTGTGATGTAGCGTGGAGAATTACGTCATGGAGCTGCAGATTGCGGCTTGCGAGTCTGCCGTGCTGCTCGTTGTGTGCTCATCTTCCCTCTGTGCTGCAGAGAGCAGTGATGCAGCATTACTTGAATGTCGGAGGAGAGTAAAGTGTGTTAAAATGCTTCTAATAAAAAATGCATTGGAATCCTGGAGGAGGAAGAAGAGCAGGACCAGGAGATGAGATGAGCTACAATCATTTAAACCCTCCGAATTAAAGATGTGTCCATTATTCAGCGTCATGTGTGGCAGTTTACAGTTTCTATAGAGCGGTTCGGTGCTCAGGGTGTGAATGAACTGAAGAAGCAGCAGCAGAGGGATGTTTGTTTCACATTCTGCTCGAAAGCAAACAGTTTGCACAAAGCTGAGTGTTTATAGCAGCTCTGAAAGGCTACACTCCACAGCAGAGTCAAAAGTCTGCCTTCATAGAGAGCGACAAAGTGCAGTGAATGGTAGAAATGAGCATAATGGCGCACACTTTTGAACAAACCCTCGTTGAAGGCTTTCATGCTGTTAAACTCAGTTGTTCACACATGAAGTGAGCTCTGTGTAAAGAACGAGAAGAAAGACGGCGAGAAAAGTGACCCGACTGCTTTCTCTGCTCTTCGGCTCTGCAGATTTTCTGCCCTCTCACGGCTGTCCAGCTTTTCTGTTACACAGTTCAAATCATGGCGGTTTCATGTATTTATAAACTGTGTATAAAGTCACTTAAAGTCACACGTGATTGGTTTTGGGAGGTCCAGTGTGTGTTTTATGGAGGTAGAAGTGACAACAGCACAGACACTCGAGTTAGCTGAGCGAAGTCTTTCTGTAGAGAGCAAAACTGTGTTTGTATCAGCAAACATTTGTTTTTCTGCTGTAGTTTGAACTTTGGACATCGGAGGAAGTGCAGCTCTTTTAACACTTGCCAGTTTTTATATACATTTGTACTCCAGCATATCAACAGGAATCTATCTCCATCCATCTTTGGAGGTGGATTCATGCCATAGATCGTATGTTTGAGTGCAGCTGTCAGTACAGGGTCATTTCCATGTTACCTGAAACTTTACAAAGACTGTCTGAATGTCTCAACAGTTACTGCTTGTCAGCACTGAATTAAGCTGTTAGACACATTAACATGGAGGACATAAGCTAACTCTTTGGTTCCTTTCACTGTGAAGTTGTCCGTGAGGGAACTGTCTCCTCCTGGGTTTGGACTGATGACCTTGGCTTGTTAGGTAAATGTGTAAGCTACTACACTATGGAGTGACTGGAAAGGCTGGCTATAAGAACTCTGTAAGTTCACTAATCCAGTGGGTAAAATAAAAACTCTTAGCTCTGAGAAAAAATCTTAAAAACAGGGTGTGAAAAATTCAGCTGTTTATATCAAAAATTGATTCAAAGATAGCGAGTGTCATTAGACGTCAGTGAGGACGACAGAAGAGCCCGAGCAGAGGTCACGACCCCTCGGGCTGCCTAATTGGTTGATGTCTTGTAACCGGCTGCAAATGCCTGATCAATGAGTAAATAACGTTGGAATCTGAAGGGAGACAGCTGGACTCCTGACGCCCTCCTTCACACTCGTTCTTGGAACGGGATCCTGAAACGTGAGCTCGATCCGGCCTCCTCGGAGGGTGGCCGAGGGGCACCCAGACGGTTTTGTTTGCCCTTCGCAACGGAAGTGGTTTGTTTTGTGTGGCTGACAGCCTGCCTTTGTGCCGGAGAGCGAGGCCACCATGAGAGCGAGCAGGGGAAAGCCGCTGACAGTGATAGACGAGGTGAAACAATCACGCCCTCTCTCACTCGGCCTTTTCCCACATTCCTGCCTCCCAGGGTAACCGGCTGCTGCCGCCCACTGCCGGTGAGAGCACCCGCACTGGGACCACGGGATGGAGACCAGATACTGCTGCTGATCTTATTAAAGGAGCACTCCAGCCAGCAACCAGCAACCTTTGGTCAGTCTCCAGTGATGTCCAGCTCAGTCCCAGTCAGACGGGCACTGGTGATCCAAACCTGTGTTGTCCTCTTACCCAGACGGGTCTTACTCAGGAGGCCTTTCCTCCTTGCCTTGAGGAAAGGCCATCGCTAATGGAATCCATTTCCCATCAGTGATGACAGCTTAGGCTACGTTCACTCTGCAGGTCTTGATGCTCAATTATTTTTGATCAAATCTGATTTTTTTTGTCAGCTCGTTCACACTACAAATAAAATGCGACAGCAAACGCGCTCTAGTGTGAACGCTCAAAGCGGCAAAAGAAGACGTCACACACAACGCGCTCTGTTTAGACCCAGACCAACAGTATTGTTTGACTGATGGCCTTAATATAAAGACTTCGGACTTCACGTTTCCCAATTTTTGCTTTAAGTTATTTTGTTATTTACATAATAATGTAAATAACCTAATAATGATCCTTATTGCTGTTTTAGAGGAGCGCTGCTTCAAAGGATAGTTGCAGATTTCTGTCAGAATCTGCAGATTATACAGAACAAATAAAATGTTCACGTTTCTCCAACGTTGTCTTCCCAACAGTTTCACCGGATGGCCAGGAAGCGTTCACGATGTCTTCTCCGGCGCTGATAATTGGCGTCTGTCTTGTGTCAGTGACGTAAAAGACGGATTTAATGCGACACGACCATCAAACAGCAGCTTTCTGAAACATCAGATATGTATCGGATTCAGGACCACATACGAAAGTGACCCAGATCGGATTTGAAAATATCGGATTTGTGCCGTTCACACTGTCACACCATGATCGGATAGATGGGTCGCAGAGGGTCAAAGAAGTCGGATTTGATGCGCTTTTGCCTGCAGTGTGAACGTAGCCTTAGAGGTTCCACTCCAGATGTTTCTGTCTGGATTGACTTCCATAGCCTTTTGCTTGACTCTCAAAGAAATCAGAGTTGTCCTTCCCCCAGGTCAGCCCCGAGGGCTTAAATTTTAAACTTTTCAACTTTTTTCCTTCATTATTCTTTAACTCTCAGCCCAGACGTGGCTCCACAGAGCGGTGACCTCCAGCATGCAGCTGAGCCCAGAAGGATTGAGCTTGGAGACACGTTACTGCTTATTGGTGGTTCATTTAAAAGTCTCATTAACGTGTGGAGGTTATTTTGCTGTGCAGAAAGAAAATAACAAATCCTAAGAATTCATTTCCTGAGGAGAGCTTTCTGCAGTAATAACCCCCCCCCCCCCCCCCGCCCCTCAGAATCAGCTGATAGTCTTTGATCTTTAATGGAGACGTGCCAAGTTTGACCTTTATACTGTAGAGATGTTCTGAGTACTCTCTGTCCTCCCGAGTGTGTCGTTAACGAGTTCTGTGCTCGGCTCAGTGCTGCTGACCTGGGTGAACTGCTCCAGCGTCCGCATGGCCACCAGGATCCAGGACGTCTTCACGGTGGGGAAGCTGATGGCGTTGGGCCTCATCATCGTAGTTGGTCTGGTCCAGATCTTCAATGGTAAATCTGCCAGCCCTCAACAGATCTGACGCTTTCCCACTTCCTGAAGTAAAGCTAAAAGCTCTGATGTCTCATGTAACCACCAGGAAACTACGAGGCGCTGACGCCTCAGGTGGCCTTCTCTCTGGAGAGGACGCCGTCGGTTGGGCAGATCGCACTCGCCTTCCTGCAGGCGTCCTTCGCCTTCAGCGGCTGGAACTTCCTCAACTATGTGACAGAGGAGGTGGTCGAACCCAGACGGTGAATATTCACACTTCTCATCACCGTGGTTTTGCTTTCACAAATTATTGGGAACGTTCTGAAGATATGTAAGTGCCCAAACACGAGAACTTCATCCAAATTAAACTTTAAAGGAAACGTCAGACATCAAGGAAAATCGAGGAGACTAGAAAGTGAGAAACTAGCCTGCTTACAGTAACCAGATCACCACCAACTCATCATTTACTTAGCAGATGAGATTGTTAATGTGCTGCAATATTTTTTTTGTTCTGCAGATTAATCGACAACTGCTGAGACCAAAATATAATCTGAAAACTAATCTTGCACTTTTGTAATCCTCCGTCAATCATCGTTTGACTCAAACAAACCAAATGATGTCTAACACTTCCTTTAATGTTTGTTTTTGGCTGCTACAACTTTCTTTTTTCAGCAGAGTGATGCTCTCCGTTTTTATTCACCACGACCGTGTGAAATAAAACGTGGTAACACTTTATAAAAACCGGCTGTGAGGCTTACAGGTTCACGCTTTTCTTTATTTCTTTATTTATTGCTTTCTGTTTGCTAAGACACACAAGAACAACAGAAAAATGACATCTAGTAGGAAAGAATGAGGCTTAAGGTCGTTGCTGATGATGACTGAGACCTCACAGGGTTAATAAATGGAAAATTTCTAGTTAATTAACTTTTATGTTCAGTAATAGGTAAATGGATCGGAAACCATACAGCTGGTGTACACTGATGAGTCAGAGGGGCTTCTGTTTCCTTTTGTCTGCCCCTCGGCTCTTCACTGTTGGAGTTACTCAAAAAAGTAATGTATTACACACAGGACCGATGCTGAAGGCCTGTGAGTAAAATAATCATTTAACTATTTATTATTTTATGATTTTTCCACTGCTTGGAACAGTACTACAGTTTAGTTAACTGTCAGGTTGCCATTTATTACTGATGGTTATTATAAAGTGTTACCAAATATGTGAGTAAAATATAAATATATGCAACTTCCTTTAAAGTGGATCCTTTCTGCTCATTTCCATGTTTTCATTCTTGGACTCTGCTAGAGGAGCTTTGCATGAGTCACAGTTCAAAATAATCCTCCTCTATCTCATACTAGGCTGTGTTGCAGACGCTCAGCTCATCCTCTGTCTGAAACGAGACGTTTAGCTCCTCCCCTTTTAAATCAGCTTTCTTCTGATTGGTTGATGGGAAATTGGAAGAGAAGTGGGTGGGGCTCTTTGCCTGAGATGATCAAATTAGGAACATCCCCTCTCCGTGACATCATACAGAGCTAGGAGTAAAAAAAAACCTGTGAAGCTTGAGATTCTGTCTCACAGGGACTTCCTGTGCAGACATTGATCTAAAACTTTAATTTTATGGTCTACAGTAAAAGTTTCACAGGTTAGAGTTAAAATATATTAGTGCTTTTTCTTAAATCTGTAAACTTTGTAAAGTGTTGTATTATTTAATTAGTTAAGTCTGTTACTGTTAATGTCTTGGAGCAACCACATAATTTCCTTGGGGATAATTAAAGTATTCTGAACATGCACCACAGGGACGTGCCATATATGGCAGGAAATAAGCAGAATATTTCCACTTTGATAGGAGTCTGCTGGTGGTCAGCTCACTCGTTTCAGTGAGCTGACCACCAGACCTTCCTGCTTGAAAAGCTCATCCCTCAACTTCACATGTGGTTGTAAATGTTTTGGTTTGGACTGTGTCGTTTGTGCATGGTGCGTGGCCTCGGTCAGGAATCTACCTCGTGCCATCTACATCTCCATCCCATTGGTGACCTTTGTGTACACGCTCACCAACATCGCCTACTTCTCCTCCATGTCGCCCGAGGAGCTGCTGTCATCCAATGCTGTGGCTGTAGTGAGTAACATGGAAATCATGGTCTCGATGTCCAGCTCTGTCTGCTGAAAATGACGTGTTCATGCAACCAAACTGCTTTTTAAATTGTGTTTCGAGGGGAAAGGTAGAAAGGGAGCAGTCATGTGTAACACAAAGACAGACAAAGCCTGCATTTGGAGACGTAGCCTGATGAACCAGGTAAAGTTGACCACTATTAAAGGGGTAGGCCCTCCCACAGCTAAATTTACACTTTTTCCTCTGACATGTTGTGCTGGTTATGCAGCTGAATTATATCCCCCAGTGTTGGAGAGACCACCACATACTAAATACCCTATAACTCAGCGGTCTCCAACCTTTTTTGCGCCACGGACCGGTTTATGCCCGACAATATTTTCACGGACCGGCCTTTAAGGTGTCGCGGATAAATACAACAAAATAAAACTAGTACCGGTACCGAAAAAAAGAAGGTTTATTCATAACACACGTGAAAAGACCCAGGAAAACAGAGTAAACGATAAAAACAATAACAAAATAACACTGAAAACCAATAAAAACCCTGAAAACTATACATTTCACACCTGAGCCTCAACTCTCGCGGCCCGGTACCAAACGACTCACGGACCAGTACCGGTCAGAGGTCCAGGGGTTGGGGACCATCCATCCATCCATTCGCTTCCGCTTATCCTTTTCAGGGTCACGGGGGGCGCTGGAGCCTATCCCAGCTGTCATAGGGCGAGAGGCAGGGGAGACACCCTGGACAGGTCGCCAGTCTGTCGCAGGGCCAACACACAGGGACAGACAACCATTCGCGCTCACATTCATTCGCACATTCACACCTAGTGACAATTTGGATTATCCAATTAACCTATCCCCACAAGCTGCATGTCTTTGGACGGTGGGAGGAAGCCAGAGTACCCGGAGGGAACCCACGCAAACACGGGGAGAACATGCAAACTCCACACAGAAATTCCCCGGCCTGATGTTGGAATTGAACTCAGGACCTTCTTGCTGTGCGGCAACAGTGCTAACCACCGTGCCACCGTGCTGCCCTGGGTTGGGGACCGCTGCTATAAAATACATTAACATTTAGGATTGACAAAGTAGTCAAATATGCCCACACTGACTGAAAACCATTGTAAAAACATTGTAAAACCTTTACATGTATACATGCAATCAGTAACCAATCAGTGTTAAGCTTTGGTTGTGGAGAGGACTCAACAAAAAGTGTCTTCATATCCCAACGTTCAGATGAAAAAGAAAGTTTGGTTGATTCTGACTAAATCAGACTCATGGGTACCTGTCCCTTTGTTCCAGTGTGCTTAAAAGTGAGGTAATCTATTTCAGCTTAGCTCAGCCAATCAGAGTCTGCAGGAACAGATTAAAAGAACACCGCTGTGGTCTGAGCGTGTTGGTCAATCTTTCTGTTGTTCTGCTCTCCAGACGTTTGGTGAGAAGCTGCTGGGAATGTTCTCCGTCATCATGCCGATCTCTGTGGCTCTGTCTACCTTTGGAGGAATCAACGGCTACCTGTTCACGTCTTCCAGGTGAGCCGGACTTCCTGTTTTTCGGTGGTTTTGAATAATGACCCAGCTCTGAAGCAGCTGCTAAGTTCGGGCTGGTTTTCCTATCAACAGGTTGTGCTTCTCGGGAGCTAGAGAAGGTCACCTCCCCAGCCTGCTGGCCATGATCCACTATAAGAGATGTACGCCCATCCCCGCCCTGCTCGTCTGCGTATGTACACATTGATATTACAGAAGTCTCCGTTTCTATGCTTTCTGCACATAAACAGTATTTTAATTGTTTTTAACTGCACAGTGCTGTTTTTAAGTATTTTTATAAAATTTCTCCCTAACTCTGTGAGCTTTAAGTCCCATTACCTCTAACCCTGAACCCAGCGCTATCAGTGTATCAGATTTGTAGCTTTTAAAAAATCAAACAAAGTCAAAAAGTGTTTGCATATTTAAAAAAATAATCATTTTCAAACAGATGTGTCAGTCTGCAGGAGAGTGACCAATTTTGGTCCCAAAGGTTTTTAAAACCTTTTTTTTTTTAAATTTAAGCAAACTGCTTGTGTGGACTCCCTTCTTTAACCAGTTTGGGGGTTTGTCCGGGACAAAAGGAGCTGAATTGGGGAGGCACAGTGTTGTGAAAAAACTTGGCATGGTTTCTAAAACAAGTGTCCATAGATGGCAAGAGAACCTGTTACAATAGCTAAACAAAGGTAAACAAAAAGAAAACTATCAAATTTTTCTTATTATTTTTCTGATTTCTTGTTTTTCTTATAACTCTCAGAATAAAGCCACATCCTGGTTTAAGCGGACATACAGTAAATATAGACTTAAAATGTTAAAGTTGGTCACCAGATTGACTTTGCTGGGTGTTAATTTACCAAAGTGGCCCGTCCAACCAAAGTCTGCATGCGGGAAAAACTTTCAAAAACTCTTCTTCAGTCATGTTCACGCAGTCACGTCTAACCTTGTGTTACAGTGCACAGCCACCATCATCATACTCTGCATTGGAGAGACACACAATCTGATCAACTACGTCTCCTTCATCAACTACCTGTCATACGGTGTTACCATCGCAGGCCTGCTGTACTACCGCTGGAAGAAACCCAACTTGTACCGACCCATCAAGGTGAACCCAGCAGGCTTCTACCATCTGTTACCTGTTAACTGTTCATATCTGCAACTCGTCAGGTTTCACTGACTTCCCACCATGTACTTGCTGCCTTCTACAGGTGAACCTGCTGGTTCCTGTGTGCTACTTGATGTTCTGGGCAGTGCTGCTGGGATTCAGTCTTTACTCTGAGCCAGTGGTTTGCGGCGTTGGACTAGTCATCATGCTTACGGGTGTACCTGTCTACTTCCTGGGTGTGCATTGGAAAGAGAAACCAAAGTGTATCTATAACTTCATTGGTGAGTTTCTAAAGAAATTACTTTGTAGGGTTTCATTTGACTTGTTTTAATACAACTTGTGATTTTATTTTTCTGCAGAGAGGGCGACACATGTGGGCCAGAGGTTGTGTTTTGTGGTCTTTCCTCAGCTCGACCCCATCGAGCTCGCCAGTCCTCCAGAGTGGACTGACCGCTCATCAGGCAGGGGAAGCGTGTCTGTCAATTCTTAAAACTCTTATCTGGAAACAAAAAGATCTTCTGGGGGTTTTTTTTATCCTGTTTTTACTGATCATCAAACAAGTCCAGACACCTGTTCCAGTCATGGGAGCCTTCTGTCTGATTTTTGAACCTTTGAGACTCTGATTTTTGTTTTTCTAAAGTTGAGTGGATTGCCCGCTGTTCTGTGTGGGCTGCGTACAATTTTTTCTCTCCATCTACTTTTCTACTAAGTCTTCAAGTACACCATCCTAATGCCAACAGTTTCACGCCGTGAACGGACTTTTTATTTCCAATTTGGAACCATCTGTTCCTCCTTTGGTAACACGACAGAACAGTGACTGTCTCTGAATGTTGCTGGTTTTTTATTGTGCCTTCAGGTCTTTTCACACCAAGTTTTTCCTACAGTTGGAAAACTGCAAAAAAAACTTGCACATTGTTTGTTAAAGTCACTAAAAACAGCTCCATCCATCCCACCAGTGTGTCACGGGGCTCTTTTAAGATACACCAATAAAGAAGTGATACTGGAACAGCAGGCTAGATGCTTTAGATTTGGCTAGATTTAGAACCTAGGCTGAAGTCAAAGATAGCTGTTGTGATAAATTTTGTTTTTTTTGTCTGTCTTCTTGGATTTTTGCCCCATTTATTTTCATTTGCCTGAGCAAAACATTTCTTCAGACCAATCTAGTATCTGCTGATTAGTTCCCATGCATTAAAAATGAAGATTTTACATGTTTAAATGGGGAAATGATCCACATTTGGAGGCAGGAGGCGTTGGCAGTGGCATTAATCATTTCCTTGCTCACAGTTTGAGTCCTGGGAGAGATCTTTTTTTCCTTGCTGCTCTAATTAAGTGGACTGATTCTGCTTTTCCTTATTTGTAGTCATACATCTGCTGTGCTGGACGTTCATATGAAATATGACCAAAATTTGGGAATGGCACACATGGCTCTGTATGATGTCAGCAAGCACAGATATTCCTAATGTGGACCTAAACTCCACCCACTTTCTGTTCAAACCTTCTATTTTTTTGAGGGGCAGCCAATCAGAAAAAAGTTACTGTCTTGTTTCAGACAGTGAATGAAATGTGGGGCTTCATCAAGGCCGAGCACAAAATAAAGGATTATTTTACTCTAGAAGAGTCCTTGAATGTAAATATGGAGCTGCAACATTAATAATAACAGATTCTCGTTGTCCCAAGGAGTCACCACAGCAGATGGAGCTGCATATTTCCATTTGGTGAAGCTGCAGCCCCCCCATTAATCCTGGTTTGGGATTGGTATAACCCTGTAGGTTTGTAGCTCCTCCTCCTGGTCTTGAATCAGGGAGCTTGTGTGTGTAAGACAAACGTTAAACCACCACATCAGCCCCCAAACTGTTACGTGTTAATCAGAATGAGTTACAGATTTTATTTTTTAAATAAATAGAAAAGTAACGTTAGGAAAGGATGACATTACAGACCGTGTGCAAGACGTCAGAGTAGGTGTTTAGTGAAGATTTCAGACTTGGTGTGAAAAGCTCTTTATTTGGTGAAATGTGTATAAAATGTGGTGTATTAACTGATTCACTGTTAGAGATTTTAATATATTTGTTTGTGCCTTTTTGCTTTGTTTGTTGCATAGATCGTCTGAGAATTACTTTGGTGTCCTGTTGACTGTTTCTGTGTCACTGTAAAAAGAAACGTGCTGTAAATAAACCAGACGGAGCACAAAGCACTGGCGCATCCAAAAGACCGAGGGCAAACTCAAGCTTAAAAAATGTTGCTAACAAACTAGTTGTGCTCACGTTACCTGCTGCTCTCATGGATGGATTACATGATGCTGTGACCGTGAGTGCATTCAGACATAGGATTTGTGTAATCCACAGCAGTCTAACACGCTGTGGCGCTTTATGTTGTGCATGTAAAGTGTTGCTAATGCAGGATGTTACTGAGACAGAATTGGCCCTTCTTGCAGTCACGTCTGCTGGTCAGGTTGGAGCTGTACTGTTAGCAAAGCTTCTCACCTTTGCTAACAGTACAAAACCATCTTTCTTCAATTTCCTGCTCTGTGCAGTTTCTGATTATGCAACATGTTATTCTAAGAAACTGTGAACAAGACCCTCTTTCAGTTCTAAGGTTTTCTGGATTAGGACATAAAAAATCATCTGGTCTTTAGCAGGTTCTAAACATGTTACACTGTGTCAGCAGCATGAGGCCGCATGCAGAAACGGGCCTCATGCATTCAGCAGCTTCGAGAAGCTTCTTTAGCAGTAATAAGTTGCAGTGATGATTTCCTGTGTGACTTATCAGTCTCGCACATCACTGTGGAGGAGTTTTGGTTTCTTTGCCTCATTGAGGTTTGCAGCATTAAGCTCCTTGAGGACTGGACTTTGGACCGTTGCAGCACCTCGATGCTTTTCTTCTTCAGCCGTTCTGCTGCTTGGATCATCGTCCTGCTGATGACCCAGTTTGGTCCAAGCTTCGGCCTCACACTGACTCTAGAATACTTTGGTATACAGAGGAGTTTGTGGTCTAATCAGATCATCATCCCTCCACCACCATGCTGACAGCTGCTTAGTTCTGTAAATTATGGAGAGATATCTCCACTCAGGTCTCGTCTGTCCAAAGGACATTGTCTCGAGGTTTGTTCAATTTCAGCTTCATAAACCTGAGCCACGCTGCGATGCTGGAGGCTCTACTGAAGCCTGTAGAGTCAGAGATGGAGATCTTGATGGGGGGTTTTCCACCTCCAAACCAGCAAATTGCCACAATTTCAGCTTTTATAGAGGTTCTTACACCTCTGAGGATCATCTACTCAGGTGCATCTGATTAACTCACCTTTTAATTCCTATGGAAGCAGTGAGGATGGACTTTTTCACACACTGCTTCTGTGTTTTGGCCTCATTTGTTCAGTAAATGCTGACACAGTGTGATGTGTAATAATGTTCATCTGAAGCTGACCTAATTTTAAACCTTCTAAGGACCAGCTGAGTTTTTATGATGTCTACCCTAAAATTAAAAGAGAGTGTACTTTCTTTTTATGACTGTGTGTTTTTCTGTGTTTGCTCTCAAGCAGCTGTGCTGTTGGACAATAACAGTAAGAGGAAGCCTTAACATTTCTATGTGCACCCTTTTATTCGTGTGTTTTTTGTTACACCATTTAGTATAATCCAGTACACTGTGCACTTAATGAGTCATAGTTATCCCAAATGATTTTTAATCCCTCAGGTTATGCCGATTTGCAGTGTAAAGCAGCAGGGATGAGAATTCACACCTCCAAGTCTGAGGCATGGTTGTTATCCAGACGCTGGGCTCTGTGCTGATGAGAAACTGCAGTATCTTGTGTGCTGTTCTTGAGTAAGAGGAGAGCAAGAGACTGACGCAGCCTCTGCAGTGATGCAGACGCCGCATCGCTCCGTTATGATGAAGAGCCACAACAGATCAATACAAGTCACAGAAGGACTAGAAATTACAAAATTAATATCATTTTTTATTGAATGAGACTTAAATCAGGAAGTCATCAGCAGCATGTTTGTTGCGGTCACAGAGAGAGGATGCTGAGGGCGGTTTTACCATAGACCCAACTTCAGATTGGCTATATAATAATAATAATAATGCATTTTATTTAAAAATAGCGCCTTTCAGAGCATCCAAGGACACTGTACAAATACACAATATACACAATAATAAGAGTAACAGATAAAAGTTAAAAGCATGCAAAGGTTTAAACATAAGCAATTTTAAACAGGTGAGTTTTGAGGGTGGACTTAAAAAGAGGGAATGAAGTATATCAGTAGAGGGGCCTAATTCTGTTCAAACAACAATAAAAAAAAAACCTCAAATCCACCTGTATTCACTTTGGAAATCATAGCTGGTGTCTCCACTCGTATTGATACACACATTTTCATGTTGTAAATTTCTTGTAAAGCATTCGGTGTTTACAGTGGGATCATCACACTGGATGTTAACTTGGATGTGTGTTACTGCACTTTGAGAAAATAACTATAAATAAATGCAGAATGAGGCAGACCTGGACTGATGGTGTCTGTCTTTCTGAGCTGTGCCGGCTGTGGATGCGTCACAGCTGCTGGGGGTGGAGCCAAGAAATTATGGGGCAGGTGATTAAAAGCGATTCTGGGTGGGGGAAAAAAATCTGATTTTATAAGATTAAAACGCAAGAGAAATTTTCAGAATAGAGAGCAGAGGGGCAAAAAAACAAAAAAGTTAAATATATTGATTAAATTTGTCATTTTTGTAATATTTTGTAATATTATATATTTCTGTTTCCTGGTTTTTTTTGCTGAATTTTATTTTTATTATTATTTTTATTTAAAATGAAAACTATGAATATAGATTCTGCTCTACTGAAGGTGTCGCGAAGATGAACGACGTGATGACGTAGATACCTAAACAGGAAGTTTAAACTGCAGCACGCTTTATTCTTCCCCACATGAGCACGAGAGCCGCTGTCGTCAGCACCTGAGAACAAATGCCGGTAAAGATTTGATTTAAACGTAGAGATAAAAACTTCTGTATGATCGCAGCTGTCGCTTCCGTACCAACGCCTGTTTTCAGCTCGTGACGGAAACACAGTTAAGCAATTAGCTAGAATGCTAACGTAGCTTGGCTAGCCGCTCTGCCAAACTCTGTGCACAAAAATTGCAGTTAAAACGTTTATCGCTTGTTCGCTATCGGAAAGCTACCAGAGAGCATGAATCTAACTTTTCTACAATAAGCATCTCAATAAGATTAAATCGGCGCAGATAGTTAGCAGATAATTGAAAATATTCAAGTGAAATTCTAACTTTAGGTCTGATAATCTGACCAGGTTGTCGACCTGTAGGAGAAGCTAATTGATCCAAAGCAACACTTAAAGGTAGGAATGTTGTTATTTGTATTGATTTGTTTCAATGGTGTCAATTAATGCATTAAACATACTTCTTTCAGTTATATCCACTTGTGTTAGAACCAAAACTGCCTTAAATCAGCTGATTTTTTTAAGGGAGTTTTGTGTTGTTGTGAAAATGCGGCTAAACATGCCAGCACCTCTGGATAGTTGAAACCCAGCTGTTCAAGAGGAGGGTCTCTGACCGTTGGGTCCTGTGTGGTCTTGGCAGGACGACTGAGCCGCCACGATGGCAGCAGGCCGGCTGAGCTTCAATAACATCATCGCCCTGGCTCCCATGGTGCGAGTGGGGACTCTGCCCATGAGGCTGCTCGCTCTGGACTACGGAGCTGATGTGGTTTACTGTGAGGTGAGGACAGAGGCTGTATCCTTGGTGACCATATTTGGATTATCCCCTCTCTGTGACATCATACAGCGCAAAGAGTGGTGAAAAAATAAATAATAAATAAAATTATATTTATATAGCACCTTTCTAGAGACAGTCACAAAGTGCTGCACATAAGATAACACATAATAAAAGGGTAAAACAGACAATATAAAACAGGCAGAAATTAACCAAAAACTGTTTTAAAAAGGTGAGTTGTGAGTTGTTTTTTAAAAAACAGCTACTGAGTCCACAGTTCTTAAGGTTTGGGGGGAGAGGACCACAGTCTCGGGGCCACAGTGGCAAAAGCTCCGTCACCCTTAGTTCTCATCTTAGCTTGTTTTATAGCAAGTAAGCCCTGATCAGATGACCTCAGGGACCTGCTGGGGACATTGGGCTGTAGCAGATCAGAGATGTAGGTGGTGCCAGTCCATGCAAGGCTCTAAATGTCAAGACCAGGATCTTAAAATGAACTCTAAATTCAACAGGAAGCCAGTGTAGCTGAAATAGCAACGGTGTCACATGTGAATACTTTGTTAAAAGCCTCGCTGCAGCATTTTGCACAGCCTGCAGACGATCCAGAGAACCTTTGCTTAGACACATAAACAAAGAGTTACAATAGTCCAAGCGTGAGGAAATAAATGCATGTATAGCAATCTTTAGTTCAGAGTGAGATAAAATAGGGCTTAAAGCCACATTTCGTAAATGAAAAACTGCTAAGATGGAGTGTTTACAGCAACCTGACAGAACTTGGGTCATGTGTTGACCACAAGAAGAGGGAAATGTGTGATAAGAAATAAGTAAAATCCGAATAGTTCCCTTTGACCCTTTGGTGTCTGTTGCAGGAGCTGATTGACATCAAGATGGCCCAGTGTCACAGAGTGGTAAACGGTAAGAATCTGTGCCCTTCGCTGCCCTTCACACCGGCTGTTCATTCAGACCTTTCTCATAACTGTGTGTGCATCAGACGTGCTGGAGACGGTGGATTTCGTGGCTCCGGATGACCGAGTGATGTTCAGGACCTGTGAGAGGGAGAAGGGCAACGTCGTCTTCCAGATGGTGAGACTGGAAGCTTATAAGCGAGAGAATGGCATCGAAACAAAATTACTTTATTGGCTTTCTGCTTATTGTTTGCTATGGAAACGATTAGTCTGATTGGTCCTCTGCAGAGACGGGTCACAGGGTCAATCTACTAGGCTACTCTCTGAAACAGTATTGAAGGATTAATCTTCCATTTATTATGTCAGACGTCCTAAAAGCATCTGTAGTTCAAAGTTCAGGAGTGGCATTATTATTGGGGAGGTTCAACGTGCTGTGAAGACATGAAATATGAACAGTGTGTGACGGGAAACCTCGAACACAGTCTTCCTTTTGTCTTTCAGGGAACCGCTGACCCGGACAGAGCGTTGGCTGTGGCCCGACTCGTGTGAGTTCAAAGTGAAGTGCTCGTGCCGTCAAGCTCGGCGCCGCCTTCCTCGCTACAGTAACTTTAAACTTACTTTGTGATAACAAGCTGCTTCCTCACAGGGAGAAGGACGTGGCTGCTGTCGACGTGAACATGGGCTGTCCAAAGGAGTACTCCACCAAGGTGAGTCCGGTCGCCTCCCGCTGACGCTGTGACCCTCTGTCCCTGTGGCTGACCTCTGACCTCTGCTGTCCTGCAGGGCGGGATGGGAGCTGCTCTCCTGTCGGATCCTGATAAGATCGAAGCGGTGAGCTGCGAGCTAAGAGATCACGTCCGGATAACAGGAATGTTTTTAATTCTGACTTTGGTCTTCACCTCAGATCCTGAGGACGCTCGTGACGGGAGTTTCCATCCCGGTGACGTGTAAAATCCGAATCCTGCCCTCAGTAAGACGAGAATGTTTCACTTCCTCACCTTCAGTCTTTCCCTTTACCTTGTATTTTAAGGTCTCGTGAGACCCCATCCTTAAACAATGAAATGTCATGTGCCTTGCACCCTCTGCATGCACACAGCCCCCCGTCTGCCCTGTTTGTTGCAGCATGCGGTAATATGCAGCAACAAATCTGCAAGTGCGTGTTTTACTTGCTGCCTTGCACCGTGCAGTCAAAGTGCTCGCTCAGAGAGACCAGCTTTCTGTTTCGCCTCAGCTCTGTGTGTTGGTCTGATCGTGGTTGGCTGCAAGCTACACGCAACATGCAGTTTTTAAATGGTAAATGGCCTGTATTTGTATAGCGCTTTTACTAGTCCCGCCTAGGGACCCCAAAGCGCTTTACACGTCCAGTCATCCACCCATTCACACACTGGTGGAGGCAAGCTACAGTTGTAGCCACAGCTGCCCTGGGGCAGACTGACAGAAGCGAGGCTGCCATATCGCGCCATCGGCCCTTCTGGCCAACACCAGTAGGCAGTAGGTGAAGTGTCTTGCCCAAGGACACAACGACCGAGACTGTCCGAGCCGGGGCTCGAACCGGCAACCTTCCGATTACAAGGCGAACTCCCAACTCTTGAGCCACGATCGCCCCATCGCCCCATGATCGACCCCAAATGATGGTTTCATTCATTAACCCTTTAAAACCGGTCAGAGCAGCACGCTCTGTTTTGCGTAACTATTTTTAAATCCCGGTAGCTCTGCAACCACGTGAGCTAGCACAATAATTTTTTTTGCATATGAAACCAGAGGAGTTGTACTTACATCTTATGCCATCAGCTTGTCCTCGGTCACAGTTTCCTTCCACATATAGTTTTGCAAAAACTGCATAAAAAGCACTTGCAGCAACAAAAACATAATATTCCAGAAACACGCTTTGCTGATCAGATCAGCTGTTCATAACACTTCCTACGTCCATCAGCGCGAACTATCACATGTCCTCCATGACCTGCCCGAAACTGGAAGTGACGTCATTTTCCGGAAATGTAGTTTTTTACCATCAGGGCCTCAATGAGCTTATACTGGTGTTTTTAAAAGTTATCTTTGACTTTATGACTTTCTGTGTGGTTTCTGGGATGCTTAGGACTCATATTGCACTGCTGGAAATAGTTTATTTTGATGCATATGCTGCTTTTTTGCAAATTTGCACTATAATATTTATTTTCGTTTTTCCTGCAGTGTATAAAAATTGGTGTATTTCAAAAATAAAACTATGAAGACACTCAAAATAAATTTCCTGTGGTGGGAAACTATTTTGTGCAACTTTTTTGTATTTACAGTTTTGAGGGATAAGCCTCTTAAATTTCTCTAACTAGAAATATATGTTAAAAAAACAAAAACGATTTTCAATTTTTTGGTAGTTTATTGCACTTTTTTGCAATTTATGTAATTACTATGCACTTAATGCAGACATATTATTAAAATCTGGGCTGTAATGGTTGTATTGATGTATAGCAACTTGAAATGCTCCCAAAAATGGCTCCACAGCATGTAAACATATAATATAAGCTCTGGTGGACTTGGTTCTATGGTAGGTCTTAAAGGGTTAAGAGAACAAAGTTATCCAAACCTGACTGCCCGTGTGCAAAAGTAACTGCCCCCTAAACCCGACACTGAGAAGTCAGGTGTTTGTGATCCCTTCGGTGGGCCACATGTGCAGAAGAATACATGAGGAGGGTAAACACTTACTGCAGATGTTTAATCTTCGCTGTTCTTTGGTTCCAGCTGGAGGAAACAGTCAGTCTGGTCCGAAGGATCGAGAGGACGGGCGTCGCCGCGGTCGCCGTTCACGGCAGGTAAACTGCTTCAGGAGTGAAAACTTCAGTTACAGAGAAGCAGAGTACAGTTTCACAGTCATTCAACTCGTATACAGAATTAATTATAAGGAGTCCAGTTCATCCTCTGATTATCTGTGCTTTGCATCTAAAATATGAGAAAGTTAGAAAAACATCTCATAATATCTTTAAAAATAACTTTTCCTGCACCAGCTTTTCCAAAACCAAACAATCTGTTTACGGTGTCAAACAAAAGGAGCCAATAAGGAGCCTGGAAAAGTCTCGCACTGCTTCCTGTTGGGTTTCTTTTGGCTGTCGCTGACTGCGTCTGCGTCTCGTTGTTCAGGTTTAAGGAGGAGCGTCCCAGACATCCTGTCCACTGTGATTACATTCAGGCCGTCGCTCAGGCCGTCTCCATCCCCGTCATCGCAAAGTGAGTAACAGTCAGCTCCCGCTCAGTTTGAACGCCATTCTTGGCTTGAGATCGAGCGTTTGGCGCTGTTAGGAGAGAACAGCAGCTGCTCTGAGGACAGAGCCGTGTGGTTTCTGTCCTCAGTGAAGAGACTCTTAAATACCAGCGTTCCTAAACGCAACACTAAGACCTGGAGTCATTAAACCGCCCGCTGTCCCGTGTCTCCTTCAGCGGAGGCTCTCTGGATCACGTGAAGACCAACGCCGACATAGAGGAGTTCAGAAAGGCGACGGGCGCCTCGTCGGTGATGCTGGCCCGCGCCGCCATGTGGAACGCGTCACTGTTCCGCAGCCAGGGAGCGCTTCCTTTGGAGAAGGTCATGGAGGACTACCTCAAACACGTGAGTTTGAAGATGCAGAATAAAAGTCTCTCTTTGGAGAAGCTGTGAGCACGTTTGGCGTTTTGTTGATGACCACAGATGTTGTTTGATGCTTCTCAGGCGATTCAATACGACAACAACGCCTTCAACACAAAGTACTGTCTGTGTCAGATGCTCCGAGACAAGGTGGAGTCTCCTCTGGGGAAGCAGGTGCAGGCGGCGCAGACCAACGCCGAGATCAGGTGCAGCATTGTTCGTCTGTTTGCAGCAGTGTCAGATGTGTGTGTGCGTAGGGTGGGTGTGGTGTGACGTGGTGCTGACGTGTTGCAGCGAGGCGTACGGGCTGCAGGAGTTTTACCGGCAGACTCAGGAACAGCTGCAGGCTCGGAGGGACGCGCTGCAGAGCGGCAGCCAGCCGGAGCGGCCCGTCACGGACGGAGACGTCACCGCCATGGCCGTCAAGTTCGAACGGTGAGTGAGAAACACGTTTTCAGCTCCTCGTTTGTAGCTGGAGATGATTCTCATGGTTCACGCAGCAGCTCGTAAAGCCGGCCGGGAAAGTTTTTAGAGGTGTTGTGGTTTTCCAGAGACCTCAGCACAAAACATTTATGTAGTGTCATTTGATGAATTCATGCCACGACTCTTTTAACCGGAAATGAGCTTGTGGCTGATTTTTTCCACCTTTGATAAACACGGTCTTTAACCTTAAGGAACCGCTTTATTTTTATCTAAAAATCAGGATTGGTCCGTCAGCCTGAAGCCCAGCGGGCGGTGTGGACACGCAGCTTGTTCACGTCCACCTGCTGGTTATGTTTGGGCACCAAGAACTACTCAGTAGGTTCAGGGAACGTGTCACTGTTACATGCACCAAACGACGCCTCGAGAGAAAACGAGCAGCTGTAACGAGGCGGTACTAACCGACACCCTGGGGTGACAGCGGGCTGGACGCCGCTGCCCGTCTGCCTGCGTGGACTAAAGTGAAACTGTGGATTTGATGTGTTTGGTTGCAGGAGAGAGTATCCTCCTCAAATCACTCCGAAGATGTTCCTGCTCGAGTGGAGCCGTAAGGAGAAACTGGAGCAGCCGCAGTACGAGACGGTGAGAAAACGCAAAGCTTCACATCCACAGAAATGTTCGCCTTCGTTCCTGAATGTGACGGCGTGCGTGTGTTTCAGGTGCAGCGCGCTCAGGACCGAGCCTTTCAGTCCACAGTGACCGTCGCGCAGAAGAAGTACAGATCTTCACTGTGGTGAGTACAAACTTCATGCTTCTGCTCTGTAGCTGTGTTCAGTCACAGCGAGCCGCTAATGTGCTAAAACACCAGCAAGGCTCACATCTTTGCCTCTGCACAAACAAAGTTTCTTGTTGGGTTCTTCTGAGCAGCTCTGAAAGTCTCCTGGTTCACCGGTTGTTGACCGGTGGTTCAGGCTCGATCCTGGAGAACTCTCAGCTGTTGTCCAGCTGACAAATCTCAAATCTGATTTTTAGCCTGCATGCAAGCCGCTTTGCAACCCGCCTCCACCTTTTTCATTGATGCTCTTTTCTGTTGCTACATGCACTGAATTGCTGCCGTGTGATTGGCTGTTTGGATAGTTGCATCATTTAGCAGCTGAACAGCCAGCAGGGAATCTATACTCCTGACGTAAGTTGTGAAGAGTCGGGAACGCTGAGGCGGAGCTGGAAGATGATCTTTAAGCACCTCAGTGACAAAATGTCAGCTTGTGGAATAAACTGCACGGCTCTGATCCTCCGAGCGCTCCCGCCTCCTCACAAATATCTGTGCTCGCTCATTTCCTACGGTTATTGCGACGTCTCGTGTGGTTGAGCGCCCCCTCCTACAGTTCTGACCACATTAGCTTCTCACAACAGGCACGACTGAAAGTGTGAAAATAGAAAGTTTCATACAGATGATCAAAAGTAGACACGGTGTCGTCCCCGTCTGACACCAAGTGACTCATTTCAGCTCCAGATTTCAGTTTGAAACGACACAAAGTAACTGAAGAGAATTAGAACATGTTTATTTATCGTGAGGATGTTTTTCCAGCTTCCGCTCAGAGCGCGGAAAACCTCCAAGAAATGAGCCGGAGTTTAAAATGTACCTTTCAGGGTAAAAAAAGCCCTTTATCTTTCAGGGAAAAGTCAAAGAAGTTTGCAGAGCAAGCGGCCGCCATCGTCTGCCTGCGAGTTCTGGGAGTGCCAGAGGGACGGATCGGCGAGGAAGACTCCGGCCTGGTCTGCAAAAGGAAGAGGGAGGGGAAGGTGAACGGCGCCGCGGAGGAGGAGAGGAGTAGGAAACGGCACGTAAGCGACGTCCTGCAACAAACCTCAGAGGTCGCTGTGGTAACGAACGGTGACAGTCACCAAGAGGCTCCGCCCCCGAGCCAGCGGGAGAGCCTGTGAGGAGTTTAACAGCATGATCAGACATTTAACCCAGAAATGAACTCTGAGTTTGTGCTCAGTTTTATTTTATTATTCATCACTTTATCTGATTTCAACTCAAAGTAAATATTTTTTAAACCAGCGCGGCTGACGTTCGTCTCACAGCTCAGGTCTGATCGTTTAGTCCCGTTAACCATGCCGCTGATCCGCGTCTGTCCTGTGGACGTCTGCACGTGTGCAGGGAGCCACGCCTCCTAATGCACGCGGTTAAAACCCATCAGAACTCGCTGGGTTTTATATGAAACGTCTCGCGTGGCATAGCCACCGCACGGTGTCCGACCTGCAGAACAGACGAGAAGATTAAATTAAACACAGACCTCCTCCAGCTCTTCTGGGGTGGTGGGGAGGGCAAGATCTCTCCAGGAAGGGTCTCCTCCTCCACACATCCTCCTCCTGTCTCTGAGGGAGAGCCCCGCCCCCTTCAGAAGAAGCTCATTTCTCCCGTTAGTAACCCCGATCTCTCCGGCTGCAGGTGAGGGTAACAACAGCACTCAGCAGCTGCTCGTCTCCAGCCCGGTCCTTATAATTTACAGACAAACAGCTGTTGGATAAAAAGCTGCACAAACATCGAGCTCCTGCGTACACGTGAGGCTTTAATGAAAAACCCCACACGCGTCCTGCAGCAGGTGAGCGACGGTTTTAGGGCTCGGCCTAAAATCTGAGTCAGGTCCTGGAATAAATGCAATCCTGTGGCTGCTCGTTAGCGATTCCTGTCAGTGTGGGATGAGCTGAGTGGACGACGCTGTGCAGCTGCAGCATCTCGGTGCTGGACGGGTGAAAGAAGAGGGCGGTGCTCAACTTTTCAATTCAAAGTTGAATCTTCAGAGCGTTGCAGAAAGCCGTTTTAACACCCGGTGCCTTAATCTGTCTTTTGTTCATGATTTGCGGAAGAGCCTCAAACTCACCGTGTGCTGATGGAGACGACGTCTGATTTGTGCGGCTTCTCGCCTCTCAGTAAACACCGACTGCCACACTTTGAACTTGTTTTGATCTCATGATCTTTGTTTTAAGGTATAAAATCTGCCAAATGATATGTTTTATGTTCATGCCAAAGGAACAACCTGTGCTTTTCTTTGTCTGCAAGTTGAATTAAAGCATGTGCAGCCTGGTGGATCTGTCCTCACAGAGCTCAGCTGTTCATAATGACGAGTCATAGAAATCATTTTGGACACTTTGCATTAACACTGGCTCAGGCTATGTTTGCCTCCATTAAAGAGGTCGTCTCTGTTAAACAAATGTGCATGTGTCTCATTTTCCCCTCAGTAATATCTGAATTTAATTGGATTTTAAACCTCGAACTTTAATCGCTTGTTTTGTTGCAGCAGGATTTCTGCTCATGTTCAGAACTTTCTGCACAGTCAGATGAAAGAAAAATAATTATCAAACTAGCTCCAAACTTTCTAAACTCAAAAACATGACTGGCTACACAAATGTTTTTACAATTATTGAATCCAGCGATGAGGCACAAAAAGCTGCAGTTCCTCTAACATCCACTAGAGGCTCTCGCAGTGAGTCCATCCCATAGACTCCCATGTTAAAACTTTGCTGGAGATATGAACACGTTTACAGCCTGATACACAAACTTCGGTCTCTACAGATGTTCTCTTTATAACACCTGTGCAGGTGGGGAGTCACTGTGTAAACTGCATAAAGGCTGAAAGTTCGAACTATTCGGGGCGTGGCTCCTCTGGCCTGATAGGTGGATGGTGACACTGCGGCTGTAGCTGCTAGCTGTCTGTTAGGCTTCACCTCTGGTAACTCGAGTCCCTGAACTGGACCTCTGGACTGTGTTTGTGCTGTTTGGAGCATTTTTTTAATTTGTTTGTCATGAGTGAAATTCTATTTCCACACTAATTTGTAGGCGCTGCCATACTGTTTATGAACGCAGCTCGTTCTCATTAGCTGATAAATGAATACTGCACACTGTTGTCTAAACATGGTCACTTCTGGGTCCCAGTAACCAGCATGGTGGCAGCCAAAAATGTTAAACTGGAGGCTTTAATCTTCACTCCATGAACCAACATGTGAGCTGTGTCCATCTTTCATATACAGTCTATGCCTCTCCTCTTTCCTTCTCACTGTTCTGATCTTTAGCAAACATGAGCATGACATTAAAGAAGAAAAATTCTGTGGTTTTATTAACTCATATTTGATCAACTTTCGGTTCAGGAGAATGCGATCAATAATTATTAAAAATATTTCTCAATTTTCTGTTATTTGTGTCGACCTACATCCACAGATCAGCACATCTCTGTGGTGTCGCTGTATGATGTGGAGGCCCGGGGATAACAATGCTCGGCAGTCCCTCATAAAGAGGGTCACCTGGTCACCCAACCCACACCTGGACCTGAGGTCCGGTTCATGAACCGGCAGGTGTGAGTTTTCCTGGGCTGACTTCTGAATTCATGCAGTTTTACATCTTTTAGCTTCCTGTGTGACATGTTTCAAGTAGCCTGTACTTCACCTGAACTCACCTGAGGTCAGGTGAGTTCAGGTGAGGTCAGAGCTTCTGCACGCAGGACACGAGCGTCACTACACAGGTGTGCCACATGGTGTTAAAATAAAACCGCCCCTTGTGTTTAACGAGTCCCGTGAAGTCCTGAGCTGAACCTGTGAGGTGGAGACATCTTGCTGCTGACGTCAAATTAGGGCAGGCTGATGGGGCCTTCAGGGGCGCTGCGAAATACGGATTCCAGGCGCCTGCTGATCTCTGGGAGGGGACTCAAGGAAGGTGCAATGTGAAGCTGTGTGTCTGAAAAAATGGTCATAATTAAGGAGAGGAACACCCTGTGGAGGCTTTCTAAAAGCACACGGCAGCTTTCTGTCAGCTGCTCAGTGGAAAACAAGATGAAGTTGGGTGAGGCCACACAGGAAACTAACGTCTCACAGCTGAAAAAGGAAGTGCAAGGTTAGCAGCAGTGTGCATGGAGAGATACTACAGTGCTGCACTTTAAATATGAACACAGGAACTGCTACAGATCAGCAGTTTCTGACTACAAAAGCGGGGGGAGCATATTTAAGTTCTATTTCTGTTCATGAATGAATTATTGGATTATATAAAAAGAGGCAGTAATAATAAATGCTTTGCTTACAAAAACAGATGTATTCTTACAGCAGCTGGAGACAAATGAACCATGTCTTAAAGATCTTATTTTGAAATTATAGCTCAGACATGATGAAACACATTAGCTGTTTTTAAAAGGAATTCGAGGGTTCTGAATATCTGACTGGTGTAATCTTTATTTTTATGAATTGAAAACCTGTTATGACACCAGTCATCATCTTCTATTGGCTGCTCTCTTCAGGGGTTGTCGCAGTCGACCATCTGCCTCCATCTTCTCCTATCCCAGCATGCTCCTCTGTCACTCCATCCCTCTGCATGTTGTCCTGCACTACATCATCGAACCTCCTCTGAGGTCTTCCTTCTTTTCCTTCCTCCTTCGTTACTTTGGATGCTTGACCCCATCCAAATGGGAATCCCCTCCCATCACACACAGCACCACTTCATATGCTTCTCTGCTACTCCGGACTTCCTCATGCAGTACCACAGTTAAAAATAATAATAAATAGATAAATAAAAATGCAGTCTTTTAAATTGTTAAATAAATGGTACGATAAAGGTTTTTTTTCAGGGTTAACTTCCTGTTTGATACTTGCCACACCCATCTATGACATGCCACACCAAGATATCACAGCTAAGGTTCATTTAGAAAAAGTAAACAAAGTTTAGATCAAACACTTTATTTCCACTTTTGGCAGTATATAAACCCTGCCCATTTTCACTTTTGGCTGAATGGGACCGTTTTCAAAAAGCCCCGGTCACGCGTAAACACGATGTATTGGGGTTTCCGAGGCGGCCGTGAAGGCAGCAAACGGATCAAGCTGGAGGAGCGTAAAAAGTGAACGCGAGCAGGAGCCGCGAGGACAACAAGTTAGCGCGGATAATGGGACCATTGTGCTCCAGCAAGGCAGACCGCAGGCGTGTTTACTGAGCCGTCACATGCCGCCGGCCAACTTTTAGCTCGGATTCAGTCGTCGTTTCGTTCGGCGGGTCAGTTAAAAACAGAGTTCTGCTTTCAGTCGGATGTCAGTGAGTGAGACAGGTCACTTTTAAAGACAGGCAGGCAGACAGGTCGGCTGCACGGCTTCCGCTGGGGGACATTTTCGGCTCTGTTCACTTCAATGTCCACAGTAAACTGCGCGGAGGAGCTGGACTTCAGACTCATCTTTGAGGAAGACGGCAGGCAAACGGCAGGTACGTGTCATTTTCTCGACGTTAGTTAGCAATTTGTCGGCGGCGTCAAGCTAGAGCTAACGGGGGCGCCACCGGAGGTGAACGGCTGTGGCTTTCAAAATAAAACACGGCACGAAACTGGACTGAGACTTTTGAAGCTGCCGCAAAACTTGTGTCAGGTGTTCATTTTTATTTTGTGGTGAATACTTCTAGATTTTACCCGATGGGGAACCCAGCGGGTTAAAGTCAGTATAATCAAGCCATTACATTACATTTTTTTTTAAATAAATGGTCCACCAGTAGCAAGTAGACATTGGACTGTCTGAGATGTTCTTTTACATTTCCTTAAAAATGTTTGCCATATACAATTCCTTTTCCTATAAAGTACTCTACTTATTCGAAATAGTCTCAAAACATATTCATTGTTTAAAATGCTAAAATAGAAATATGAGCATGACTGGCACACTTTTATCTCCATGCACTGTATTTTATGGTGTAATAATAGACAGCTTTGTAATAATCTACTAAATTTACTGTGTAAACTGTAGCCGTTTGTCTAAATGACAGATTTAATGACCTGTAGCTGTTTGTCTAATGACAAGGATTACAGTTCCCGTATTTCAAGCAGCTGCGACAGTGATTAATGATTATTTTAGTCAGTAATCAGTTTATAATCCCAAAACAGTCCAGAAACACGTCACCATAGTCTAATACTTTGCGCGATTTTACTTTGAAAATCCCGACCGGATGTTGTGATTTTGTGTTTTGGTCGACGTGACACATCAGCTGTCTGCTGATAAATGTGGATCAGGAGGTGAATAGAGGGCCAAACCAGCTTCTTCACTTCCTGCCTGACTTATTGATAGACTTACCGATCAATCAGCAGATCAATGATGTCTGAACTGAAAACCATTAACAGATATTTTAACGTTTACGTCATCTGACCTTTACTGCAAAAGCTCTTAATGTTGGCTTTTTTAAAACATCTTATCTTCATTTTATTTTTCAATAAATCAATTTATGGAAAATAAGATTCAGAAAATAGGAGAAAAAAATCACAGAAACCTCACTTTACCCAAGACTTCAGCATAAAAGTCAAAAATATTAACTTTGTTCAAACTTGATTTTAAAAAAAAGGTAATCAGTTGATTCATCAAATAGCCAGTGGGCAAACATTTATAACACATCGAAGTAAGAGGAAGTTGCAGTTTTGAATTAATGTCCACGAATAGCAACGTATGTGGCGTGTTGGTGGCTTTAAGTCTTGTGTGTGTAACCCGAAATCTATCTGGTGGTTTCCTGCTCGTTAAAAATTTACTCCTCACCAATCATGTTGGAAGCAAAATCACCAGATCGTCATTTTAAAAAACAAAATACAAAGGGAGGGTTTAATTTACTCATACATAAAATACATTTGTTTATCAAACGGTCAGAAATAACAGGAAGATGCTGCCCAAAAACTCTGATTTAAATGGAAAAACCCCCTGACTAAGAAGTCTTTTTGCAACGTTCCGGAAATTGAGAATTAGTCGTATTTTCAGTTTCTCGTGGCTGATACACTCATAACAGCATGCTGTTTAAATGCTTGGTTACTGAGGGGCAACCAATCAGAAAGGGGACTGGAATACACGCTACTTCTGTATGGCATCTGTCATAGAAATAGATGATGCCAGATATTGCAGCGCCTTTAGGCGACTGTTGTTGTGATTTGGCGCCGTATAAATAAAATTGAATTTAATTGGATAAAATGTGAAAGAATACAAGCTAATATGTCTAACACTTAAAGAAAGTGCGCTTTGTTTGGTTTTCTCCAACTTCATTTATTAAGAGTCTGTAGCTCCACAAACGCATTGCCCGTGACAGCCCTGATATAAAATAAAAAATTATAACCGACTTCCTGTGAGAGTTTTCCTAGAAGAACATAAAAAGATTGTATTGAAGTTCTACTGATGCACAGCTACTGTAGTAGAGTCCAAGAATAAACGCATGAAGCTGGAACGAAGCAGAAGAGGTCACTTTAAATCGTCATATTTTTCAAACATTTATGCATTTGATGCACCATTGACGAGATATTTTCAGGCCTCATGCTCATACCTGTGCAGAAAAGCCTGCGTGACGTGCTGTCGGTACTTCTGATTTTTATCAACAGCTAAAAGCACCTAGCCGGCATTTTTCTGCATTACAAGCACCAAACCTGCCTTTGTCTCCTTGTCAGTTTCATACTGTCAGCAGGTCAAGTTTCTTTTAGGATTGATGTTTGTTTTCAGAGGGCTCAGCTTATGCCTTCATGCTATAACTTTGATTATCTGCTTGCTGATGCGCTGACCCCGTTTCCTGATCTGAGTGTTTTCAGTGTTTGATGTTTAACCTGGTGGAGGTCCCACCCTCTCGTTTTTCTTTATCAATAGTTCGAGCTTTCTGAAGGTCTAAATTGGCTCTTTGTTAAAACTGATGAATTATGAATGCAGCAAAGTCAGATTTGATCCACTGTACAGTAACATCTGTAACATCTGTGTCTCATTTGGATATTAGGTTTGTTCTCAGTTGACATCACCTGTGCTAAATCCAAAGTATTTCCACATAATGGCCGATTCTGCTTTTAGAAACAAGCTGTTTTCCTTCTGCTGTGCCAGACTTTGCTCTTTGTTTCAGCCGTCTGTTATTGGTTGTGTGTCTGTCGTTCAATGTAGTGTCGTTTCTGTTGGCGGAGGGTTTTCTGTATCATAACTGAGGTTAATGATAATATATTAATTAGGGCTGCCACAAATGATTATTTTGACAGTCGATTAGTCGACTAATCAGATCATCATCCATTGGACGTAAAACATACAGCTTATTGCACCAGCAGCATCTGCTCTTATATAACTATCATTAGCTTACAGCTTTAAGTGTTTAAGGTATGTGCTAACTAAAAATAAAGACAAGATGATAGTTTATTAAATTTTAATGAAATTTGCAGATTGTTTCGGTGAAGTTTAATAAACTCCTTGCTATCTAAAATATAACAGGACACCGGAGTATATTCTCGAGCATCTCACACTTCTGATAATCAGCTGTCTGCTTGACGTTTATTCAGCTGTGTAAAAACTATAACTTTAATCTCAGCCAAACCGATTTACTCAGGAACAAATAAAACACTAAAAAAAGCCAAACAATAACATTTTTAAGTTATCTAAGTGACTTATATATCATGTTTAACCTGAGTAGCGAAAGACGGCGGTGGGTTTGAAAACGATGTGCCGGGAGTCCGGTGCTCTCACTGCTCTAGTTAGCCTAGCCCCCGACTAGCTATCGAGCTAGTGGCTAACAGACGTCTCCGAAAACGTCGGAGCGCTTTTGAAAATATGTGGTGTCTTGATAAACTGAGCAGATATTTGAGGTTTACACAGCTACATTCTCGCCTGAAAATATGTTAAACGTTTATTTTGTGACCCAGAAAGAATAATAAGAGTAATATTAAAACTAACTAGCTGCCGCCATTGTTGGAAACTGAGCTGGGCTGCGCTATGAATTCTGGGACACAGCTTCTTCTTCTTCGGGATTTAACGGCAGCTGGCATCCTTGTACATGCAGTGCTGCCATCTTCTGTTTCAGTCCGTTATTACACTCTTAAATCCTACTACTTATTCCTGCGTCTTTTGTGATCTTACAAAGCTTCAAACGACGCGTCGACTATTAAATCAGTCGTTGACGATTTTGATAGTCGACGTTATTAATACTAATAACATATTATTGATTAACCTCGTCTTGTGGACAGATGTTATCAGATGTTCGGTCTGTTTTTGGCGTCTTCTTCCTGCTGTTCGATGGCGTTTGCGGTGGACCCTCAGCAGGAGCTTTGGGAGAACACGGGGATCGTTTTTAGCTGAAAGAATTTGGACCATTTTTCACTCTGTGGTTTCTCAGAGTTTGTTTGAAGGAGTATTTTGAGCCAGTATTGACTAATGAAGACAAAGCTGTGGTTTGCTCCTGACAAATTTTGTCCTACTATTATATGTAATAACACTTTCTTATTTCCCACCAGTCGGTTCTTACTTTGACAGTTTTATATCAGACTGCTGACACAGCAAACTAAAGTAAATCCTTGGACTTGGAATAATCAGTTGTGATTTTGAGCAGATGTGATGTTATTGGCAGCTCATAGGTCGTGAAATTAAAGTTGAGACACTTGTTTGTAGATGGACAGAAAAACAGCGAGCAGCTATTTTTATACTCTTTCATTCGTTCTTTAGTCAAACAGACACTGAAGGAATCGTCTGCACCTCTGAAAAGTTTTCACTGGTTTCTCTTTAATTCTTGACGCTTCTTTCAGCTGTTCTGAATGTCCCGCAGGCTGACTTTGACAGACTGGCAGATAAGCAGCTTCAGCAGCTCTGATGGATGAATGGATGCATAGACTGTGAGGTGATTAGATGTGCAGATAGATTACGGACAGGTCAGCAGATGGCTACTGCAGATGTGTTCGTTGTCTGCATGCGCTTCAGGCAGCGTGCTGCCGTGCATCGCTGCTGGCAGGTTTTACTTCCTGGTTTGCTTGTGTTTTTTTGTTTTAACCGCTCTGTGACACCCAGCTGCTGGCGGGTATCACCTCCTCCCCCTCTGTCTGCACTCAAACGGGGCAACTGTTGCATCAGATCTCATTTATTTCTACTCAGCGAGTGGAGCTACTGAAGCAGATCACAGTTGGAGCTTTCATGCCTTTTTTGCATACATACTGCAAGGTGTGGGTGTGTGGGGGTGGGTGGGTGGGTGAAGGGGGGGTATTAATAGTAGTGTTGTAGTAGGGCGTGTGTGCAGCTGTGTGAATGCATTTACTCAACTGTTGGAGATAATCTGTCACCATAATTACCTCGGTGCAAGTCGAGTCGGACCGAGACGGCGTTACTGAAAATAGCTGAATAATGCATCACGAATACGCGTCGTCACAGACACTATACAGCAAATAGTAAACAATCAGCAGGCAGACAGGAAGTGGTTCTCCTCTGGAGGTTGTTTGGTTGGTTTGGGATTTCATAAAACTTTTTTAAACCACATTTAGTATCAGTTCCCTCATCGGATCTCATTTTTGGGCATCTAAAAAAGTATAAATAACCACAAATCAGAGCGTCGGTGTGTCAGGACGTCTGTGGTCACACATCCATCTCTCACAGACCTTTGTGGTTTATTGCCAACTTTAATTTGATCAAAAGAATAAAAATATCCCGGATTATACTACAGGGTGGGCCATTTATATGGATACACTGTAACAACATGGGAATGGTTGGTGATATTAAAGTCCTGTTTGTGGCACATTAGTATATGTGAGGGGGCAAACTCCTCAAGGTGGGTGGTGACCATGGTGGGTAGAGATGGACCGATCTGATATCACGTATCGGTATCGGTCCGATACTGACGTAAATTACTGGATTGGATATCGGAGAGAAATAAAAAATGTAATCCGATCCATTAAATATCAAAAAAGCACCTCACAAAACTTGCGACACGGCGTAACTCAGCTCATAACTGTAGCACGTCGGAGCAGTGTGGTCACGTGATAGAGCGGCTGTGTGTGTTTGTAGCCTCAAACCAGCATTTCATGTCCGAGGAAGTTTTCCCAGAGAGAAGTAAAGCAAGTGTGTAAGTTCATCTCTGAATGTTTGTAAAGCATTCCCACCTTAAGCTTAACAACAGATATATGGAGCGACTGCCTCTTCTTGCTGCTACTTCAATCATAAACTGATCAATGATCAGCTGATCGTCTCTCTTCTTTGTTTTTGGCCCACTTTGCACCAGAAAGAGGAAACCAGCGGCTGAACAACAGCAGCACGTTTAAGCTTGATCAGCTGTTGTTAGAATTTATTTAATATTATTTCTACACCAGGATCTTTTTCTACAGCTGACGTAACTGTGCAGGGGCGGATCTAGCAAGGTTTAGCCAGGGGGGCCGATAGGGCATGAACAGGGAAAAGGGGGCACAAAGACATACTTTTCTTTCTTATTCTCATTTAAAATGTCGAGCTTTTAATAAATAATTATCTGACTCTTACACCCAAAGTTTTAATCTGATGTAAAATGTATAGAAGTCCATTACTGTATATAGTAACTGTTAAGTCTAATATACCCTAGTAAGCTAGACTACTTTTTCCTTTGGGAACCATCTGTGCAGTCTGCAATTCTGTTGAAGAAAGATGTTGAATCTATTTAATTATTCTTGAAAAATAATTTATTTCTGTGCATTTTTTTTCATGCTGCATCAAATTAAAGTTGATTACATCGATTAAGCATCATGAGGTGGAGGGTGGGGGGAAATGCTCTTTAACTTCTTACATTCAAAGTCCAGACAGAACCTCACATAGCTGCAACAGACATTCCTCCACAAATGGTGACGTAGTTGATGCAGGATCGTGATTTAACCGCAAAATGACCAACCTGGCAACCTTGCTTTTATGTATAAGAGGCCAGTTGGCAACCAGATTAGTCCACGACCTAGTTGCAAAGAGACACGTTGTAGATGAGTTGTGCTTATTGGTGCATACTGACTCAGATTTATTGCCACGTGTCAGCAACCTGCCTGCATTTATACATAAGATCCAAATGATTTGCAGACCTTTTCCAGTTTGTCTGAGATGTATTGCAGTCGATCTGAGTTGAACCACAGATGCCCAGAAACAGGTTGCCTCTCATCAGGCAACCTGTGCGATCGCTGCAGAGGGTGAGAGTACTGCACGCTCAGCTTCTGAGTGAAAGGTTGGTCCTTGCAGCTGTTTCTAATCGGCGCCACTTGAGAAATGCCTCCACAGTTTTTTCACATCTGAAATGCTTTTCTATGCGACACAGGATCGACTTCCAGGAGTGTATTTGAAGCTGAAGCAGTTGCATGGACACTGAAGGTCTGTGAGGTATATCTAAATAATGCACCTCGCAGATTCATTGTGATACTAATGTCATTATTAGTATCAATAAAACCTTATGGATTTTTATCCCTGTCTCCGCCAGCAAAGACATTCAGTCAACCACCAACATTTTTGCGTAGCTGCAAGGAGGTTGCTCTTCTCTTTGCTCCGGTGTGGCTCAGCCAATAAGCACCAAGTTTGTTTGCTTTGCTCCCTGTTTCGTTTATTGACAGCTTGGAAGGCCAAAATTGATCAAGAACTTTAAATAATAAAAGTTTGCAAAGCGCAGTGGTTCCCAAACTGTCAGGGAACTGCAGCGGGGCTAAAAGTGCTACATTAAAAAGAAAAACTTGAAAATTTCTGCTTTGAATTAAATATAAAATTGCTGTTAAGTACTTGCTTTAAAAAAAAGTAGCAGAACCAATGAAACAAAGCAATGAGAGTTTTAAAAAATGACGTTATTCATCATTTTTGTACCTTTTTTTTTAATCCTGAAATCATGACGCATCTCATCGTTGGTGAGAGAAATGAAATGAAGTCGAAGCAAATCAACAGAAGATCAAAATGAATCGACAGAGGAGGAGGAAATGCGTCACGGCGGGCTTATGTGGTGATCACAGTTGTGATAATTGGGCTGAAACAATGTTTTTATCACATTCTGTTTTGTTGTAGTGATCTTTACACACGTTAGTTTCTTTTTGCCTTTTTTGGAGGTTTTTTATGTCGAATGATATAATGACAGGAAGTCAGCCTGCATCAAACATGTAAAATACTCAATCAAAGATGTTGAAATTGTGAAACTGTGCAAGAGCAAAACTGAAGCTTAATCATGTTGCTGTTACATCTGTAGCCAAATGACATGACGGTCATTTTTACATTAAATGATAACATATCGACGAGTGTTTTTCACCCTGGGGATGTGACTGCACACATAATATCTAAACTCTGAGTAATCTATACGTGCCGAACACTCATTTCCCAGAGAAGATATTTAAGTCTTTGCTCTGTGAAGGTCACATTCTTGGGATGTGAGGATGGTCTTGTTTTTGAAACCCTGTGGACTTTATTTCCTCACCGCTTTCCTGCAGCTTCTCTCCCGGCGACTGATGAATATTACCTGTCAGGTGCAGTCGTCTGCTGCAGGACAGCTACACCATAATAAGAAAACCACACATTTGCAATGCAAATGATCTCCTGCCTGATTTACATGTTGTTTTCTTTACTCCGCTTCGCAGGTCCAGATCTCGATGTGAGGACGTTTCCCTCCTCCGCGCAGGCTCTGGTCGAGCAGCCCTTCATCCAGGAGCTGCAGAGTTCCCCCTCATGTTTCACCTCAGACCCACATGTTGGATACCAACTTCAGGGGCCCCAGTACGGTGCCCAGGTGAACCCCAGAGCCTTTGACTGCCCCAGCATTCAGATTACCTCCATTGCTCCAAACAACCATTTGGAGCCCGACAGTAGCCAGGATGTTTTGGCAGTGGGCGGGGCAGAGGGGGGTTACAGTGATGCATCCTGGTGCAGAGACCAGCTGTACCTGTCTCTGGAGCCCCGCTACCGGGATCCGGCTCTGTGCCCGAGCCCGTGCAGCAGCCTCTCCTCCAGGAGCTGGATCTCCGACCTCTCCTCCTGTGAGTCTTTCTCGCATACCTACGATGATGTGGAGGGGGAGCTACCTGATGCCGCCCGCCTCGCCATGGGTTCCCCCCTCGGCTCGCCTTTTGGTTCTCCGGGCTGTGGGGGCGGAGCCTTTGGGGTAGAGCTGTGGCAGCAGAAGTACCAGCATCCTATGGCCTTCAACCCGGCGCTCTCGCCCCATCAGTCACCTCGCCAGTCGCCCCGCCAGTCACCGTGCCACTCTCCTCGCACCAGCGTGACAGACGAGAATTGGCTCAACCGCCGGCCCACTTCCAGGTAGATATCGCCATGGAGACCAGATGGCTTAATTTGGTTCATTTCAACCATTTCAAGATAAAATCACAACAGTACCCTTAAGTAATCGATACTCTTTTTTTTTTTTTTTTTTGTTTAAGATCTAAAAAATTAAAAATAAACATATTATTATATATTAATAAATAATTAAATCCTAATAATTAACTGAATAGTCAGAGTTGTGATTAAAGGTGTGAATTTTGGGAAGGGCTTGTTTAGCGAGTCAGGGGACGTTGCATTACTTTACAGGTGGGTTTAGGTTTATTAAACATAAAAAGTGTTTAATAAAGGAGAAACTGCCTAAACCAGGGGTCGGCAACCCGCGGCTCTTTAGTCCTTATATTGCAGCTCCGGGTGGTTTGGGAAAATAAATTAAAGTATTTAGCTGAAGTGTATTTTATTTATGTTAGTTCTTTTTTAACTTGTAGTTCTAAATTGGAAGATTATTGTGATATTGAAATATAAAAATAAAATTATATTTTATTATTTTTTCATCGCTCAAAATAAGCGTCACACTCGCGGAAGCCGGCGTACCCCCCAAAACGCCGTGCATTTATCGAGACTTTCAGCCCCAGGTAGGCCAATTATGGATCTTTGGATCCACATTATGTCAGCAGCTGTTCTCCACCGTGAACTATGTTAAAACAAACACGCTCACGCCTCACAGACGACAGCTTACAGTCCTGTAAAGATGAAAGTGACTTCGTACAGCCTGATCTGCAGACGCTGTGCGCAGAGGTTCAGGAGCAGAAGTCCCGTTGTAAACATATCACGGCAGACCCGACGATGTTTCCATGAACACGCTTTTCACACACGGTTGCTGTACGCACACAGCCGGCTGTAGCTTTGCAGCTCACAGCCCGACACACACCAACACAACAGCAGAGATCGCACAGACGTTAAGGCGGCGAGGCGTGATTGCGGGTGCCGCTCAGGTGCGTCCGCCTCCCCTGCAGCGGCGCTGCAGACCACGCCCCGCCACACACATTAACCAGGTAAAATACATATTTAGGCAGAATTTTGTAAATATCTATTTTTCATTTTTTAGCAGCAAAGTGCTTTTTTTCAATTACTTTTAAAAGTCAGGTCAAGGCTCCAAAAGCCCAAAGACGATATAACAGTTTGTGTTTGCTGGATCATTTTAGTTCAGCTTTGCTTTTGTTATATTTCTTTAAGAGTTCAAAATGTGTTAATCACATAAATAAAATGTAATTTTCTCTGTAGCACTTCATGGATTTAAGCAACACACCTTAGTTGTTCACACAAAGCATAAAGGTAAAAACAATATATACAGTGTTATCTTCATTTTAGATGTCAACAAGTATTTGCGGCTCCCAGAGTTTTCTTTTGTGTGGAAACCGAGTCCAAATGGCTCTTTGGGTCTTAAAGGTTGCTGACCCCTGACCTAAACACGTTCAGATGTGCATGTCTGAGTCGTTGATCCCGCTCTGCTTTCTCAGGCCGTCATCCAGGCCGACCTCCCCCTGTGGTAAGAGACGCCACTCCAGCGCCGACCCTCACGCCCGCTCTCCGTCCCCTCACCACTCACCCAGCCCCACACCAGGCGCCTCCCCACGGGGCAGCGTGACAGATGAAACCTGGGTGGGAAGCCCTGCCGGCGCCCTCGGACCCCTCCTCATGTGCGGATTCCCTGAGCTGGACGTTCCCTCCAAGACTAGGAGGACGTCGGGGAGCCAGTTGGTCCTCCTGGCAGGTCAAGCAGACGCCAGTCTGGAGTCCTTCCAGGATCCTCCCGCAGAAGAGGGGCGGGAACAAGAGGGCCTGGCCGAGCTCTTCCTTCAGGTGCCCTCCCGCTTTACCTGGAACAAACCCAAACCCGGAAACGCCCCTCTGTTCAGGTGGGCCTTACAGCATTCAGCAAATAGATTTGGGTGTAGTTCGGTTACTAGCTGATGATCACATCTGTTTTCTCTGCCTTCAGGACCTCATCGCCCCCTCCTTTGGACTGGCCTCTGCCCAGCCAGTATGACCAGTGCGAGCTGAAGGTGGAGGTCCAGCCCAAGTCCTACCACAGGGCGCATTACGAGACGGAGGGCAGCCGCGGATCCATCAAGGCGGCTGCTGGACATCCTGTCGTTAAGGTGCGTCCTCACTATCAGTTTGATATGAACCTTTTTTGTCACTGAGTTTGTTTAATCTAAGCTTGTTCTCGATTTAGTTACCTTGGCGCTGACTTAACATGTGAGATTCAAGGGTGTTATAGAAATAAACTGAAATGATATTGGAGTCTTCCAATATCCAATGCTTCAGAGAGCTTTTCTTCAAAGTCTTTATTTCTCACTCACTTTTGCAACTTTGTACTTTTGTGTTACTCGCAGCAACAACTCCACCTCATTGTGAGTCCATTTAAAAAACTCTTTTCCTCGACATTTTGCCGCGACGTTTCAAAGAGACGGAAATTAAATAAGCCGCAGACAGAAATGAGGCAGGTCGAATCTTCTTGCGTTTTGCGCTTGCACAGCACTGGAACGTAAGCGTTTTCGGCCGTTTCAATGTGGACGCACAACTCTGTGAAAACGACTGAAAACGCTAGTGTGGACGCGGAGCGTTTTCAGACGAAAACGCCGTTTTCAAATCTATCCGGGCCAGTGTGGACGTTGCCTGTGTCACCATCCACCTGTCTGAGGCCACGCCCCTAATAATGCACATTTTAAGGCTTCACACAGTTTAATCAGGTGAGTCGTTATGAAGGGTGAAATTATCTTTAAAGACTAAAACACCTTTTTTTTTCCTGTTTCATGCTGTAAACGTGTTTAATACTGCTGTAACAATTTAACATGGGAGTCTATGGGGACGTCTGAGGCCTCTAGTGGACATTAGAGGAACTGCAGCTTCGTTTTTTGTTTAGGCTGTGCTAAGTTTAGGTTTCTGAAAATGAAAACAGTTCAGGTAGATGAAAACAAGCAGTTTTTGGTACACTTAAAACAGTTAAGTTTGAGTCTGTGGCATAAATAATAATTTTAATAAAAAGCTGAAAGCATCGAGCCTGTGGTGACCCACGGGAGGTCACAGGTCGACTGTTGCGTGCTTTGCTGATGTATCAAGTGAACGGCCCCGCGGAGCCTGTGGATCAGACAACAGAGGCGGGCTGAGACAAGTAAAGCCTCCATCAAGGCCTCGCATGTAACGGACACCAGCAGGGCTATTCTGGGTGTCACATTCTCAGGCCGCCACCAAGGCTAGAAAAGCTTCCTGCTGCAAGACGTGCTGAAACTCGCAGCGTTTACTGTCGAGAAAAAGGGCAACAGGTCACACAGGAAGCAGATAATCACACTCAGGGCTGCTGTTTAATTTGTGAAATCTACAAAGGACGACAGAGCTAGGGCTGTTCTTCAAATTCTCTTTATGTCTATATTTCCTCTCATCTTTCTTAAGATGAATGAGGGTAGAAACGAAATGGTACAGTGACCCCTATCTTTATGATAAAGCAAATACTTAACAAGACAATATTAGAAATTAAAAAAAGTCTTTATAAAAGGATAAGGCAGCTCACTATGCAGATGATTTCTGCAGCAAAGTCTGTAAATGTCACGATTAGCCGTTTTCATTTTTTCATTTCCTCGTCCTCTAAGAGATCCCAGCATTTCCCAGGATCCCTTTCCCGTTTTCAAACCTGTTCTTTGTTCCAGTTTAAATGCTGAATCATATGCAATCAATCATCATCAGAACTTTTCATGGCGAGACCTTTTATTGGGAAAGGATCTGCATTTCAACCTGTAGTTACAGGAGGTCTAATAAACGAGTCGTATTCTCAGTTACATGTCAAAACAAGAAAAAGGACCACACTGCTGTGGGCTACACCCAGGTGCCCCACCACACCCACCTGTTTTTGTTTCATTTATGTTTAACTGTCAAGTTGTTTTTATTTACAAGTTTATTTGAAGCAGTCGTGTCTGTAGCTCTCGTCCTGTTAAAACAGTTTCTAGTGTTTGCTTTCATTTGGTTATGACACAGGCTTTTTGTTTGGACTTTTTATATAACAATTGGAGGTATAAATGTAAGCCGGGCTGCTGTCCAAAGGTCAAAAATACACATAACACCTCAATCAATCAATCAAGGCTTTATTCGCCCTGCAGTGCGATAGTAACTGTTAATTTCTCTTTCAGTTCTTCTTTTCCTTCTGCTAATGTGACCACAGTCGTTTTCTCTCCGTCTCAAACATGCTTCATGTGTCCACTCCAGCTTTATTTATGGCCGGGAGCTTCTCAGTTCAGATGTCACACTTTTGCTTTGCGATAAGCTTTTTAATATCAACACCCTTCCTGAGGACGTGTGACACCAACGATCAAGGCCACTTACAGCTGAACATGCACATAATGCTGCCTCCTCCGTGTTCGGAGGATATTGTCATCAGGTCTCTCCTCCTCTGTAGGTTTCTCTTCCCGTCATTCCTGCACAAGTTATTCCTGGTTTCGTCTGTCCAGATGTTTTTGTGTTGTTATTTTTCTACCTTTCAAGACAAATATCACAAATCGCTTTGCAACAAAATGCTAAAAAAACAAATGCTTTGTCTCCTTTAGCTCTCAGCGTTGACGCACAGGCTCTGATCACATGACCTTAGGTCACGATGTAAATGGTCTGTATTTGTATAGCGCCTTACTCGTCCCTAAGGACCCCGAAGCGCTTTACACATCCAATGATCCACACATTCACACACATGGCAGCTACATTGTAGCCACAGCCACCCTGGGGCGCACTGACAGAGGCGAGGCTACCGGACACTGGCGCCACCGGGCCCTCTGACCACCACCAGTAGGCAACGGGTGAAGTGTCTTGCCCAAGGACACAACGACCGAGACTGACCAAGCCGGGGCTCGAACCGGCAACCTTCCGATTACAAGACGAACTCCCAACTCTTGAGCCACGATCACCCCAGTACGTTGGTAGTTGTCTGTGCAGAGCTCTGAAAGTCAAAAGTAGAATCTTAAACTCTCTGATGTAGAACAAATCAATCAATTCTTCCAGAAAATGTGGCAAGAGGACCAAGAGTTCCCATTACCCTTGGACACAAACAGACTTCTTTGTTTTTTCAATCGAGAAAAGTCTCAGCGATCTAAGTTTTAATAGAATCTAAGCAAGATCTGTAACATCCTGGGGCTTAACAGGATGTCATCAGCATAGAAGTGACGAGAAATGTTAAAGGCGCTCAGGCCCCAAAACTGAACCCTGTGGCTCACCGTAGGCAGGAGGAGTGGAAGGTGGTCTTAACTTGGTAGCAGTCACAGAAATGCTCGTTCAGACAGACATGAGGAGAACCTCTCCAAAGCAGAGCCTGATACACCCACCCACTATCTCCACCTGTCGAGCATAATGTGATGGTCACCAGTGTCACAGGTAGAGCTCAGGTCCAACATTAGCAGGAGTAACTGGAAACTCTCGAAACTTTACAAAACCAGAAAGAGGTTTTTGAACAAAGATGCAGGCAGATGTTTCCAGTTCAGTAAAGAAATGGATACAAATCTTTCCAAATAATAATAATTCCAAATAATGTCCTGGGATTAGCTGCTCTCTGAAACCAGTTAACCAGCCTAGTGATGGCCTCCCTCACTTCGGACCTCATGCTGAGAGTGAACGGCTAACACATGGAATCACCTCCAAGTCTTTTATCTGCTTAAGTTCTCCTGGAATATTTAGGAAGTAGGCTTCACCAGACCATGAAACTTACTTCTGAGCCTCTGAAAATGGGCCTCTGTATAAAAGCGATGGTACTTCCTAAACAGCTGATGCAGGACTTTTGTTTGGTGGTAAAAATGCATCATTATCCAAAAACCATCAAACCATTTCTTTAAATAAAGGTCTGACCACTTGCGTCTATTCCTCAGGTGGCCTTCATGCTAAACTACACATCTGTGTTTATTCCCCTGCACTGATCCGGCCAGCACCAAATGAATGATTGTAAAACTGACTTCCTGTGAGATATCGCATGTCGGCTTCACATCAAACAGTTTAAAGTAATTTGGAGTCCAGAGCGCGACGTTTCAGCTCGTCTTTCTTCCTTTCCTGTAGTTGCACGGATGCAGCGAGCAGCGGGTCGGTCTGGTGCTGTTCATCGGCACCGCGGACGACCGATACATTCGTCCTCACCCCTTCTACCAGGTCCACCGAGTGACGGGGAAGACGGTCGCCACCATGTGTCAGGAGAAAATTATGGATTCCACCAAAGTGCTGGAGATCCCTCTGCTTCCAGAGAACGACATGTCTGCCAGGTAACGATCACGAACCCTATGAGCTATGCACCATCACTCAGGTGCTCCTCATATTGTTTCAGTACAGAGAAGAGCTTTGAATGTCCTTCAAGGAGCCTGAAGAAAGACGATCAAATCAAATATTGACTTTTAAACTTGCTGCTTCTCCATGTATATTTCTGTTTTCTGATTTTTCCTAACAACGTGTAAAGAACGGGCAGGTGTTGTTACGTTCCCCTGAGGCGTCTAGGCGGTGAGGGGGAAGTAACACAGCATGACCCCAACCAATCACAGCAGATGGCCCCGCCCCTCCCTGAGCCTGGTTCTGCTGGAGGTTTCTTCCTGTTAAAAGGGAGTTTTTCCTTCCCACTGTCGCCAAAGTGCTGCTCATAGGGGGTCATATGATTGTTGGGTTTTTCTCTGTATCTATGAAGCGCCTTGAGGCGACATTTGTTGTGATTTGGCGCTATATAAATAAAACTGAATTGAATTGAATTAACAAAAAGTGGGTCAGAAAAAGAAGTCAAGGAGGCAAAAGGGTTAAATTAAAGAGTTTTATTAAAGTAGCTCAACTAAAAGAGACGGATAAGCCGCTATCACCATTTAAGGAAACAAACTTTCCACCTACCAAACCTCATAGCAGCGGTTGGGCATCGCCTGTGGAAGCTGCCAACCCCATCTCAATGGGTTCAAAATACTGAGGGTGGCCCCAGACCTTCAAAACAATGTCCCATGTGTTAGCCATTGCTTTTTTTGAGCCATCACATGTGGAGCAGGCAGTCAGAAGACCTTACTGGAACAGTTTTCAGGTGTTTCCTCAGGACGGGGGTACAGGCAAGTTTGTTAGCAAGGGTTCAGTCTGAGTGGTGGTTCTACACACGATCTGTCCTCCTGCAAGTCAGTTTGAGGACCTGAGAAAAGGTCAACCAGCGGCAGCTCAGGGTTAGTTGACCTCTTACACTGACTACATGACACTACTAAGCAATTATGGAGTCTCAATACTTTTGCACAGCATATCAAACCATTTACATACAGCTGCTAATTATACTTAATGCTCAGCTACCCACACCCTGGGTAGCTGAGTCTTTATCACGTTCCCAATGATATCGATCTTCACACCAGCCTCGCTGCCAGAAAACCTTTCATGTTACTGTTTTTTCTTCATCTGAGCAACAAAACACGGCAACAATTTCCCCAAAAATGATCGAAATGATCCCAAAACTGGAGAGAATTTTTACTTTGAACACAAAGACGGAAACACTCAGGACGTTTGTTCTGAAGGTGTTTCGTGACTGAGGCACCTACCAGGTTTCGCGCCCTCCTTTTAGAGGAGGGGAAATTACAAAAAGCAGCTGTTTGTGACAGGAAATGACATCGATAAGAACTCAGCATGGTTTTAAAAAGATACAAATACACGGCCGCTGTCTCTTTAGGCTTAACGAAGGTCAGGAAGCGCAGTAAAAAATAAAGAGCTGTGGTACAGAGTCTAGACACACTGTAGAGGAGGCAGGAAGCATGTAAATAATGTCACTGTAATCTCAAACATTTAAAGAAGGAAGCATGTACATAAGGCGATAACGTCAGTCTGCTGCGTGTTTGCAGGCAGCGTGAGTGAGTTTAAGTGGTCATGGCCACAGGATGGCTTTGCTGTGAGCTCAATTATTCAGTAACTAGTAGTGGTAGTAGCCATATATGGTGGTGTTGGGTTAGAGCTGTAAATAAGGACCTTGTGTTCACAAAATGGTTTGTACAGATCCTTGAGGCCTTTTGTTCTCACGTCAGCAACTTTCAGCCATGCTGTGGTTTTCAGGCACGTCAGGCTCATTTAACTCTAATAAGCTGAGGTGTTTGTAGTCAGGTGGGTCGCTCCTCTGTGGATCTTGTTTCACCAGTTTCTCGCTCCCACACTTCAGCTTCATAGCTTGCACATTCTTCTCTGCAGCTGGCAGGAATGTGGACCTGAACCACAGCGCACACTGTGCGAGCTCTAACAGGTAGTAGCAGTTGAGACGATGCTTTCTGATAAACGGTGCCGTTTTTCTCGTAGCATCGACTGCGCCGGCATCCTGAAGCTGCGTAACGCCGACATCGAGCTGAAGAAAGGAGAGACGGACATCGGGCGGAAGAACACGAGGGTGCGGGTGGTGTTCAGGGTCGCCATCCCTCAGCCGGACGGCCAGATTCTGTGGCTGCAGACGGCGTCGATTCCCGTGGAGTGCTGTGAGTCTCGCAAACAGGAAGCTTGTGTTCCTTTAACCCTTTAAGACCTTCCATAGAACCAAGTCCGCCAGAGCTTATACTATATTTTTACATGCTGTGGAGCCATTTTTGGGAGCATTTCAAGTTGATATACATCAATACAACCATTACAGCCTAAAGTTTAATAATATGTCTGCATTAAGTGCATAGTAATTACATAAATTGCAAAAAAGTGCAATAAACTACAAAAAAATTGAAAATTGTTTTTGTTTTTTAACATATATTTCTAGTTAGAGAAATTTAAGAGGCTTATCCCTCAAAACTGTAAATACAAAAAAGTTGCACAAAATAGTTTCCCACCACAGGAAATTTATTTTGAGTGTCTTCATAGTTTTATTTTTGAAATACACCAATTTTTATACACTGCAGGAAAAACGAAAATAAATATTATGATGCAAATTTGCAAAAAAGCAGCATATGCATCAAAATAAACTATTTCCAGCAGTGCAATATGAGTCCTAAGCATCCCAGAAACGACACAGAAAGTCATAAAGTCAAACATAACTTTTAAAAACACCAGTATAGGCTCATGAGGCCCTGATGGTAAAAAACTACATTTCCGCAAAAATGACGTCACTTCTGGTTTCGGGCAGGTCATGGCGGACACGCGATAGTTCGTGCTGATGGACGTAAGAAGTGTTATGAACAGCTGATCGGATCGGCAAAGCGTGTTTCTGGAATATTATGTTTTTGTTGCTGCAAGTGCTTTTTATGCAGTTTTTGCAAAACTATATGTGGAAGGAAACTGTGACCGAGGACAAGCTGATGGCATAAGATGTAAGTACAACTCCTCCGGTTTCATATGCAAAAAAAATTATTGCGCTAGCTCACGTGGTTGCAGAGCTACCGGGATTTAAAAGTAGTTACGCAAAACAGAGCGTGCTGCTCCGACCGGTTTTAAAGGGTTAAAGCACGATTGTAGAAGAAGACGCAGAGGCAAAAATATGCTGCATGTTTGTTAATGCTCGAGTTACCTTCTCCGTTCGGTTTCCTCTGCAGCACAGGGATCTGTAATAAAGTCCTAAAATAAACCTGTTGCTTTTCAGCCCAGCGCTCAGGTCAGGAGCTCCCTCAGGTGGACAGCTTCAGTCCAGCCAGCGGCTCCGTGGAGGGAGGAGAGGAGCTGCTCATCACCGGGCCCAACATTTCCGCTCAGTCCAGGGTTGTTTTCATGGAGAGAGGGCCCGGTAAGATCGCCTTATTAATTTACTGCAGCTTTAATAAGGTTACATAAACTCCTGTGAGCCTGATGATTTGTCTGAAGGTCTAACTCGTGTGTTTCGTCCCCTCAGATGGGAGATCGCTGTGGGAAACCGATGCCAGAGTCGTGCCTGAAAAATGCAGCGGAGTAAGTACGAGGAGTGATGGTGATGCAGCACACAGACGGAGAAAGAGTGAACGATTTAAGAATCCAAAACTTTTTGTTCTCCCTCGAGTTTCAAAATGAGCTCCAACTCGAGCAGCTGTTGCAGTAAATCACTGCAAACACTCATCGAGGCAGCGTCGGCATCTTTGAGACACGGAAAAACCAAAAAGTTTACATTTATTTCTTATTTTCCTCAAACAAAAGCTGAACTCTTCATGTTTCAGTTCAGTTACCATCCTGACTTCCAGCAATGATAAAAACAAAAGGTTCTTGTTCTGACTTGTAAATCAAGCGCACCCTCCCATATACAGCTGTACGCTTTGACCCCGCTCTGAAGGCTCAAGTTCACTCTGAGTTTGTTCAGCTGGATCTGAGATCGGGACGGATGAGCAACGTTTCGACAGGAAGGATCAGTAATGTTTGCAGATGTCTGAGCGTCTCTCGCTCAGTCAGCTTTAGGTAGAGCTCAGCTGAAATGTTTGTTGGCTCCAATCAATCAGTCCAATTTTATTTGTCAAAAGTCCTTGACATAGAGGTATTTACTAATTGGAAAGTTGGTGGTTTGATCCCATCTGCACGGTGAGATGCTAACCCCAAGTTGCTCTCCGATGCGTCCACTGGAGTGTGACTGTTAGAAGCACAGAAGAAAATGAGTCAGTGAACGATATGGGCTCAAATTGTGGTCATAAATATGAAAATACGAAAAAAAAAGAAGATTTATTCATAACACACGTGAAAAGACCCAGGAAAACCAAGTTAACGATAAAAACGATAACAAAATAACGCTGAAAACCAATAAAAACCCTGAAAACTATACATTTCACACCTGAGCCTCAACTCTCACGGACCGGTACCGGTCCGAGGCCCGGGGGTTGGGGACCGCTGACCTACAAGAGTTTTTTTTTTTTTTGCTGGTTCTTCAAATGTTCTATAAAAACATGTATGCTAATTCATAATGAAGAGGGCTTTGTAAGTATCCCCACTAGTGAAGACTGTCATTTCCACAACACTGCGAAATGTCTGGTTTTCAGGGTTTTTATCGGTTTTCAGTGTTATTTTGTTATCGTTTTTATCGTTAACTCAGTTTTCCTGGGTCTTTTCACGTGTGTTATGAATAAATTTCCCTTTTTTCGGTTTTATTTTGTTGTATTTATCCGCGACACCTTAAAAGTCGGTCCGTGAAAATATTGTCGGGCATAAACCGGTCCGTGGCGCAAAAAAGGTTGGAGACCGCTGTTGTAGAGGACATAAAGTCAGAGATAGAAACGACAAGGAGCAGGTGCATCTAGTGCAGGTAGAGCTGCTGCAAAAACCCACAGAGCTCAGCAGCCAGCAACAAATTCTGGATCTTTGGCTTTTAGTTAGCATTAGCAGCACATGCTGCGTCTGATGTGAAAGGACCTTTATGCTGCGCACTGTGACTCACAGCAATGGTCCCGGGTCAGCCCTGACTTTGTGTTAAACTAATCCTAAAGTAATAATGGTATTTCTAACCACTGATATACAACTTTATCCTAAGTTAGGGGACCTAACTGCTATCAGATATTTATACAGAGATCCTCCAGCTTTAAACTGTATCACCCTTCAAGGACCTGCAGTTCAGAAAAGCGCCCCTCCGACAGCCAAACCCATCTGTTCTCTGATTGGATAGTTAAATTTGTGATTAACATGACATTGGCCAATCAGATGAAAGGAAGAAAAATAGGGTCAAAATTCATACTTGTAACTTGAAACTTGAGAGCAGAGTTTCTCACGTATTTTTTGGCCACACACAAATTCTTTTTACACTTACAAAACTGATTTACAAGTACAAAATATTTATGACCACAATTTGACCCATAGAACGAGGCATGTTGTGTAAAGCGCTCAGTGCTCAGGTACAGTAGGAAAGTGCTGTATGAGAACCAGCCCATGTACATTCACAGACGAGTCCTAATAAAACAAATAAAATAAAGAAATGCAGTTTTACATCCGGTGACCAAGAACATGACTGTAACGCGCTATGCTGCAATGTTCAGGCGCGTCTCAAGTTTCCAGTGAACGTGTGAATGAGCCAGAGGCTCTTTGGCATCAACTCGACGGACGTGTGTGAACAGGCCGCGCATCGTTAATTAACGAGGACGAGAACCTCGAGAACCTCCGGCCCTCAGCCAGAACAATCAAGATGGGTCTTCCAGCATGGCGGTGACCCAAAACTAAGGCGACAGAGAGCGGCTGAAGACGGGTCATGGAGTGGCCTGGCCAGCCTCCAGACCTCAGTCTGAGATCGCAGGAGATTGCAGGATCCTGCTCAGTTGTGTCGGTGCGTTGATCTTCGTCAGCGCGTGCAACGATGTGCTTCTGTTGCTTCTTGTGCAGTTTTCTGCTCTCCGGTGTCCGAGTGTGATTTCAGCTGTGATGTTTCTTTGTTTGCCTCCTGACGTCCGGCTGCACAGTGAGCAGAGGGAAAATATTTGGGTCTAAGATTTGTCGTCTCCCTTCGGGCCCTGAAGTGTCGAGCTCACAGAATTTTGCTCAGGTTTTTTTTCTGGGCGTTTGAACGTCTCTTAAGACGGCGACCAAGATTCCCTTTATAGGAAGTGGAAAGAGGAAGTTACAAGATCTTGCTGAAACCTCCGGCGTTACCACGATAAATTTCAGACATTCATATAAATACTGTTTCCCCTTTTTCGTAGTGCGTTTTGCTGACGCGCTCAGAGCCTCCGTGTGGCTGCAGATCAGAGCGCAGCGCATGTGTTAAACCACATCATTTACAAACGCCCAGAATACAAAATGCATTAGTATGTAAAGCAGAAAAGCAACAAAGCTCAAGTTTTGTAAAAGTGTGTGTGTGTGTGTGTGTGTTCCAGTCCAGCATCGTGGTGGAGCTTCCTGTGTACAATAAGAAGGCGACGTCGCCGGTCCAGGTCCAGTTCTACGTCACTAACGGGAAGAGAAGGAAAAGTGTGACGCAGAGCTTCACCTACCTGCCTGCAGTCAGACACCACGTTCCTCCCGCTGTCAACACAGTCAAGCAGGAACGCTGGGAGCCAGACCACATCTCCCAGAATCCACCTGGCTTCAGCTTGACGGCCTCGCGCAACGGCACGCTCAGTCCTGACGTGGCGTACTATGGTTCCTGTGACCTCCTGGTGCAGTGTGGTCCCCAAAGCAACCCCCATCTCCACCATCCTCACTCCTCTGCTCCCCTTCAGACCCCTTTAATGTATCCTCAGACGTCCTCGGTCCCGCTCCAAGTCTCCTTGCCTTCGCAGACCACCTTGATTCCCCTTCAGACCTCCGTCATGGTTCCTCAGATCGCCACGATTCCTCCTCCAGCCTCTTCTGTCCCGCTTCAGACCTTCTCCGTCCCTCCACACTCCTCCCCTGGTGGATCTCAGAGGGACCTGTCTCTGAGTCCCAGGAGTACCTTTGTGACACCCGCCGACCCCCAGAAGGACTCTGTGCTGGCCGGGCCGGGGGAGGCGCTCATCATCAAGCAGGAGCCGGAGGAGCAGCCGCCTCCGGGATCTTTAGGCCTCCAGGAGATCACGCTGGATGATGGTAGGAAGCTGGATGTTGACCCAGATTTACTCTTGATGAAAACAAAAAAGCTTCTTCCTGTTTTTTTCACAATAATATACATTTATATTTATCAACATAATATACAGATGTGAGGTCAAAGTAATTTTAATCATTTTAAATTATGGACGTGACAACAAGTAGGGCTGTGCGATGTGACCAAAATCTCAATGGTCATGAGTCCCATTCACAGAGTTGGGGAATGGCTGCAATCACAGCATTGTAAGATGAAAAGATGTACCCTTAGGCCCCTCCTCGATTGGCCTCCTTGACTCCGCCCCCAAACCAGCGTCTCCAGAGTGTCCACTGGCCTGCAGGTGTGAATAGTCTGCAGAGTCCCGGCCTGGCGAGATATTCGTGATGCAGTCATCTCAGGCGCAGAAGCTCCACCTACTTGCTATTTTTTAAGGGGCAGCCAATTTGCTTAAAGGAGGAGGAGCTAAAACTGCTTGTTTCTGATTGAACTGAGCGGCTGCACAAAGACTCATTATGAGATAAAGAAGGATTATTGTGAACTCTGAATGATGCAAAGCTGCCCTGGTGGAGTCCAAGTATCAAAGCATGAGCAGCGTTCGTCTTTTTACCTCGTAAACCTGCTCGTTTCAGTTTGTTCTTCTCATGTCAGTGACACCATGTGTGCTCTGTCGCTCTGTGATGTTGGCTGTGTTTGTGTGTGCGTATTGCGTTTGATCTGGGTTAATAATAGCTGTATTTGCTGCTCTGAATGGTGCAGGTGGAGGTTAAATTTGTTGGCACAGGCAGCAGCTGTCCTCGGGGCGTCTGATCTTCACACTGTCTTCCTCCGTCGCCTTTCAGCTCGAATTTAAAACCACGAAAATCAGAACTTCTGTCGTCCTTGAGGTCATAGCTGCAGGAGCGGCACAATGGTGCAGCGGTTAGCACCATCGCAGGAGGTTCAAGGGTTAGAGCCTGCCTTTGTGTGGAGCAAGCGTTTCCCCGTGGCTATATCGGCTTCCTCTCAGTTTTGGTTAATCGGTGACGCTAAAGTGTGTGTGTGTGTGTGTGTGTGTGTGTGTGTGCGCGCCTCAGGTTTCACTGCAGAGCTATGAATAGACCGAGCTGTTTGCTGCTCTGCAGATGAACTCAGTTTTATCTTTTGCTGCTCATAACGAGCGCGCTGCAGCGTGACCGCCACACCTGCTCAGCACATTTCAGTCCTGCTGCTTCATGATGTGTGAACAGCGTTTAGTCTTTAATGGACGGGTTAGAAAAGCAGAGCAGAGGAGTTAAATTAAGCCAGTTTGTTTAATTTGTTGCTGTTGGAGTGAATCAGGGAGCTGAATGAGATGGATTCAAGCGTTTGGAGAATTCGTTTAAAGCACTTTGTCCTGCTGTGCCCCCGTGTGGCCGTGCTCGGTACTGTAACAGAGTCCAGGTTCCTAACTGGGAAGGTGAAGTGGAAGAGTCTGCAGCCACAATCAGAACTAAACCTAAGGAAAGGTGCTTCCTTTATTAACTCCTTCTTAGCACTCGTGGAGACTGGAGCATCCTTCATGAAAGGAAAGCACCATCGGTGCAGATTGTGACTGCAGAGCCTTCAAATCAAACTGACCTCTGTCCAGTAAACTGTGTCATATTATTTTTAATTTTACCCTCAAAGAGCCCAAATATCAAAATACGGCTGGTGAATTTCAGCTTCTCTGCCAACACAGCAGCAGAGAAGCTGAAATTCCCCAGCCATCGCTTCATCTTCTCCTTTTCAGGGTCACGGGGGCGCTGGAGCCTATCTCAGCTGTCATAGGGCGAGAGGCGGGGCACACCCTGGACAGGTCGCCAGTCTGTCGCAGGGCCAACACACACAGACAGACAACCATTCGTGCTCATATTCACACCTATGGGCAGTTTGGATTAATCGATTAACCTATTAATTAACCCACAAACTGAGCTGAAGTTCACCAGACATATTTTGATTTTTGGGCTCTTTGAGGGTAGCTTTGCATGAGTCACACCTCAGAGTAATCCCTCCTTCTTATGCTGAGCCCCACTGCAACCCCTGAGGCTAAGCATCGTTCAAAACTAGCCATCCTAGCTCCTCCCCCTTCCAAGAAAGTTTCCCTCTGATTGGCTGGGGCTGCCCCTCCCAAACAGCAGGTTCAGTTTGCAGTTGAATGGGATCGAGTTGGTGATTACATGCAGTCTGATAACAAAGCAGTTAACTGCTTAATCTGCAAAAGGTCTGCAGAGTCCAGCCTCAGGTCTGAATCCAACTCCTCTGCAAATGGTGACGTGTTGCTGCATGAGACCAACAAACCGACACAGGTGCTCAGCAACGTTTGTTTTACTGGAATAAACAGACCACAACGTTTGTTTTGTTTGCAGTGAACGAGATCATCGACAGGGACATCGGTGGCCTGGTTGGCGGCGACCAACCCGACCGGTACGACTGGGAGCCAAAGTCCGGCGCCGGCACCTTACCGTTCTGCGGAGGCCCTCAGTAGCACCAGCGCTCTCAGGAACGTCGTTTTTCTTCTGCTGTTTGCACAAAGTGCTCCAAACTGATCTTCAAGTGCCTGAAAGCGTCAGACGACCGTTTCCTCGTCTGTCTCAGGAAACCGACTCGTACCTCACAGACAAACCAAAGATTTAACTTTTCATGAGCGAATCGGAGGAAGATTAAAGGGCTGAAATTGAACTTTGTTATAATAATTCTAACAATCGGTAACGTCAGACGTAAAATAAGAAAATTCTGTTATTTATTGGCCAGTAAATTACAAACAATCTATTTTTGATACTCTGGATCTGATCCTCAAACCTGAAACCCTTCAGCTGATTTACATTTTTATAGCTTTGTTTTACACGTTTACATTTCCTTCGCCCGGTTTAACGTTGACGCTCCTCGACCGAACTGTTGTGGTGTGACACGGCGTTCTAGAAACATGTTTAAGGTTGAAGTAAAAAGAAAAACAAACTTGTTGTGTGTCCGAGTCTTTTCTTTCAGAGGATTTCAGAGCCCGACGACCAACATGTGCGCTTACACAGGGAGGTCAGAGGTCACGGTTGGTAATATTCCTCTCTACAGGAACAACCAGAAGCTGCTCAGAGTTAAAGAATGACTCGCACATGAAGACAGCAGCTGCTGTGTTTGCAGCAGTAAAAGATTTAAAACAGAAAAGATGACGAACAAACGAGCTGCAGCAGAGACTTTTAATCTTTTCTAACACTCGTCGTCTTTGGAGCTGTGACGTTGAGCTCCTGTGTTCAGCACCGTGAAGTCTGAAGGACCAATAAGAGCAGCTGTGGTTCAGTGTCCCGCCCTCGTGTGGCCTTAAGCAGCTGCAACGCTCTGCTCAGGCACGACGACTAAGGCACATCTATATTTTCATATTTTAAGGCAAAACCTTTAAAGCCTTGAAGTAACAAAAGCTGCTGGTTGGTCCTTTAACACGAGCTCGCCTCAGATTTTTGATCTGACATCATGACGTGTATAAATAAACCGTGATCCCACCATGATGGCGACGGCGAGCTTCAGGTTAGTCCGTCACACAAAGAGCTGCTGGTCTGGGTCGGTTTGAACGAAGCAGAATTCCTCCACGGCCGAGTCCGACCCGGACGTCCAGCAGCTGTCTGCGCAGGTGTAGACTAGCACCGTCCCAAATTCCAGCTCCACCCCTGCACCGCCGCGCTCCCCCTGCAGCAGGCTTACCAGCGCGGGCATCAGCTGCAGCTTGAACGTCCGGGAGCCTCCGCAGATGCCACACGCTGGCACCAGCTGCGCCACATTGGACGGCAGCTTGGAGATGAAGAGCGGCTTCCCGCCGCGGCAGTAGCGCAGGATCTGCTGCGGACACGCCGAGATCGTCTTCATGAACCTGGAGAAGACGGCGTCTCCGTGTCGGGCTCCGGTCTTCTCATACTTCTCGTCCCCGCCTCCTCCGCTTCCCTCTAACTCCCCCACCGCCACGCCCTCTCGCCTCTCGTACTCCCTCAGCAGCTCCTGAGCGTGCTCCAGGTCGCCGTCCTCCCCGCACACATCCGTCTCCTCCACCACGCTGATGAAGAATGGACAGAAGGCGGTCACGTCCTCCTGCGAGTCCCCCAGACTGAGGTCACAAAGACGGCTGCTGACGTCTGTCTCACCACCTGTCAGGGAAAAAGAACCATAAGATGACCTCACCTGCCTGTCAGAAGGTAGTTCGCACTACAGCGCTCAGTCTGTGACTTCAACAGGAGCTTCACTTTATCATTTATTAAAACCAGCGACTGACGCCATAAACTCAAAGCAGGTACTGAGCTCAGAGATGAGCTGAGCATTAGGCTCACTGTCTCAGACTTCCATACAATCACTTTATTTTGGATTATTACAACCATAACGGAGAGGCCTGGGGAAAAGGAAAAATAAAGGTGAAGATGGGGAGATGGTTAACAGGAAGAGAGGAGAAGAGGGATGGAGAGAGACGCCTGCCGAGGAAGGAAAATAATAAAAACAGAAACCACAGCAAACGCTAACATGACAGCAAATAATAAATGTAACTGAGCAGCTCACAGAACTAACAATACAAGAGATTTTTAATTCAGTTCAGTTGCACCAAATCACAACAACAGCTGTGGCACTTTGTATTGCACAGTAGATCGCACAATAATGCATACAGAGAAAAACCCAACAATCATATGACCCCCTATGAGCAGCACTTTGGCGACAGTGGGAAGGAAAAACTCCCTTTTAACAGGAAGAAACCTCCAGCAGAACCAGGCTCAGGGAGGGGCGGGGCCATCTGCTGTGATTGGTTGGGGTGAGAGAAGGAAGACAGTCTGTTCCTTCTAATATATGTTCCAAGTATTTAATTCCTTTACTACTCCAATCTGGGAAGTTAATCATATTATTGTTCTGTAGTATGTCGGGGTTCTTCCACGTAGGTGTGATTTGCATGGGATTAATGAAGTCAGTCATTTTTATTAACTATGCTGTCAGAGGAGCTGATGTTGGTGCTATTGAAGCATACATGTCCTGTGATGTTTCCGTGAATGGTAGGCCCGAAATCTCTATTTTACTGCATAGTGGCTGTTCTGCGTCTGGGCAGGGCTCCTCTAAGAAGCCATGTTTGAACCACCCTGAGATGAACTGTTCAGAAGTAGCGCTGAAAGACGACCTCTATCCTTGGTCCTTTGTAGTGTAACGAGAAAAGATCTTCAAATTTATAAGAACCTCAAAGGAACGAGGAGAAAAACTTTAAATTAATGAAAAAATGGCTATGGATTTATAATCTATATATAAAATATGGCATCCTTATAAATAGAATAAAACTTTCAAATTTAAGAGAAAAAAAAGTCCAGCCCTACCTGCTGCCTCTGGAGCTCCTGTCTCCTCCTTCACAGGTGTGTTCTGCTTCGCAACTCCTCCCCATCCATCATTATCTTCCTCTCCCACCATCCCCCAGTCGTCAGCGGTGTCACACCAGTCAGTGACCCGCATAGGAGCCTCCTGAGCCGGTGCAGGCGGCCCGGGTGTCCGCACCTCTGCCTCCAGGCACTGTGAGCGGAGCACCGCCCAGCACTCTGACCGACCGCTGCACTCAGCTCCCGGGCACGCGAAGACGTGGAGGTTCCTGTGGTGCGGAGACGTGTCCACGGGGCAGTACACCTGAACCACGTGGACTAGCGGGACTCTGCAGCGGCCGCATCGCGGTGACCGGGCAGCGATGCCGGGCGGCCAGTCCGGCCGACCCCCTACTTTGTTGGTCAGATAGGAGCACCGGTGCTTCTTGGAGTCGATCTCTCCGTCACACAGCCCGAGCAGAGACACCTCCTGAGCGCGTGAGGCCATCTTTAAAAAAATAAAATAAAAAATACGCCGACCGGAAGTGGATTTCAGCGTGGGAGGTCCCTCACCAAAATACCACCGACTGGAGTCAAATGAAAATATAGACACGGGAAGTGTGTCACTGAACTATAAATTACACGATACACGAAATTACACGATAAAACGAAGCCATTATTTTATCAATACTATAAATATTTTATATTATAATATATAACTATTTATATACACCGTTAGTTTACATTTTTCACAGCTTTTAAAGATTTTAACTTTTAAAAAGTCCAACAGTCATTGGTCCAAATATAAGCGCTTGTGTTTCACGAGGGGCCAAATTCAAGACTTTGAAAATAAGAGTGAAAACAGCGAAGAGATGAAAAATTGAAGTCTCCGTATGTTGTATACTCATCGTGTGTTCAATAAAGTTCTTTTAAAATGAATAAATAAATAGAAGTCTCGACTTCCGACGCCGTGACAAGCAATTTCCGGGTGTAGCACTTTCAACTTAAAAGCAGCTTCCAAAGTGAAAGCTAAAAAGAAAAAAAACCTTAAATTTAATCAAATTTATTTACAGTTTTACAGATTTTTTAACCAATAAATACATTTCATCAGTTTTTAAACTGCTGTGTGTATTCAAACAAATGTTCAGCACAACACTCTCATTATTTCCCCTCTTTATAAGAATTTAGCAGAATATGAAAATGTTACGAGGAAAAATTTGCAAATTTATGAGAAAATGTAAATTATTGTGTGGAGAAACGTGCAAACCAAGAAATAAAACAGAAAAAAAATGAAAACTAAAATTAGAGGATGAAAAGGAAATTGATATGAAACCTTTCTAACATAAAAGCCGGCAAATTTATAAGGAAAATGTTTAAATGTATGAGAGAGAGTAAAATTATGAGATTTGTTAAAATAAATTACACATTTATGAGGAAAATGGTCAGTTTACAAGAAAACCTACAATAATTTTATTAGAAGGAAAACAAAATCTACAAATTTATGAGAACGAACTCAGAAATTCAAGAACAAAACAAACATTAGACACATTAAATAATTGGTTTTAAGAATATTTCTCATCTCTCTATTCTTCGCTCTTCCTCACCTGATTATTATTCTCAATTATTAGTGAGTTATTTATTAATTTATCTTTTCTGCTGCTATTTGATGGTCTGCGTCCTGTCCTGTAAGAATAAACTCATTTCACTGCACCATTATTGGAGCTTCAGTGTTTTTTAGATCAGATGATAAAACAGCTGCAGTGGCTTTGAAACCCTGCACAAATCTTTCAGGGATTTAATGAATGATTTGACAGAAGCTGGTAATAACAGGATTTTAATATCTACGTACAGCCAGAGCCTTTAAAAATGATCTCTGGGAGCGAGTGTTCTGGTTTCAGGCTGAAGAACATGTCCCTGAATGATTTAAACAAAGTTAGAACAGAGCGATTTCTCACTATAAAGCAGTAAAGAGCTGGCTGCATAATTTACGGCCTAATGTAATTACATGTAATCCCTCCTCGTGTATACATTTTTCTCTACATTGACCGTTTCCCCCTCAGGGCCGCTGCGGGAGCTGTGAAATGATTTCCCGTGGTGTGTAACCGCGTCTAATGTCCCCTCCTTTCTCTGCTAATTAGCTCCAGTGTGAGGAGCCTCTGAGCGGAGCCTCCGTTAGTGAAACCACAGCAGAGGTTTCTCTGAATCAACACGTTTTAGCCCATTTACTGCAAAGCAGCCGCACTTTGAATCTCTGCTGAGTTTTTAATCATAGCAGCGGCTTTCAGATCCATCTCGGTGCTCCCCAGCAGGTGCTGGTTTCCCTTCACATCATTACGCTCTGACAGTAAACTGAGAGGCTCGACGCTGCAGATAGATAATTCATCCCGTTTGATGGAAGATTTCACTTTAGCTTTATGTCTCCTGGCTACGTGGGCGCTATTAAATCTCTCTTCAAAATCCATCTTATAGATCGGCTCTGCTGCAAAGTTAGTTCACGTTTTATTTCCTCTCATTTTATTTTATCAATCCTGTTATCTCGCTTTCACGCTGACTTTTTCCAGAGGAGCACATAAACACTTTTAGGAATATGAGGAGATGTGTTATATATTTGAACGCAAAGAGTACACAAGGCCTTCAGCTGCTGTGTCCTTATTCAGTTTAAAGCAATTCAAAAGCTCAATAGCAAAACAGTTTGTTGTTCAGATGCCGAAAAATCAGCTTCGTCTTTCTAAGACTTGAGGTCATGGTAAAGGGTTTCTGAGTGGACCATGAGCTCCTCTGTAGAGTCAGGGTGTCACTGTGTCCCACAGCTGAAGCTTGGACCAAACCGGGTCATCAACAGGGCAAAGATCCCAGCACAGCAGAACGACTGAAGAAGAGAAGAACGGAGCTGCTGCAGAGCTCAGAGAGCTGTGCATGAACGAATGCTGCAAACCTCAACGAGCTGAAGCAACAAAACTCCTCCACAGTGATGAGACAGACTAATAAAGTCACACAGGAACCATCGCTGCAGGTTATTGGTGCTGAAGGAGGTTCTACAAGCTGCAGAATAAAGTGGAACTCGTGCAGAATGAACTCTGTCTCAGTGAGTGTCCTGTTAGCAGCAGAAGGTAATTAACAGCGATGGCTCTGAATCTCATCAGAGCTGCTGAGGTCTGACACTCTCCTCCTCTGCTGGACCAGCAGATGCAGGCTCGACGCCAAAGCGAGCGCTCCGGGTGACCCGCTCCATCAGTTTATGACACAAGAATGTATATCAGCTAGAAACAGAGAGGGGAGGTGCACCTGCAAAATACTGAGACTTACTGAGGAGGAGGAAAAATATTAGAAGCTGGCAAAAAATATCAGTTTTGCAGGCATAAGTTGTTGATTTGATGTACTTAATAATTATTATATGAAATTTACATTACTCTGATGGATCTGTGGGTTACAGAATCAAAGCCTGAGACATCGATATTTAATCTCCAGCCCGATGAAATCAGCTTGAGGCTGAAAAACGTGAGTGCTTTTCATTTTGACGACCAAGTGTGGAAAATACAATATTTTTATGATAGTAACAGAACAAAGCACAAGGCAAAGAGGCAGTGGTGATCAGTGGGCTTAAGTTGGAGGTGGTTATGTCACAGGTCACTCTGATCCCTCTGGCGGGCCGACTGCAGATAACCTTTTGACCTTCACTGAAAGGAGGAGGTGGCGATGTGCTTCACCTTTCCTTTCTTAAAAACTTATGATAATCTAAGTGAGTGGAAATGAGGGACCCCTCTCCCCGGTGGGGTGTAGCCTCTCGTCTCTGTCGCCTTCATATCTCCTTAGTTTCATTATTTCGTCACATGCATCATCTTCTGCCCCCTGTGGTGGAGGCAGAGTGAAGACGACAGCGTGCACAGATGCTGAGTTCAAAACAACCTCGCTCCTGCACACTTATCACAAAGATGACACGTGCGTGTATGTTTTACACCGTGAGAAGACCACGCCCCCCACGCTGAATAAAACCTCACACCGACCTTTAAGTCACCAAACTTTAAGCTGCCTTTTGCTTTTAATTAATCATACAGTGATGTGAACCCTGCTGCTTAAGATGCTCAAAGAGGATTCACTGACCAGCGCATCCGGATATGTGCAGGGCGGCGGAGGATCATAAACTCCTGGATCTGCATCACTCACTGATTTCAGAGTTCAGTCGGGTGTCTTTGTTTCACTGCTCACGTGTGACGACATTAGGGGTTTAATTTTATTATATTTATTATTTTATTTTTGATTTTATTATGTTCAAGCTGTCTGACGAAGGTTGCAGTTCCTCTAATTGACATATTTTGTCAACACACCATTGCTGTGGAGTGCCCACTATTCTATTCTATTCTATAGTCTGGTTCCAAGTGTGGATCAGCCCCCACAGACTCCCATGTTAAACTTTAGAGCATAAAAAACACATTTATAACCTGATAAAAAGAAGAAAGTCAGGCCTCTTGACTGGCGGGTGGATGGTGACACGTGTGCCACGTTTGGCATCCCTGAACCGGATCTATGGTCCAAGTTTCTGCGGTTAATGTAATTATGGGAGCAATAACGTCGATTCAATTCAATTCAATTTTATTTATATAGCGCCAAATCACAACAAAAGTCGCCTCAAGGCGCTTCATAGATACAGAGAAAAACCCAACAATCATATGAGCCCCTATGAGCAAGCACTTTGGCGACAGTGGGAAGGAAAAACTCCCTTTTAACAGGAAGAAACCTCCAGCAGAACCAGGCTCAGGGAGGGGCGGGGCCATCTGCTGTGATTGGTTGGGGTGAGAGAAGGAAGACAGGATAAAGACATGCTGTGGAAGAGAGACAGAGGTTAATAACAGATATGATTCAATACAGAGAGGTCTGTTAACACATAGTGAGTGAGAAAGGTGACTGGAAAGGAAAAACTCAATGCATCATGGGAATCCCCGGCAGCCTACATCTATTGCAGCATAACTAAGGGAGGATTCAGGGTCACCTGGTCCAGCCCTAACTATATGCTTTAGCAAAAAGGAAAGTTTGAAGCCTAATCTTGAAAGTAGAGATAGTGTCTGTCTCCTGAATCCAAACTGGAAGCTGGTTCCACAGAAGAGGGGCCTGAAAACTGAAGGCTCTGCCTCCCATTCTACTTTTAAATACTCTAGGAACAACAAGTAGGCCTGCAGAGCGAGAGCGAAGTGCTCTAATAGGGTGATATGGTACTACAAGGTCATTAAGATAAGATGGGGCCTGATTATTTAAGACCTTGTATGTGAGGAGCAGGATTTTGAATTCAATTCTGAAAAACGTCGGTGCTGTGCGGTTATTTGTACCAACAAAGAAGTTTGTGTCACACTGTTCTCGAACAACCCTTTAAAAACTCCCCTACGAGCTCACAGGTATTACAGATAAAATCCATCAAAGCCGTTTGATTTATATTTTCATCTCCAGCTGCTGCGTCTTCTAAATACATCAATGCAGGTTTGAGGCGAATGACTTCATTTCAAAGTGAGTGTCACCATCCAAACCTGCTAAATGATGAATGACAAAAGAAAAGAAATGTGCAACTTATCTGCTGCTGGGTATTTAAAGATGCACACAGTCGACATGCATGAATATTTCTGTCCCTGCAGGATTTAAAAACTGGAGGCTCTGCCTGTTATTTACTTCCTGTACGTCCCACCTGCACGGCTACAGTTTGTCTGCTTCCTGACAGGATTCACTATCAACTATTAATCCACAAATTCAGCTTCATACACACCGACACATCTCTACTGTACACATTACACAAGCAGCGTGATTAAAGAGCATGAAAGCATCTCTGCAGTCCACCGAGACAAGGATTTAGATCATGATCAGAAAAAACTGATGATGATGATGATGATGAAAGCGATGATCAGCTCCTTTGAGGTCAACACACAGATCAAAATATTTTAGATGTTCAAAAAAGAGAAGAAGCAGGAGAGAGAGCGATGAGAGCAAAGAAGCTCACGTCTTATAAAAGATATAAAAGCCTCAGCATGTCGTTCAGACATGTTATTATAAACCAGAGCTGCCAGCAGACTGTCCACGAAACGTGACCAGAAACAAAGAAAAGCTGCTATGAGCCACTTTGGCCAGAAGGTGGAGCCAGACCTTCATCAGTCTGGAAGCATGAGCCCGTATAATGAGAGTGAAGTTTATTCTTGCACTTCTTTGTTTTTATTTACATGATTTATCTGCATGTTAATGTATAGTTAGTTACAGCTACTGTAAGTGTGCAGACTGAACTTTTGCATTGCCCGTCGGAGGAGTCGTTTTCTATTTAACTGCAGCAGGTAGGAAAGGTTTCTGTCCTTGTTACTGCAGAGTTGAAGGAACCTGCTGCAGTAGGTCATGCAGTGGGTGTGAGGTGGTGTCCGGTATGTTCAGCAGTTTGTGGAGCTTCCTTTACTCGGTAACAACCTGCAGGAGCTCCAGAGTCCCAGCACTGAGCCTCTCTCATCAGCTTGTTCTCCCTCGTGGTGTCGCTGGCTCTGATGCGTCTACTCCAACAGATGACTGCAATAAATAATAAAAAAAATGCATTAGCTATAAATAATAAAAGGAGGTTAAAAAAAGATGTCAGTTTACTTTAAATGGCTGAAGAAGTAGCAGTCATGTGACAGCTTTGGTTCCTCCCTCAGGCTACAGAGCGTGGTTAAGTAACTGTGCTGTATATAAAAGATGGATTTCAACACGCAGCATCATTGGTCCTAATTTTGAAGCCCAATTATTGCATTAACGTATTTGCATTACGTCACGCTGAGGTCCCAAATTTCTGACAGAGATCAAAATGTTCAGATAAGTGATTTTTTTTTTACCTTTGCCGTTCCAGACGGACTTCCTTCCTCTTTCATCCCCTTTTCTCCGATCACCTGGGACGCAGCAGCCGTGAACACATTTATCTGAGCGTCCCATTATCCCATTCATGTATTCAGGGAAACACGGAGGCCTGCCGAGGCTTTCTCACTGTTAGGGGACGAGTGGGATGAAGCCTCTCAGAGCAGCAGCCACTTCTCTTCATCCGTCCTTTCACTTCCACTTCAACCACACGAAGTTTAAAACAACGTTCCTGCAGCTCACAGCTGTTAGAGTTGACCACGTGATGTTTTCCTGCTTTCTTCTGTGTCTTTGAATCTCTGTGTCTCCTTCATGGAGGCTGACGGCGTCGGGCAGTTTGGATTTGGAACATGAAAGTCGGATTTTCACTGTCGATTCCTGTAAGCTGCAGACTCACAGATCAGCGTCGGTGTGCGATGAAGCTGCCGTTTGCTAACTTTTGCATCCCAAAGCAAAGCAGCGACTTTGATATTCTTTCTGTTTGTGTGGCCAGAAGGAGCCCTGACGGTGGGAGCGCCTCGCTTTTCTTCCATGTTGGAGGAAAGTCTTTCAGCCGATCAGTGCGAAGCACAAACGTCTGAACAGGTCGTGAACCAAACCTGCAACCTCCAATGTCCTCGTGCAGAGTTTCCCAACAGTTTCATGAAGCATGCGGCTGAAATCTGACCGAACGGTCTGAACTAGCACCGGAGAAACTGGTCTCACTGTGAGCCTTCACATCACTGCACCAAAGACACCTGGTGTGATCTGGAAGGACCGCAGCCTTTGACACTCTGTGAAAGAGAAAAAGCTGCTTTTTTTTCCCAAGCTACAGGACGAAGAACACAACGTGTGTTTACCGTAGCTTTATTTACTTATGTGGTTCTAGTTTACATCCATCCATCGTCTCCTGAGGTGTTAAGGCTGGTCGGTATGTTTGGAGAGCGGACCCAAAAGCAGACGTGGGAGAGAGGAAACAACGTATAACAAAAAGCGAGACGTTTATTAGGCTGAATGCATGAACACAAAACAAGGCAAGGTGAACTGGGGCAGAACTAAAGTAAAACTAAACTGGGAACAGCTAAGAAATCCATGAGAACATGAATTTGAGCAGGTGCATGCAAACACCAAGACCTGGGGTGACATGAAGTGATGCAAACAGACAAACAGACACTGAACAGAGCGAGACAGAGGACTAATAAGGTAACGAGGAAAGGAAACACCTGAGGAAACACAGCTGACACAAATAAACATGATGCCACAGGGAAGTAAAACACTGACCTCCCATATCTGCTGAGATATAATGTGTCTTAAGTTCATTCTAGTCAGATCAGCGGCTCCTCTGAGCGTAGAAGAGTAGCTCCTCACTTTTATGGCCCCTCCATGAATCATGGCCACGTGGTCCTCAGACCCACCCCAGAGCTGGGTGTGGAGGAGCTCCGCCCAGTCACATGGGCTGTATCCCAATTCAGGGTCTGCAGCCTCAACGATCCTCAAGGGCCGCGTACTCAAAGACCGCTAAGGCCGGAAGTGCGAGGCTTGTGAAATGAGACGGTGTAGCCTCCATCGCGCTGCCCAGGTTGCCTAGCAACCATGATACTAACAGCTGGAAACGTTTCATACAGCTTTGTTTGACAGAAATGAAGGAGAAAATCTTTTGTTCATTTGTTTGTTTGTTTCTACATGAGCTTTGATCATTCTCTGATTAAGCTCAGCTATTGAACGGCGTATATTTTAAAGTAAAGGCTTTAAAACCAAGTTAGTACAAACGTCACTAATGTCACATGACTTTGCCGACATGTGGCCAACAGTAATGTTTTAATGTTCTTCGTTATTAAACATTTGCACATAAATAAGTGACATAATATTCAGTACTTACTTAAAGTTTACTCTTCGGCGCCCCTCATCCACCGTTTTTTCGGCAAAATTATCCACACCCACCGCCGCGCTATGCATTCTGGGATATGTTGGGCCACGAAGTCTACACCGCCACGTCCTTTAAATTCAGGGAAATGAAGGACGCATTTGAGGGCCGCATTTCGAGCAGCCTTCGAATTGGGACAGCCTTCGTCGCGTCGCGGTGACGTAATCGGCCTTAAAATGCGGCCTTTAAGGCTGCAGACCCTGAATTGGGACACAGACATGGACTCACACTAGAGGCTGGAGTCCAATCCCCAGCTGGCTAAACCTTTTAATGAGCCGTTAATTTAATCAGGTTCACATCAAAGATCTTTATGTTGCAAAGTAAAGCCCCCACACTGCCTAAAAACCAGGCATTTACGAAACAGCTGATGAACTTTCAACAACACTAAACGTGCAGATCACAGCAGGAAAAGCTTTTCAGAGAAACTTGAGACTTCTCTGTCACTCTCAGTCCTGACGAACCCTGATCTGCACTGTGAGAAATAAAGCTGAGCTGACAGGTCTCAGTGGGGTCTGCTCGTGTGCATCAGGCTTAGACTGGCGCTTGTGTCAACAGCCTCTGTGAAAAACTGTCTTCATTTCCACCTGCAGCTCGTCTCCACGTGCGGCAGACGCCCTGAGGCAACCACGATCATGACATGCAGCACTCTGGGTAATTATCCCGGTAACCATCCTCAGACTGCCTGTCGTTGCCACGGCGCTGTTGCCCAGGTCAGCGCGGCATCACCTCAGCAGGAGAGGAATCGTTTTGGGTGGCGGTGGCGGTGTGAGATGGTTGTATTACAGAGTGTCTGAACGCTGAGCTGCTTATCAGCTCGACCACACCATCACTCTCTCAGTGGGACTTTGAGCTGCTAAATGGAGTTTTTTAATTGGTTCTGCTGCGTGGCGGGAGTCTCTGCAGGAGCAGCCATGTTGGCTTCAGTTTGAGAATCAGCCTGCTGTGGACGTGGCGTGCCGATCCTGGTCACACCCAGCGGAGGGTTCACGCTGTCGATAGCGGGGTCCATTTAGCTGCCACGGGTTTGTTTGGGGGGCAGTGCGATAACGGAGAGGGCGGTCGTGGAGCTGCAGGCGGCTGGGATTTAATTAGAACTGAATTAGCAGTAATATTTCAGACTTTCTCATATTTGATTTTATTACACTGCTTAGAGAAAATGACTCACAGTTCATCATCTTCTGAACACCTAACCTGAACTTGATAAAGCTCCTGGAGCCTCGAAGGGAGGAATGAAACCGAGGAGGAAGTGCCAAAAAACCTGCAGTTCCTCTGGTGTCCACTCGAGGCTCCAGCAGTGAGTCGGTCCCCGTAGATGTTAAAATGTTCGTGTTTACAGCAGCAATAAACACATGTACTGCTATAAAACACGAACAGGAGTTGCTTCACCAGGGGCGTGGCCTCTTTGACTGACAGGTGGATGGTGACACAGGCGGTTGTAGCTATGAGGTGGCTTCACCTCAGGTAACACACCTGCAGACCCTTAGACTGTATATAAAAGATGGACTCTGCAGTGTGAAGCATCGTTTGGATTCTGGCTGCTCCGTCTCAGTTTTCTGGAACCAGGATTTGAAGGACAACGTGCTGCAGTGACTTGGTGGATACGCGGTAATTAACACCTGTCAGTCATAGAGACCACGCCCCTAACAGGTGACCTATAAAAAAGACTTTTTGTGTTGTTGTTTTTCATATATTCTGACTGAACTATCATTGTTGCCCTTCAGTGTGACGTAATGTCCCACAGTCGGTCCCCACAGTCGTTTGGTACCGGGCTGTGAGAGTTTTTATCATGTTTTAATCCTTTTTATCGTTAACTCGGTTTCCCTGGGTCTTTCCCCGAGTGTTATGAATAAATCTTTTTCTTTGGTTTTGTTGTATTTATCTGCGACACCTTAAAGGGGACCGCTGTCCTACGTGACATGGATAAAATGACCAAAAACATGTTTAAAAAACCGGTCGGAGCAGCGCGCTCCGTTTTGCGTAACTACTTTTAAATCCCGGTAGCTCTGCAACCACGTGAGCTAGCGCAATAATTTTTTTTGCATATGAAACCGGAGGAGTTGTACTGACATCTTATACCATCAGCTTGTCCTCGGTCACAGTTTCCTTCCACATATAGCTTTGCAAAAACTGCATAAAAAGCACTTGCAGCAACAAAAACATAATATTCCAAAAACACGCTTTGCCGATCCGATCAGCTGTTTGTAACACTTCCTACGTCCATCAGCGTGAACTATCGCATGTCCGCCATGACCTGCCCGAAACCGGAAGTGACGTCATTTTGCAGAAATGTAGTTTTTTACCATCAGGGCCTCATGAGCCTATACTGGTGTTTTTAAAAGTTATCTTTGACTTTATGACTTTCTGTGTGGTTTCTGGGATGCTTAGGACTCATATTGCACTGCTGGAAATAGTTTATTTTGATGCATATGCTGCTTTTTTGCAAATTTGCATTATAATATTTATTTTCGTTTTTCCTGCAGTGTATAAAAATTGGTGTATTTCAAAAATAAAACTATGAAGACACTCAAAATAAATTTCCCGTGGTGGGAAACTATTTTGTGCAACTTTTTTGTATTTACAGTTTTGAGGGATAAGCCTCTTAAATTTCTCTAACTAGAAATATATGTTAAAAAAACAAAAACGATTTTACAGTTTTTTGTAGTTTATTGCACTTTTTTGCAATTTATGTAATTACTATGCACTTAATGCAGACATATTATTAAAATTTGGGCTATAATGGTTGTTTTGATGTATAGCAACTTGAAATGCTCCCAAAAATGGCTCCACAACATGTAAAAATATAATATAAGCTCTGGTGGACTTGGTTCTATGGTAGGTCTTAAAGGCTTAAAGAAGGCAGATGGCTGCAATCCTGATTAGAGAGTGGAGTTTGTCTGCCCTTTGTCTCAGATTCTCTTCATAACTTCGATGGGCAGGACCTATAAACATATAATATAAGCTCTGGCGGACTTGGTTCTATGGAAGGTCTTAAAGGGTTAAAGGACAGCTGAGTCTCTAGGGGACGTGCAGTTTTCACTCTTCTTAAATTTGTATCATTTCAGTTTTGTGAGGCTCACATTCACAGAAACAGGAAATTCAACCATCTCATCTAAGAATACTGTTCATATTAATTACATGAAATAAATGACGGATTATTTATTTTGCGTACATATATACAGGAAGGAAAATTCTAGTACAACAGGTGCTTGAAAAGGAGCGGGAAGAAGTAATACCTATAAATCTATATGATACTTCTATAGACCACCGACACATATTCAGAGCTCAGTCATGTAGTTGTGCAGCTTCTTCCTGAGTGTTTGTAACATGTTCTCTAACTCATCATGTGGACACGTGGAAAACACCTGCTGTAGCTTCATGCCCCCCTCATCTGTTTCCACACTGATTTAAATTTGTGGATATTTGGACGTTGCTCGTGCTGAGCCCCAATCCCATTCAAGAACCTTTCCTACTTTCTCACCAGCTTTAAAATTCTCATTCTTCTTCAAATTGCAGCCTCGATCTCTGTGGTTGATCTTAAATATCAACCAGTAACAGATTATTTTTAGCTCTAAACATTATCTGTGCTGAGTTTGAATATCTTGACTGTATAAATAAGAAACTTGTATGATGAGGATATATACGAATTATACAAATGGCCTTTTTTGTAGTGTGACAAGAGAATTCAGTGTATTTTTATAATTATTTCCCCACAACTCAGTTACAGTTAACAGTACAGAGACAATTATAATCTATAATTTTGTTCATGACTGAGATGTTTATTCTCCTGTATTTGTGTCCCATCATTCACCTGATAGTTACCAAATATCATTGCTTTGTTTCACTAAGAGTCAGGGATCATTTATCCATCCAAGTTTTTAACTGTCTTAATTTCTTATTTACATTATTTATTTTATTTTATTTTATTTTTTTGTTTCACACACGGTACAGCAGTAATTCATTCCCATACACAACCTTCCTTTCAATTACAGTAACATTGTTTCCATGCATGAAAAGGAGCAGGAAGAAGAATAAATTAAATTATTAATAAGTTCCTCATAATTATCCCCAGAAAAAAATATTAGTATCATCAGCAAATAATATTAAGTTTGATCACTTAGAAACATGACATTAATATATATGTTACATAGACAATAATAAAGTAACGTTTTTACTAGGGATGCACCGATACCGATACTGGTATCGGGTATCAGGACCGATACTGTAAAATGTGGTATCGGTTAACTCGTAAAAGTTAACTGATACCATGAACCGATACCAACTTATTTCATTAATCAGAGTTTGGCTTGTCATTTCTGTTGTAGTTTTTTAGATTGGCCACTAGGGGGACATCCCGCGCTAAACAGGCACAGGGTTAGGCGAGTGAGACTGGCAGCTCCAGATAAAAAAGAGAAACTGGAGGCTGCTGTAGCTAGGCTAAACAAAATGTCAGCAGTGTGGAACAGCCAACTTTAACTCAGGTTTTGGAAAAGCGAAGAAAAATGTCAAGAGAAAATCCACGGGCAGTTAAAATAACAGAGGCTCGACTCATTTTATCGCTCTGGATGACCAGCCAATGCCGGTCGTGGAAAACATAGGATTCTTCTCAGCATACTCGAGCCGCGATATGAAATTTCCAGCCGCCCACACATCAGGGAGATAATGGTGCCAAAACTTTCTGAAGAGGTAAAGACAAGCAGTGTGTGCGTGATGTCAGTCCTCGGTTTAACGGCACAGTGGACTGATGATCCACGGGCAGATGAGGAGTTTGTTCGTCAATGCTGAATACTTTTGTTATTTTGTTTGTTTGTTTACAATATGGACACTCTGCAACAATTTAAAAGTTTATTTTATTCCAAACAGAAGTGTTTATTTATTATTCTGAAAGCTCGAGACAGTGCCAATAGTTCAGTGATATTTTGTTAAATTACAATGTGGAGACTCTGCAATAATTTAACAGAAGTGCTTATTTTTCACTTGAAATTTTTTTGTGGTCATTTTTATTAAGATTTTATTTTTTATCGGCAGAGAATAAAATAAAACCTGTCTTCCAATTCATTGCATTTAATTAGCCAAGTTTGAATATCTTGACTGTATAAATAAGAAACTTGTATGATGAGGATATATATGAATTATACGAACTGCCTTTTTTTGTAGTGTGACAAGAGAATTTAGTGTATTTTTATAATTATTTCCCCATAACTTAGTTACAGTTAACAGCACAGAGACAATTATAATCTATAATTTTGTTCATGACTGAGATGCTTTTGGACATTTTGTTTTGTTTGTGTCTGTGTGTGTCTGTGTGTGAAGTATCCTAAGAGTTTATTCTCCTGTATTTGTGTCCCATCATCACCTGATAGTTACCAAATATCATTGCTTTGTTTCACTAAGATTCAGGGATCATTTTTTGCTATCCATCCAAGTTTTTAACCTAATTTATTATTTACATTATTAATAAGTTCCTCATAATTATCCCCAGAAAAAAATATTAGTATCATCAGCAAATAATAATAAGTTTGATCACTTAGAAACATGACATTAATATATATGTTACATAGACAGTAATAAAGTAACGTTTTTACACAATTATGTTGCAGCCGAGTGATCAAATCTCATTTTAAGAGCAGGTGGTATGATCACGTCCATCTTTTATATACAGTCTATGGTATCGATATAAAATATTGAGTTTTGTGTCCTTGTTTTAACATCACTGCAGTCGACACAGAGGAAGGAAACACACTCTGCTTCCTGTGGAATGAATCAGAATAAAAAAGACGGTTCATACAGGAAGAGTCTCATTAAACTGTAATTTCAGCTTCATAAACGAGCTCTTATGAATTCACCCGTTAAGAGCTTCTGTTTGAGGTCACTGACTGTCAGCGGCCGATAAAGACAACTTCAGACTCATTATGTGAAACATGAGAGCAGGAGGACACAAAGCGAGACGTGTCGGCGCTCTAAGAGCAGCAGATGAGTTTCATCCTGCTGCAGACGCTCAATAGAAATTAATTTTCTGGCCTCGTGCAGTTTGTGTTTCGGGGTGTGACAATAAGAGCCGATTCTCATCTTCTCACAAACCTCACCGAGTGTCGCCTGAACTCCACGACCTGCAGCTCCGCTCCTCTTGCTCATCCCTCCTCTTCCTCCTCTGGAGAGCTTCGCTGAGGGCCTCAGGGGCTGCACACACTCCCTGGTGTGTGTGTGTGTCATATGTCAGATGATGGTAGATATCAGAATCCATAATGACGACGGAGGATGAGTCCCAGAGGACGGCGGGTTCAGGAGCTGCTGACCTGCATCTTTAAGCAGAAGCTCTGCTGTCATGACGCCTCTGAGTAATCACACTTCATGAATTGGTAATCGTTGGAGGGGGGGGGGGCAGGCCCCACGGAGGGTCCGAGTCCCAGGAACAAACGGCGCAGTCTCTGTATGAAACGCCCGGGAGAATTTATATGTTTATATGTACGAGTCTTTGTGTGGGATTCACGTCCTGTGGAGCTCCTGGAAACGCACAAACTGCACAACTGATAAATGAATTTAACTGGCAGATTAATCAGTAATGCGTGTGTGTCTGTGTGTAGGTGTGTAACAATAATTCTTTGTTACTATATTTTTGAATGTGTGCGTTGGCTGGTGCTCACAGTATGTTCACCGTATCCATGCAAGTGCGTGTAGGCTTTGTGTGTGTAGGAGGCGACTCTGTATTTGTGTTCGTACTCAAGTAAGAAAAGCAAAACAAAAGTTATTCAAAGCAATGGAGAGAGAGCAGCTTTGCATGATTGAAAGAGGAAAATAATCCTTCTTTGTCTCATACTGGACGCTGGCGGACCCTCTCAGTGAGAAACATCAAATCTGTGTTTGCTGCTGACGGCACAGCTGGTACAGTCAATCTATATGGGTTGGTTTCCTGGCACAGACGTGGCTTTTAAGCACAGTCCATAAACAGGGTTGAGTTCCAGGCTTTGGGAAAGCCAATCCAGACCCATTTCTAGACAACAAGGATCAAGCCTGCTCTGGACTGGAACCTGCTGGCACAGCTGCCCACGTGGAAAAGCCAAACGCCTTCTGGAGAAAAGTTTGATGGTTCAACAAGACAAAGATGGAGCTGATTGGAGGAGTAAAGGTGAGGCTTTCAACCCTGAGAACACTGCAGCTGTGAAGCATGGTGGTGGTAGCATCAGGCTCTGGGCTGTGGTTCTGGTACATTAGACAAAGTGGATGGAATAAATGTAACGGAGCGAAGGTGATGTTTTTCACAGTGTTTGTTTAAAGGAGGGAAACCTTCCTCCAAACGGACAGAGCAGTGGAGCTGCCAAGGGAAAGCACACGAATTTAAAACTGTATAATTAAAATATAATTTATTATATTTTAATAGTTAAAAATGTAAAATGAATTAAAACAACCCTGGCCAGGGGACAACACAATAAAAATCAATAAAATACAACATTAAAAGTCCAGTGGCGTCCGCCACGATATAAGAGTCACTAAGAATAAAAAATCCGCGGTGCAGGAGGGGAACCCGGCGGCGTCCTCGCCTTCCTCTCCACGTTCTGCGCCCCGGTGTGCTAAAGAAGGGAGGCAGCGGCAGTTACTACTCTTTTAGGCAGCTTTCATTCATTAAAAGGGGAAAGTCAAGAGACTTACCCCGGGTGGGCAGAGCTCTTAACTCTGCCCGCCGCTTCTTTGTAACTGCCAATCGGCACCGGCCCGTCTCGTCGCCTCCAATTCCCTGCAGACGCGTACTCTGGCCTCCTGTTGCTGCAGCAGTCGGACCGCTCGCTCTGCGTCTCTGGTTGCCGGCGCTGTATCCTCCTCTCTGGCTGACGCCAACCTTCACCAGCCCTCTGGGCTTGCAGGCGCCGCCGCCTGACACCACTCACGCCTGCCCGTCTCTCAAGCCTCCTTTTTCAAGCCTCTTACTCAAGCCTGTTTTTGTGTGGTCTGCCAGGCCCTCTTATTGGCCTCTGGGACCTCCCAGGTGTGATCAGGTTTGTAATCAGGTAGGGGCGGAGTCTTTCCAGGACAAGTCACCAAATAAATACCATAAAAACATGCAGTAAAACTCATAAAAATAAACCAATGTACAATATAAAAATAGGTAAAACACGGCAAAACATGCATAGTAAAAAACCCTAGGAACTTGTCCCTTTCCACCCCGTGACATAAAGAAGGAAGACGGACTCCAAAATCGTCAGATCAGCAGCTGGAAAATTGAAACGTGGACACAATCAAGTGTTCCTACAGGACAATGATCCCAAACACACATCAGAATTGGTTTTGGATAAAGCAGCTTTGCATTAAAATGTCTTTCTGCCAAGAAGAAGCCAGAAGCTTGTTGATGGGTACCAAAAGCATCCGGTTGAGGTTAGAGCTGGGCGATATGAGATTTTTTATATCACGATATGTTTTTTCATTTCAGGCGATAACGATATATATCACGATATATATCACGATATATATCACGATATATATATCACGATATATATATATATATATATCGTGATATATATATATATATATATATATATATATATATCACGATATATATATATATATATATCGTGATATATATATCGTGATATATATCGTGATATATATATATATATATATCACGATATATATATATATATATATATATATATATATATCGTGATATATATATATATATATATATATATATATATATATATATCACGATATATATATATATATATATATATATATATATATATATATATATCGTGATATATATATATATATCGTGATATATATATATATCACGATATATATATATATATATATATATATATATATATATATATATACAGTGTTGGGGAGTAACGGAATACATGTACCGCCGTTACGTATTTAAAATACAAAATATGAGTAACTGTATTCCGTTACAGTTACCGTTTAAAAAGGTGGTATTTAGAATACAGTTACTTTGTTGAAATAAATGGATTACACGGCGGTACTTCCCTGTTTCTTATTGTCGCGGGTCAGGACTGTTTGGGTTTTGTTTGACAGCTACGTTCTGTTGTTCCAGGCGGCAGCGTTACGGTTGCCATGGTTACAGGGTGACGCTCTCTCTCTGCGTGTTTCCTGGGTGAGAGAGCGCCTGTTGTTGTTGTTGTGCTAAGCTAATAGGCAGAATGCTACAGGTATAGCTCTAAAGAATGTAGCATCATAGGCAGTGTAGTCTGTGCTGCAGGGAGAATGGACTGCCATACACGTTATGTGTCTGTGAGCGAGGGAGGGAGAAAAAGGAAAAGTACGAGCTGTCATCCAGCAAAAACGGGAGCTGGAAGCATGTAAATATAATAATAACCACTGCAGCCAAGAAGAGTGCCTGACGAGCCCAGTTGTAAGTAAGCTATTAAGACTCGACTGTACGCTGTGTTCGTGTTTTCCTCCAAAAACAATAAGTTCCGTTGGAGCAGCCTTTCAACGCCTCTCTTTATCTCTCGCTAGCAAAGTTGACCCAGACAACAAAGTAAAGCTAGTTTTCGGCTACGAGCCCGACACAGAACCCACCGTATTAGCCAGAGGTCCCTTTACTACGGTTCGGAGCCGCGGACCTTCAGTAACAGTAATAAATCACATTCACGTAGTTGTAAACAGCATGATAATATATTAAGTAATCCAAAGTATTCAGAATACGTTACTCTCATTGAGTAACGTAACGGAATACGTTACAGAATACATTTTGGGGCATGTATTCTGTATTCTGTAATGGAATACATTTTAAAAGTAACCTTCCCAACACTGTATATATATATATATATATCACGATATAAGCCAAATAACTATATTTGTAAGATTTAAATGTGCCGTTGCTCACAAGTAAAATGTGAAATAATCAGCAGCTTGTTTTGATTTAAATATTTATTTCCCATAATAAGTTCAACAGGGTAGATGTACTTAAAATGAGACTTTTTCAGATAAATAAAGACAAATACTGCAAACTACACAAAAGGCAGCCGCTAACGCGTTTAAGTTTCAAAACAGAACAAACAAAACAGACTAAATTGTCAATTCCACTTAGAAACAAAATATTAATTCTAAAAATAAATCTTAGTTTGTTTTACAGAAGAACAGACAAAATTGATTAACTTTTGTCAATATCAAATAAACTGAGAACTAAAAGGAAATTCTCGATCTCTCCTTGTTGTATAGCTGAGCTTTTCAAACAGTTTTAACAGTTACTTTAGTCTGACAAAAGCCGAATGACGAATTAGCGCTTCCAGTCAGAGACTGAGCATGCACCGCTTTATTGTATTTCCAGACTTGCTTTCGGCACATTGACAGTTCGCGCTACTCTGTTTTTGTCAGACTTGAAATAGCAGAAATACCGTCACACTACGGAACTTCGGTGGCTCTTCCGTTCGACAATCTCTCCGGCGTTGGAACCATCATCTGTTTTCTCTTCGGTAACCTTCGGTCACGCACTCGGTTGATTTTTCTCTAGTCGGCGCACTCATTTCCTCCATTACCCGGGCGGCACGGCGGCTGGCTGCTTCCCAAACAAATACACATGTGCGGCTTGGCACTTGTGCTGTACATAACAAGTCATGTGATGTGCTGCTGCGGCTGTGATTGGTTCGGCTCTGCGCTACTTAATTTGGATTGGCTGTTCTTCTTTTTTTTTTAGAGGGCAAGAGAGATGAGGTCTATCGCAATAGTTTAACTTTTCTATCGAGAAAAAGTTATTTCGCGATACATATCGTTATCGTTCTATCGCCCAGCTCTAGTTGAGGTGCAACTTTAAAGTTTAAGCACATATTCGTGGAGGTGTGTGTGTATTCCTGTTCCATCCATCGATGTTCATTTTATGCAGAGAGTTTTGTTCATATATCTGAATTATTAAATGTCTGATTCCTAAAGATTCACTTGTTCTGGATAAAAGTTCAAAAGCAGAATTGTGAAACTATCCAAATGTGTGCATGTTTTTATGCAAATCCTGCCTCATCTGCATGAGCAACACTTCAGACAACTCGTAATACAAAATACAGCCATAACGCAAGCAACCAGCTGAGAAAGATTCATGATGCTATCGAGTATTTTTTCCACTCTGCTCACCTCGTCTCCACTCACAGCAGTCGTTTCCCATCTTTATGCTAAGCTAGTCTGAGCACTTATTGGCTGTAATAGATGCATCCAGCATGTGTTCAGAGTTGAGCAGTCGGTGTGACAAATCTATTTTGGTGATTATGTAAAAGGGGTTCAAACGATGGCTTCAACAGCTACACCTGTGTGACTGAAGGAAAAGAGGATTTTTCTGTTCCTTTTGTCTCCAAGGAGGAAAAACGGAGCTAAAAAAAGTTTAAATCTCTTAAACAAAAGGAAACAAAGACAGTTTAGTGGATATACACACAGCTTTTTAAACTTGGCCTAAAATAAGGAACACGTCCTAGTTTTCATACAGACCCAGAACAGGCCTTATTTACCATCCAGTGAGAATGAAAGGAGACACAAACAGACCTTATTTATACGTTTGTGTATCGCACTAACAGAGCACCAGGAGCCTGCTGGAAACAAACAAATCCAGAGCTCAATCTGTTTGTGAGCGCGAGATGTAGAAACATCATATTTCCAGTTGTTATCAATCATTTTGCAGCACTGAGGTGTAAACATCACTGTCATTTGCACATCTGTAAAATGAAACACAATTTTATTATAAACTAAACAGCTCTGATAAAAGCTAAAGACCTGCGTGCGTCACTGAAACCTCGAGTATAAAGTAAACCTTGACTCCTGAGTCCAAGAACTAAGACTTTAGGTTTGTCCTCCGTGTCTAATTTGTGGCTACAGCTGACTTCCTTTCCACTGTAATGACTAGGGATGGGTATCGTTTAGGTTTTATCCGATACCGGTGCCAAACCGATACTTTTGAAACGGTGCCGGTGCTTAAACGGTGCTCAAACCGGTGCTTAAAGAATGGAGAACACAAAATTGGTCCAAAAACCTCTCATGTTCAGCTGTTTTTTTGTAAAAAGATAACAATGTTAGCCTTTTCTGCAGCTATGGGGCATATATGGTATCATTCTTGGCTGGAAGCAGCTTAAACAATGGAAAAAACACAAACTTTGTCCAAAAACCTCTCATGTTTAACTGTTTTCCACTTTTTCTTTGGTCATTTTAGCCTTTTTGTCCAGGGTGAAGGGAGCATCTGCCATCAAACAAGAAGACAGCCGCATGTAGCTATGATGGTGTTTGCTAGTTCACCTTACATGCATTAATGTAATAACGTGGTTAGCCTACTCAACGTAAATTACACACGAACAACATTAAGCTACTCACGCAGAGAAGAACGGCTGCTGCATCATCATCATCCGTCACCACCACACCCGCAGTAGATGTGCTCGGTGTGAGGTCTTGCAGCAAGCTATCAAATACGGCGCATTTTTCGGCTTTTAAAAAACGCTATCCGTCACCAGGTGTTTCATCAGATTTGAGGTGTTACCTCCTTTGACAGCATCACAGTATCAGCTTAAAGCACTTGTTGCAGCTGCTGAGTTTGCATCTTTTGCTGTGAAGTACAGCCAGACTTTTGACCGCTTCGCCTTGGGCATTTTTAATCTGTAGCTCTGCTCTAAAAGAACGTACCTACCTGGCCCCGCCTACTATCCTCGGAAACGTAAATGATTGGCTAGAATCTAAAGTGTATCACAGCTCAGGAAAAATAAAGCACCGAAATGTGCGCTGCTTTTCGGTCTGGTTACTACGTTTATGTCAGAACTGGTGCCATCATGGCACGATCCCTACTCACGTCCATCTCCGGCCTCGTTCTGTCACCACTCACAGCTTGTGGTGAGGGTAGGACGGCAGACTCACCAATAAATTGATAGTTTTCCTTCATTTGATGCACTTGATTTAATGAAACCAGATTTGACAAACGAGGATGGAGATGATGGACATGCATCCACCTCAGGACACTTCTTTAGGCCTAAAGCATGTCATCATTAGCTTAGCTTAGCTTGTGTTTTTATGGTTAAAAGTGTGGCGTCCTTCTTTTGCATGTGCCGTGAGCTAGTCATGAAAAAGGATGGTGGAGGTTGCATCCTGTGCTGAGGAGAGGTCAAAGCAACATCTAAGGTCAGATGAGGTCACGCAGCGCTCAGATAAATGAGGGTAACCGGGCCTGGAAGACGGTTTTTACTCCCAGATGGTTTGGATGCTTCAGAAAGCCTGAGGGCGAGGACCGCACCACGTTTAAATATCAGGGACCAAATATGAGTCAGACATACATATGAGCCACATTATGAAGATTATCTCCCGCAATATCGTATTAGAGCTCATGAAGAATGCAAAAAGAAGATTTATTGACGGGAGTGTGGCACAGATATGGCTCCTCGAACCCTTATTCGACATGAAGTGGAATAATGGCACTTTAATGTTAGAGCTGGAGGCTTTAACGTCAAAAAGGGACAATTTGATCCAAGCAGACAGTGACATGTGGAGATAATGAACTCTTATTTCTGTCACAGCTGAGGATAAAGAAAGAGCGCTTATCTAAAATATTCTATTTTTCAACACAGCTTTCAAATTTTTCAGTTCATCATTTGTGATCGCTCTGTGTCTGCATGGCTCGTATGACTGAGCTCGCACAGAGGCAGCCTCTCTCATACTCAGTTTTCCTTCTGCTGCTGCGACTCAGACACAAACGTCCCTGTGGAAAGAGCGTCTTGCCAAAAATGGCAATTGTTTGCCATTTTTGTAAACAATTCCCTTATCGATTCCAGTCGCCCCGAATGACGTCACCACGTTGCGGAGCGTCATTTACCTGGCAGGAAACATGGCGGCTCAAACGCTAAAAAGTTTGGTTACACTTTACGAGAACGGATGACAACAGGGCAACTTGCAATACTTGCAAAGTAGATATTTCATTTAAGGGAGGAAACACTACGAATATGCAAAAGCATTTGCTCACAAAACACTTGATGACCTTAAATGAATGTCGTGTTTTTAATTCCGGACTCGTGAATCTCAACCCAGCAGCAGCGGTAACGTTTGCACGTCCTCTCCCGTTAATGCGGCAGGTAAATAATCAACTAACAGTGCAGATTATGTTAGCGCGATCTGCCTTATTACAAACCTGCCATTACTGTGCGTTTAGGTGACCATGATGAGAGAGACAGAGTCTGTATCCCAATTCAGGGTCTGCAGCCTTAAAGTCCTCAAGGACGGGTACTTAAAGACCGCTGAGGCCGGAAGTGCGAGGCTTGTGAAATGGGCGGTCTAGCCTCCGTCGTGCTGCCCAGGTTGCCTAGCAACCATGATACCAACCGCTGGAAACGTGTCATACAGCTTTGTTTGACAGAAATGAAGGAGAACATCTTTTGTTCATTTGTTTCTCTTGAGCTCTGTGTGATTAGTTGAGTATCTGAGGCTGAGACCACAGGACAGTAAAACATGATTGTTGGGCTTCATTTCTGTACTGAACAGTCATTTAAGATTAGCTAGTAAATAACAATTAGCTAATGTTGTTCATGAGACTAAAGTCATCTCACTGTGGTAATGTAAATATAATATGGCCAATATTATAGTTATTATATTAATCATTATTAGTTATTACAGCAGTGAGTACAAACATCACTAATGTCACATAACAAATATTCAGTACTTACTTTTCACAGTTTACTCTTCGGCCGCTCCTTTTCTTTCCTGTTTTCCTGTTTGGGGTTTTTTCTTTTTTTTTGTGCTTAAATGTTATTGTTTTTGAATCTTATGTCCTTTGTCTGGTGTGACGTTATGTAACTTTGAACTTAAAATCTTATAAATAAACATTAAAAAAAAAAGATCTCACTGTTGGGTTTGTAAGGCCATGTTACTCCTAAATGTCTGTCTTGTTCAAAGAGAAGATATAAAGATATATAAGTTCTGAGCTATTCGACCTTAGTGTTCTCCTTTTTAAAAAAGAATCAATAAAGAATTGAATCGTAAAAATCTTATCAATACCCATCCCTACCTCTTCCTCATTTCTTATTTTTTCTATGTTTGTCACACGTAAATGTTTCGTATGATCGAACAAATTTAAATATTAGACAAAGATAAAACAAGCAAACACAAAATGCAGTTTCTAAATAAATCCGAAGCTGCATGGATCAGATTTACAAGGTTTGGCCTTAATAACAAACACCTTCATTAGAAACTGCATTTTGTGCTCACTTGTGTTATCTTTGTCTAGTATTTAAATTTGTTTGGAAACAAACATGCAAAAAGTCAGAAAGCAGGTGAACACTCGTTCCCACCACTGTGCAACCAATCAAATATGAGACAGCATCAAGAAACCAATCACAGCTTTGGACATCGAGAGCCAGAGAAACAGCTGATTTTAAATGGAGGCAGTTTCTCTACACTCCACCCTCTGGTTTCCATCTTTATGGAGAAGCACACACACCTCCCAGCCGCTCTACACACTCCTGACATGACAACAGGACTGTGGTCAGGTTTCAGCGAGGCAGCAGGATCAGGTCTGAGAGCATCAGCAGAATAACATAATCTGAAGCTCATGGACATTTTCCACACTTCTCACAGACTTTTGTACTTTACTTGTTATTTTTCATCGATCGAGAATAATATATTTGCACTTCTTTGAAAAAGTGGTTTAATTACAGTCATTCTGGCAGAAAGCATTATGGGGAAATGAGAAGGCATTAACTGAAGTAGACAAAGCGGCCGAGGCAGCCTGGAATAAAAGAAGAAAGTACTTTGAGATTAAAATTAACTTTTTAACTCATGTCTTGCCCATCGCTGCTGAACTTCCTGGAGGAGATCCAATTATAAAAGATGTTCATTTAGAGCTAAACAACTCCAGACTTGGTGAACTCTCATGCAGCTTCTGCTCACTGAGCAAAACTGGATGTGTTGGTGATTTGGGAGCCTCAAATCTACAGGGTGAGTGCTGTTAATATGAACGTGATCGCTTGGATTTGCAGAACATGCAAAGGTCAAAGGTCAGCTACTTTTGCGCACTAAATGTAATCCATGCAGAGAGTTGGGTCTCACCCCGATGCTGACCCGAGTCAAAGCAGAGAGCTCCGTCACGCTGATGGTCTCCTGTTGATGATGACGCTCCTCGTCGCGCTCTTCACCTGCTCTGCTCAGAAACCGTGGACTCGGGCGTAGCTGCAGGAGTTATCAGGACATCCTTCAGAAGATGATCTCAAACAGGAAGTCATCTTATTTTGAAATTGGCCAATGTGTTTGGCTTTTATAGAGCCTGCCTCACAGTTCTGCTCCTTTTGTTTCAGAGGAAATGTCTCGTTTATTTTTATTTTTTATGGACTGAATCAGCAGTTCAGAAGGAACTAAATGCATTTGATTTAGTTTTAATTTAACCCAATCAAATTTAATTTTATTCATATAACACGTTCACAACAGCAGTCAGCTCAGGCTGCTTTATATTGTAGGGCCATTGTGGCTCAAGAGTTGGTAATGTAAATGGTAAATGGACTGGTTCTTATATAGCGCTTTTCTACTCTTTCTGAGCACTCAAAGCGCTGTACACAACTTGTACATTCACCCATTCAGACCCATTCGCACAAGCACATTTTTCTAAGTGCTTTCTAAGTAACATTCACACACACATTCATACTCCGATGGATGCATCGGAGAGCAATTTGGGGTTAGTATCTAGTTGGCAGTTTGTCTTGTAACCGGAAGGTTGCTGGTTCGAGCCCCGGCTCGGACAGTCTCGGTCGTTGTGTCCTTGGGCAAGACACTTCACCTACCGCCTACTGGTGTTGGCCAGAGGGGCCGATGGCGCGATATGGCAGCCTCGCTTCTGTCAGTCTGCCCCAGGGCAGCTGTGGCTACAACTGTAGCTGCCTCCACCAGTGTGTGAATGTGAGAGTGAATGAATAGTGGCATTGAAAAGCGCTTTGAGGGCCCTGAAAAGTGCTATATAAATGCAATCCATTAATATTGATCCAGTTTAAACCCGTCTTCAAACAAAAGGCTGTCGTGTCATAGAAGTTGCACGTGCATCATAATTTGATGCGATATGTTCTGACGTAGCCTCATAGTTGTATCAGTGTTTGCATAGAGTCAGAGGCTGTTAAATAAAGCAGCTACAGTAACGTTCAGCAGTATTTTCACAGTTTCTATTATTCATTTGACAAAGAGCAGGAATCTAATCAAATAATAATAAAATACTCTTTTCTCATTTCAGGTGAAATAAAGTTTGCATTCATAAATAAAATGAGCAGTTTGAGTTTTTCCTTTCAAGCTTCTCTGACTCACAGAGTTTTCTCTTTTCACGCGAGCTCGGAGTAAATTATTTCACGTCTGTCTGCGTGTTTCCTGTGAACACATACCGACTACTGCAAAGACAAAGGCCTCGCTGATTAAAACACCTTTACCATAAATATGCAGAAACTTCAAAATCTAGTAACAGGTCTGCGCTCCTAAAGCCAGCGTCCGGATCTGGACCGTGGCCTTCCTGTCCGTGACCTGACAATAACAGAGAAACGTCCAGCAGTCACGCAAACACATCTGAGCAAGCACTTCCTCAGAGACGAATAACGACGATTAAATGCAGAGTTGTGTGTAAAGTGAGTGAGGAAGAAACACCCAGTGCATCATGGGAGTCCTCCAGCAGCCAACACGTATCGCAGCATAACTAAGGGAGGATTCAGGGTCACCTGCTTTCTATCGCTTTACAATCTGCAGATTTAAGCAAACACTTTGAGATTATGGCTGCATGTTCGACACAAGAAGTGGCCGGCTATGATTCGCTGAAAGCTGCACGTAATAAAAATGCTCCAAAAGTCGTCACACTAATGAGAAGGCGACGCCATCACACGCTGAGGACACACGGGAGGAACGATGTTAGGCTGATGAACACCTTGATGTCTCCATCACAGCGAGAGGAGGAGACCAGTCAGAGGGGGTCTGCACACCTTCACTGCTTCACCCCCGACCACGGCCCGGGTTAATCCTCTGAGGTGTGAGTCATCATCAGTGACAGCCACTAACATTAACCAATCACAGCATCATGTCTCTTTGAAGTAAATTGTTCTCGTCAATCGGGGAACAATTCAAACCATCATTCATCACAAGTACTGGGCTGGTGTAGGGTCAGGGATGGCACCTCGGAGGCCTTTGGTACTTTTAAACCACGTTGGAGCGTCTTTATACACCTGTGGAGAAGAAAGGTGTGTGGGAGAAAGAAGAAGCTGCTGTGGATCGGTGTAATCGTCCATGAACGGGCTGAAATCCAAAAGATCTTCAGGCTGAACCAGCTTCTGCTTTTCCTGCAGAGGTGAAACTTAAGGCTCAGGTGTTTCCACTGGTTTTGTGAGAGCGGGTACAAAGCCAGACTAGAGGACAGTGTTGTGCGTAAACAAATTAGATGTGGCTTTTTCCAAACTTAGATAATTAAAAATTAAAGCACTGAAAGCTTGTGATAACTGATTGCTCCCATCTCGTTGGAAGGATCTGGTAATCTACGAGTGTTTTAAATCAGTGCAGTCAACCCAAATAACAGGCTTTAATTAGCAAACGGTGGAAATGTACTCTTTAGTGTGTCTGATGGTTTATTAAGGTGCTTTTGTTCTAAAGCATCCTATAAGTGCTAAGCAATTACTGTTATCATTATGAAGGTAATGACTTCTAAAAAGCATCCTGGTGTAAGCTCGCGGAGCACGAAGAGGTCTCCAGAAGCTCCAGTCGCTCGGTAAATCTAATCCGGGTGTTTAACCCCATGCCGAGTGTTTGGCCTCACCCCGACACCGAGCTAATGAGTCAAAGCAAAGAGCTGCTGGTCCACTGACACACTCGGGGAGTGAACAGTAAAGCCATCTGTGACTGAAAGGCTGCCAGGACAACGTGAATGTTAACTCAGAATGGGTCTGTTTACATGTGGCTGCCTCTGTCTGTAGTGATGTATAAATAAAGTTATATTTAAAGGCCTTTATTCGAGATCAAACCACCTTTCACTGGATGGACTCTGGTGTAACACACAGGTTTGATCTCAGTGCTTAAAAATAATGATGGAGACACTGTCCAGCTGTTCCTGCACGGTGGATGGTACTTTCCTCCATCACAATCAGGTTTCACAAAGAGCTCCAACAGCACCGGCTGAACAACAGCCCACAGTGCTTCACCGATGGATGAGGACTCTCTCCTGACCACCTCCATCCATGCCGCCCATGATTTGGATCCATGTCTCCAGCAGACCCATTCTTGTCCAGTTCTTGTCTTTTCTCCCAGTTGGCCCTTTCCTTAAGCCCCACACTTCTTCTTTTGTTGAGTTTTTTCCTCAGTGTTTTAAGGACACGCTGCACAGTGCGCTGAGATAAGATGTCAGCTTTGAACTGTGTTGTCTTTGGTTTCTCACAGGTTCAGTGAAAGAAGTTGTAACAAATGTGTTTTGCTGCTAAAAACAAGGTTGTTAATTGTATCTTCAGACGATGCTCATGTTTCCAACATATGTACCACAGCATGGTTCAAAGAGAAGAAGCTTTCTGTTCTGCATCACTGAAAATAACTGCATAAATAAATCCTGAGATGCTTTCAGAGACACACGTGGTTCCACGAGTTTAGCTGTAGCTAATATCACAAGAACTGCATAAAAAAACAAGAACCTGAAGACAAGAAATTCAATTCAATTCAATTCAATTCAATTCAATGTTATTTATATAGCGCCAAATCACAACAAATGTCGCCTCAAGGCGCTTCATAGATACAGAGAAAAGCCCAACAATCATATGACCCCCTATGAGCAAGCACTTTGGCGACAGTGGGAAGGAAAAACTCCCTTTTAACAGGAAGAAACCTCCGGCAGAACCAGGCTCAGGGAGGGGCGGCCATCTGCTGCGACCGGTTGGGGTGAGAGAAGGAAGACAGGATAAAGACATGCTGTGGAAGAGAGACAGAGATTAATAACAGATATGATTCAATACAGAGAGGTCTATTAACACATAGTGAGTGAGAAAGGTGACTGGAAAGGAAAAACTCAATGCATCATGGGAATCCCCCGGCAGCCTACGTCTATTGCAGCATAACTAAGGGAGGATTCAGGGTCACCTGGTCCAGCCCTAACTATATGCTTTAGCAAAAAGGAAAGTTTTAAGCCTAATCTTGAAAGTAGAGATAGTGTCTGTCTCCTGAATCCAAACTGGAAGCTGGTTCCACAGAAGAGGGGCCTGAAAACTGAAGGCTCTGCCTCCCATTCTACTTTTAAATACTCTAGGAACAACAAGTAGGCCTGCAGAGCGAGAGCGAAGTGCTCTAATAGGGTGATATGGTACTACAAGGTCATTAAGATAAGATGGGGCCTGATTATTTAAAATGTTTCTTATTTTACAGAAACTATCTGGATTTTCAAAATAAGAATATATTTGTTTGATATTTGTCTCCCAAACTGTATAACCTTTAGGAGGAATGCTGTCCATGAACATTTATCAATATCTGATGATCGTCTGCAGCAACAGGGATCTTATTAGTGTTGATTTTCGTATTTTCCAACCCCAGAGACAAAGAACGATCAATAAATACTGACATTAAATGTCCTGGAAATTACTGCAAAATGCCAAATTGTAACACAGCAAAACTGGCAAAAAGATAAAAATATGACAGCAATATCCAGCTACATTCATCGACATCAGAGCAAAAACAAAAGTCAGAGTTTGTTTGTTTCTTTTGTCTCAGCCAAGAAATCTTTGTTGGGTTTTATTTATTCCAGGTGAACACGAACGTTACTAACAGGTTAATTAATGTTCAAGACTCAGATGTGTGTGAACACAGCACATGCTCTCAAGGTTGCAGAAATGAAACCATTACTTTAAAATCCTTTACATCAGGGGTGTCAAACTCATTTTAGTTCAGGGGCCACATGGAGAAAAGTCTATTCTCAAGTGGGCCAGACTGGTAAAATCATTGTATATATAACTTAAAAACAACAACTTCAGATTGTTTTCTTTGTTTTAATACGATCAACATAAAAATAAAGCTAGAGCCTGTGGACAGTATGTTCAAAATAGTACAGGCACAACATAGCTATTAATCATAAAACATCTCAAGTTATTTGAAAATTCTGAGGACAAAGAACAAGCACTCAGTGCCTCAGTGATTCACAGAACTACATCAGGATGTCTCATGCAGCACTTTCAGTGGGGTTGCATAGTTTATTTGACTCCTGATACCTGGCATCTTTTAGCTTTCACCAGCTCATCAATATGAGGCTTCACATCCTGAGCGGCAGCTAACTTCAGGATGTGCATCAAGTGCCTGTGCGTGAGCCTTGAGCGCAGTTTTGTTTTATTTATGCTCTTTACAGAGAAAACTTGCTCACAAAGATACGTGGTTCCGAACATGCATAACAGTTTTGCAGCGAGGGCTGTCAAGTTGGGGTAACCTGGCAAGAGATTCTGATAGACTGTGTTCAAGCCAGCTGCGGCAAATTTGCCCTTCAAATCCGAGTCACACTGCAAGTCTATTATTTCAAGTTGGATCCTGACGGGCAGATCAAAGGGATTCACGGTGAACGGCGAGCAAAGAACTTTGAAGTCTTTCTCCAGTTCACCAAAAATCTGAAATCGTTGCTCAAACTCTAGTAACAGTCCCGTTATTTTATCTTTAAACCGCTTCATATCTGCCACACTTTGGATCGTGCACACATTTTTCAGACAGGGGAAGTGAGCTGCATCACCGCCAGTGAGCTGCATCTCCCACAACATTCCTCCTGAAGGTTATACAGTTTGGGAGACAAATATCAAACAAATATATTCTTATTTTGAAAATCCAGATAGTTTCTGTAAAATAAGAAATATTTTTCTTGTCTTCAGGTTCTTGTTTTTATGCAGTTCTTGTAATATTAGCTACAGCTAAACTCGTGGAACCACATGTGTCTCTGAAAGCATCTCAGGATTTATTTATGCAGTTATTTTCAGTGATGCAGAACAGACAAACACAATAAATGACTATTTTTTTGCTTCAACTGGCTGTCCAAATCCGCTGAAAGATCAGAAATCCTGTCGGCAACTGTGTTTCTTGTCAGGCTGATATTTGCAAAGGCCTGGTGCTTTTCAGGGCACACAATCTCCGATGCCTTCATCATACATGTTTTTACAAATTCACCCTCACTAAATGGTTTTGAAGCTAGTGCAATTTCGTTAGCAATGAGGTAGCTAGCTTTCACTGCAGCATCACTGATGTCTGGGCTGTGAGTAAACACTGCTATTTCTTCAGACCCGCCAACAGTTCATTCACCTTCTCTCTTCTCCGCTGTCCTTGAAAGTTGTCATATTTGTCGGCATGAAGACTGACATAGTGGCGACAGAGGTTATATTCTTTCAGCACTGCAACATGCTAGGAACACACCAAACATACAGCTTTCCCATTCACTTCCGTGAATAAATAGGAGGATGACCATTTTTCTTGGAACACTCTGCACTCTGCATCCACTTTTCTCTTTTTTGACAGAGACATATAGGGGCAATGAGGGTACCAAAGCACATCAGGTTTAAATTTCGTGGGCAAAACAAAGTAGCTCACAATTGCTATTGCGCCATCCAATGGACACAATTGGAACAGCAGTTTCTTTATTGAAAAATTGCTGCTCATTTTTATACTTTACAAAATCATCTCACGGGCCAGATTAAACCCGTTTGCGGGCCTGATCCGGCCCGCGGGCCGTACGTTTGACACCCCTGCTTTACATGATCCAGCTGTTGCAGCTAATTACAGGACGATGTCTAACCTTTCTTTATTGAATCATCATAAATCAGCTGAAGGAACTTTTCTTTGAGGCGTTTTTCCGACAGAGGTTGCAGTGATCTTCGTGTGTCCTACATCCCAACCTGATACTGCTGATCACAGCGTTTTAATACAAAGGTGAGAACACACCGCTGGTATCAAAGGAAATTCCCCGTGCTTGTTTGAATCATATCTGTATCATATGACCAGTGTTGGGGAGTAACGGAATACATGTACCGCCGTTACGTATTTAAAATACAAAATATGAGTAACTGTATTCCGTTACAGTTACCGTTTAAAAAGGTGGTATTTAGAATACAGTTACTTTGTTGAAATAAATGGATTACATGGCGGTACTTCCCTGTTTCATATTGTGGCGGGTCAGGACTGTTTGGATTTTTGTTTGACAGCTACGTTCTGTTGTTCCAGGCGGCAGCGTTACGGTTGCCATGGTTACAGGGTGACGCTCCCTCTCTGCGTGTTTCCTGGGTGAGAGAGCGCCTGTTGTTGTTGTTGTGCTAAGCTAACAGGCAGAATGCTACAGGTATAGCTCTAAAGAATGTAGCATCATGGGCAGTGTAGTCCGTGCTGCAGGGAGAATGGACTGCCATACCCGTTATGTGTCTGTGAGCGAGGGAGGGAGAAAAAGGAAAAGTACGAGCTGTCATCGAGCAGAAACGGGAGCTGGAAGCATGTAAATATAATAATAACCACTGCAGCCAAGAAGAGAGCCTGACGAGCCCAGCTGTAAGTAAGCTATTAAGACTCGACTGTACGTATAATGCGAAAAGTATTGGTTCCAATACAGAACCTCGAGGAAATCCATGAATAACTTTAGCGTGTGTAGAAAACGCCTCATTTACATGCAGGAACTGAAGTCATATGCAGTGTTGGGAAGGTTACTTTTAAAATGTATTCCATTACAGATTACAGATTACATGCCCCAAAATGTATTCTGTAACGTATTCCGTTACGTTACTCAATGAGAGAAACGTATTCTGAATACTTTGGATTACTTAATATATTATCATGCTGTTTACAACTACATGAATGTACTATTGCTGTGATTTATTACTGTTACTGAAGGTCCGCGGCTCCGAACCGTAGTAAAGGGACCTCTGGATAATACGGTGGGTTCTGTGTCGGCTCGTAGCTGAAAACTAGCTTTACTTTGCTGTCTGGGTCAACTTTGCTAGCAGAGACAGAGAGAGGCGTTGAAAGGCTGCTCCAACAGAACTTATTGTTTCAAAGCGTCCCTTAGGCAATATTATTAGAAAACACGGCATTTTCATTTCTATGCAGATGATGCTTTATTTATCCGTAAGGTCAGACAACACAAATCCACTAGTTAAACTACAGACAAAGACCTGGATGACTTCAAATTTCCTTTTTCTAAAATCAGACAAAATGTGTGTCTGATCAAAATCAGTGTAAATGGTAAATGGACTGATTCTTATATGGCACTTTTCTACTCTCCCGGAGTACTCAAAGCGCTGTACACAACATGCCTCATTCACCCAATCACACAAGCACTTCTAAACACAAGTGCAAACTAAACTACATTCAAATGAATGCATCGGAAGGCAACTTGAGGTTAGTATCTTGCCCAAGGATATTTGGCATGCAGACTGGGGAAGCCAAGAATCGAACCACCAACCTTCCAATCAGTAGCTGATCTGCTCGACCACCAGAGCCACAGCCACCACCCAGTGTGCAGACGTCATCTAAACAGTATCACTAAAATCCAAATCATCTGTGATGTTGAGGACTGCTGTAATTCATTATTATCAGGAAGTCCTAAAAACTCCCTGAAAAGCCTTCAGCTAATCCAAAATGCTGCAGCAAGAGTCCTGACAGGGACTAGAAAGAGGGAGCAGATTTCTCCTGTTTTGGCTTCCTGTTAAATCCAGAATTAAAATCCTGCTCCTCACATACAAGGTCTTAAATAATCAGGCCCCATCTTATCTTAATGACCTTGTAGTACCATATCACCCTATTAGAGCACTTCGCTCTCGCTCTGCAGGCCTACTTGTTGTTCCTAGAGTATTTAAAAGTAGAATGGGAGGCAGAGCCTTCAGTTTTCAGGCCCCTCTTCTGTGAACCAGCTTCCAGTTTGGATTCAGGAGACAGACACTATCTCTACTTTTAAGATTAGGCTTCAAACTTTCCTTTTTGCTAAAGCATATAGTTAGGGCTGGACCAGGTGACCCTGAATCCTCCCTTAGTTATGCTGCAATAGACGTAGGCTGCCGGGGATTCCCATGATGAATTGAGTTTTTCCTTTCCAGTCACCTTTCTCACTCACTATGTGTTAACAGACCTCTCTGTATTGAATCATATCTGTTATTAACCTCTGTCTCTCTTCCACAGCATGTCTTTATCCTGTCTTCCTTCTCTCACCCCAACCAATCACAGCAGATGGCCCCGCCCCTCCCTGAGCCTGGTTCTGCTGGAGGTTTCTTCCTGTTAAAAGGGAGTTTTTCCTTCCCACTGTCGCCAAAGTGCTTGCTCATAGGGGGTCATATGATTGTTGGGTTTTTCTCTGTATCTATGAAGCGCCTTGAGGCGACTTTTGTTGTGATTTGAAATCTATAAAAATATAATACCATATTATTATCTTAACAGAGGAATTTACTCTCTGCTGACTTAAATATGAATCCAAAATCCAACCATATACAAAGATTGAAAAGGTATTTCCATCACACACCATGACAGACGTCATTCTGATAACCAGCGATTTCACTTCACCTGCAGGTGTTTCTAATGTTGTGGCTGATCACTGTGGGGGGGCAATGAAGCTGAATTTGTTTGAACCTGGTTAGTTTTTAGAAAATCCTGAAATGTTCACACTGTGTGTTGCACATCTCCTAAAACGAGGCGACAGCAGGTGAAATGGGGGCATTTCAGCAAAGCGCTTCTTTGTACCGACCGACAGATTTTAAACATCAACCAGATCTTACAGGCGTTTGCTCTACAACATTTTCAACAAGCGTCAGAGCCGAGCCGGGGTTTTTATGCCCCCTGCCTGAGCCTTTAACATCCTCAGGCTGACTCAGAATTCAACAAACGGCGAGTTGTTGCTGCTGCTCACCCCTGCTGCCGTTCAGGAGGTGAGTTTAAGGCCCAAAGTGCAGGAATGAGCCTGTGTGCTGTTACGATTAGCATAACAGCATTCACACCGGTGAGAGAGGAGTAAGAGCCGAGTCAAATGAGCCATGGGGTATTTATATACAGCTGCACCATTAATTCATTAGGGAGCCACAAAAACCAGGAACAGGAAAAACTGTTGGATTTTATAAAACCACAAAATACAAGAAATCTCTCCCCCAGAGGACTGGACGCCCGATCAGCCAGAAATCAGCGAGGCTGTCAGTTTAATACAGATTTGAGGCAAACGGAGAAAAGACGGCCTCTCCAATTACACAAACACGATGAGGTGAAAGTCCTGAGGATAAATGTCAGACTGACACTTTGACTCTATCATCTGGATCTGTTACACTTCTTCTTGGATCATTTCTCGCATAAAAAACACTTTACTGAAAATTTGGCACAGAAAAGACTCAAAGAGACAAATTCATGGCAACATTTGGTTTTTTAACTTGTCCCGCCTCCTTTTTGACCATAAATGGAAGGAAAATAAACTGTAGATGAAGTTTTTCACTGATACCTGTGATTTCACCACTGCAGAAAAAAGATTTCCATCTGCAGTAACTTATTTTTAGCGGTGTGGGTGAGATGGTGCAGAGGTGGGTTGCAAAGCGGTTTGCAGCTGCTTATTGTTTTGAATTTACAATCTAATGCAAAGTCACAAACATTAACTGATCTCAACACTCCGAGTTTGGAAAATGAAGCTTTAATTCTTAATAAACTCTTTGAAGACCAAAACTGAAGTGGAGATGTTTGTCCATACTGCCCAACACGACGTTTTACTGAAAACCAAACACAGGAGGGATGATGATCTGAGTGGACCACAGCTAAAGCGCAGACCATCAACAGGACAAAGATCCGAGCACAGCAGCAGATCTGCAACAGAACGACTGAAGAAGAAAAGAATCGAGCTGCTGCAACAGAGTCCAGACCTCAACCTGACTGAGACCTTGGACCAGCTGTGCATAAATGAATGCTGCATTTGCAGTAAGTCTGCAGCTTGTGCACCTCGTATATCTGTGACCTCGTCTGGTGTCTGTTCCTATCTCTGTAAGAGACAGAAAACCAAAACACCTCTCTTCCTAGCCCTAATAATCTAATGTTGTTATCCATTGTTCCTCTAGTGATTCAAAATCGGTTCAGCACATCATGTTCAGGACTTCCTGACCAGTAACTTATTCTAATCATAATTTATGTGTGTGTAAGCGTGTTTGCATTTAGCCCTCTGCACTCAAGTAATTTCCTACACTTTATCAGTCCGGACATCATGCCGAACGAAGCTTATGACCTTCAAAAGACCAGACATGGTACTTGAACGTCACGGTGCTTTAACTTGCAAACATTTACAGCTTGTCAACCCTCTTTCCACACATCAAATACCGAATTCTCCAACAGTTACAACAAGAATTTTGACGTGTATAAAATCCAGACGCGTGAACGCAACGCATGCTGACGTTTGCCATCCCTGTCGGTGCTGATGCAAATGGGTTTGGAGTCCTTTCCATTCCACTTCGCTGATGTGCAGCTTTCTGACTGTGAAGAGTACAGAGGCATGAAGGCCTGTAGTGCACTTCATGCACTGTAAACTCACCTATGCTCTCGAAAAGTGAGTACAGGAGTCCGCCATTTGAGCGGACGAGCGTCTCAAACATCCTCACATCCTAACCACACAGTTTGGTTGTGTTTCTAAGCCTGTCACCTTGTAAACGTTAACGCTGTGTTCAGATCAAACGTTCAGCAGGTCTGCCCGAGGTTACCCTGTGCGTAAAGTAAAGATATTTTCACAGAAAATCCTGTCATTTTGCTTATTTTTCTCCTGCGTCTTCTTTTGTTCTGCCTCTATATAAACGATGATGGGTGTTACTGGGAGAACCAGTCCTGCAGTCTTTGTACGAGCTCAAAGGTCAAACTCTTAGATGTAGAGGTATCAGGCGAAACGTCACCTGAAGTCTTAAATGAAGATCATTGTTCTGTATTCAAGGCTAGTCTGAGTTTTTCTCAGCAGTCTTGAGGATGTGAGCTCGTTAATGTGTTTGCCACCTGCAGCAGGTTTGAGACTGCGCACCACATAACCTGCAAATTCAGAAAACTGTGCGAAGAACACGTTTGCAGAAGGATTCGGTGCATCTGTTAACTCACGGCTGGCATGTGGCATCCCTTCTGTTAGTGCAGTAATCCCGAATGTCTAAACAAGGCCATATCTCACCACGGCGACACCGGTATCCTAGCAGCTGCACCCGATGGTGTTTGTTGGCACGGAAACAGCACAGAGGCTTAGAGGCGAGCGCACACACAGAGACAGACTGATGAGTCTTTTCAGCTCTCTGTAAATAAGGTAAATGCAGGATGCAAAGTACCGGGAAATGTGCAAACACGGGCTTTACTACCCAGAGAGGATATCAGTCAGTCAGAGACGCCGTCTGCAGATATATTATCAACTAAACCATCAGATGAAGCTGATGCACAAATGCACAGAACATTTAGGTGAATTAATCATGCACATGTGAGCCTCACATCTGCATTTAGCCCCACTTATCCTTCCGGGGTCCCCTTACACTGTGACACAGCTGCAAGCGTCGCACAATCAGCAGCTACATCTGGGAGCTCAGTTTGGCTGAACGCACCACAAGTGTTGCCTCGGTCTGATTCATGCAAATCAGCGACGCACATCTTTAAAGACGGAGTGTCTCAGCTGCTGCAGAAGTCAGCTGGCTGCACATGTTTTGTTACATGTGCTTTTTTCCCTCTAATTAAGACTTCACATACCCCATGACGTGGAAGGCTAAAGGCTCATTTCTCCTCTAAGAGCAATTAATAAAAGGGGAGAGCGTCTGTGAAGTGTCAGCAGCCCTCAGCAGCAGCGACACAAACAACAGCAAAGTGAAAACAGATTTTTAGATAATGACCCAGACACAGCTCGCTCCCATCGCACTGCGAAATAATTGAATTCCCTCAGTTATCATCAGGAGCACCTCGGAGGTCAGATGAGGGAAGCTCTGCTGTGACAACATCCTTAAAGAGGAATCCCACCAGGACCTGAGGACATGAGCGATTCTGGTCGTGGAATATAGATGTATGGAAAATAGTGTGTTTGACTGCAGCACAGACGTCAGATCGCCGTCAGCAGGCATCTTTTGCTCTTGAGCTTCAGGCTTTTCTGGTATATTCATGGTTCCCTCAGTTACAGCAGCCCAGACCATCACGCCACCACCTCCGTGTCTGCTGCTGCTGTGATGTTCTCTTTATGAAACGCTGTTATTTTGATGGACTCAAACCTTCTCGGGGATCATCCAGATGTTTTCTGGCAGATGTGACACGAGCCACGGTCAGCAGTGGTTTTCTCCTTAAACTTCCCCATGGACGCCATTTTTGCCCCGTCTCTTTCTTGTCGTTGAACCACAACCTCTGACCTTAACTGAGCCGAGCGAGGCCTGCAGGTCCGTAGATGCTGCTCTGGGTTCTTCTGCGACCTCCTGGCTGAGTTGACGTGCTACTGTGAAGGTTCAGCAGCGTTCCGGGTTTCCTCCATGTGTGGATAACGGCTCCCACTGTGGTTCACAGAGGCTGGCTCAGACTGATGATGTCACTTGTTTCTTTAGATCGCAGCGTGATGCTGACGTGCTGGTTGAGACCTTTCAGTCTGCTTCACTTTATCTTTAAGTGATTTATCATCCAGCAGGTGTGACAGTGATCAATAAAATGTGGTTAACAAGAGTTAATTCATTTTTAACAAGAAAGTCCAGGTGGGTTTGGATAGCTTCTTTTATCCCTAAAAAATGAAACTCAATTTTGTATTTACTCTCGTTATCTTTGTCTAATAGTCAAATTAAAACACGTCTTAATTTGACTTCTCAGTTCTCAAACACAGGAATGAGACTAAAACCTCTAAAATTGTAGTTGGAATTCTGTAGCATCACACATCCGCCTTAAAGTGGACAATGGAAGTTCGAAGTTAATGAGGGACAAACGCAGAGAGCTGAGTGCTTGTTTCCACCTCTGAACGATTCTTACACATCTGCTGTTTGTTTACGGAGCCAAAAAGAAAGAACCTCCGAACTAGGGATGCACCGATACCGATACCGATACCGGTATCGGTATCGGTGCATCCCTAGTTCCGATATAGGGATACCCGATACCGGTATCGGGTATCAGGTATTGATACCACACTTTCTAAAGTACTCGTACTCGTTAAAAGTCCCCCGATACCGAGGACCGATACCACGGTCTGAGACCTGTCTATGTTTGAGCGGCATGTAAGGGGTTAATCAAAGGCGCCGAGTGCCCACCCCCAGGCCCCGAGTGCCCGCCCCCAGGCCCCGAGTGCCCGCCCCCAGGCCCCGGCTGCATCTCAGAGCTGGGAGAAGGCGAGGCGAGACAAGTCAGCCGTGTGGAAGTATTTCAAAGTGAACGAAGACGTGAAAACAAAGGCGGACTGCAAATTGTGCTCAGCGAAATTGTCCAGAGGCTCTAAAGGTAGCGCATTTAACACAAGCAATTTAATCAAGCACCAAAATCCCAACACGACAAGGAGTACAAAGAGTTTACCCACGCTTATTTACCCACGCTTATTTACCCACGCTTATTTACCCACGCTTATTTACCCACGCTTATTAGCACAGAGGAGAATAGCTGATGCTACAGCAGTGGGACAGAAAATAGTTGGGCATTTTAAACATCCCGCCTTAGCCTACTCCCGCCTCGAGGACATTCAGGGACAGCTCAACCAGCCAATAAAGAGACTGCAGCAGGACGTACAGACGCGCTGGAACAGCACGTATTACATGCTCCAGTCCCTCATCGAGCAAAAGCGAGTGCTGGGCGTGTCCGAGCACGAACTCCCTGACTCTCTCACCGCTCACCAATGGGCTCTTATGGAGACGACTGTTGCCGTCCTCGCCCCCTTTGAGGAACTAACTAAAAAAGTGAGCAGCTACGACGCACTAGCCTCTGACGTCATCCCAGCTGTGACTGTGCTAGTGAGACTTCTAAACAGAGAAACAGACGAACAAATTTAAAATTAAATTTTGTTTTTTATAATTATTTATTCTGTAATATGTTGCATACAACATGCTTTTCATTTTAAATAAATGTTCTTAATTCCAAACCAGTCCCTTGTTTGTTTGTTTTTTGTTAAATTATAGGACTAAAGCTGTTACCTGTAAATTTAAATCATGTTTTTATTAAGTACTCGGTATCGGCGAGTACTGAAATGCAAGTACTCGTACTCGTTTCCAAAAAAGTGGTATCGGTGCATCCCTACTCCGAACAATCGAAGAGGTGCTTTAATTCAGAATATTTATGGAGCTAAAGAGACGCTGAATCACGAGTGATGGGAAGCAGAGTGGGAGAGAAACGGGCTGACTGGTGTGGACGTTATACTGGACCCTCATAGTGAAGAGAGGCGTGCCTCCTGGGTTTTCTGGTCACACCCACTCGGGAGGAGAGCCCACGGCTGGTTGTCACGTGGGTAGCTGGGGCTCCCTGTTGAAGTATAGATGACATATAAGCTAAAAATTTGGGTGTTGCTGAAATATTGAAGCTGTTCACTGAGACGAACACCGAAACCTCAAACGTTTAATCTTAGTCCCGCACTTTGTGACCTGCTACAACATTTTACTAGTAAACAAAATCCAAAAATGTTTTAGATTAAGAAAATTCATATTTCTGGTTTAAGGATTCAGAATAATTTCCCACGAGCTCAAAGCCTTCGAGGCTAAAGATGAGGCTAAAATGTGAATGAAGACATGAGACTGCCGTCACAGGGAGGGGAAATCCCTAATATGGTCAGAAGCTTTAAGGGCACAAGAGAAAACATTTAAAAAATAAAAATATGCAGCTGGAAATGAGCAGATTCAAACATTCAACACCAGGATAGGGTGGAATTGCCCATCACTGATTATTAGCTTAGTTGATAAAATAGCACAAACTTAAAGTTTTCTCCGACCAAAATAAAGAATTCTTGGAGGTTTACAGACAAAATCTTTAATTTTTCATGTAAAATGTGAAGTTCATGGACAGGACTTCAGTTTGTCGTCCTTTCATCCTTCAAGAAAGAAATATTTAGAAACAAAAAGACTGCAGTGAAATGAACAAAACACCACCTGAGTGCACAATGAACACGGTTTATATAAATGCAGTAATCTGACTCACACGCTCACAGCGAGCGGCTCTGTGAATTTGACATTTTAAGAAAAGTACAGAAACTCTGTGGGCGTGGTCAGTCCTCTTCCTCTTCGGCGTCCAGCGGTCCTCGGTTTGCAGGGAGCGACGCTGTGATTCGCTGCCAGCGGTTTGGTGGCCAGATGATGTGAGAGGCCCGACCGTGAAGCAGCCCCACAGACACCTGGGAAAAAACAGCATCACAACTTTTAACAAATGATCAAAGTAAACAAATGTTTTTTGATCATTTTACCACTTTTGAATTCCATGCTATTGTTTTTAGCAGCCCTCCAGTTTTATCTGTCACACTTAAAGACAGAATTTTTAACAAACCTACACTCAAAATGTAAGAACAACAACAGAGGACACACTCTGGACCTGGTCATCACCCACGGGCTGTCCGCCAGCGTGTCCTCTGTTGTTGACTTGGCTGTCTCTGACCACTACTGTGTGTTTTTAACATCACCGGTTTTATTCAGCGGGAGATCTCGGTGCGAACTGTGAGGAGGCGCTATCTAACCTCTGAAGTGGCTGCAAATTTTACCAGGGTTTTAGACGAATGCCCCCCTGTGATTTTATATTTAATCATTTTATCAGCAAACTGAAGAAAAGCCTTGACTCCGCTGCTCCACTCAAACCAAAAAGATTAACGTAAAACATGCATCACCCTGGAGAAACGAAGAAGTCAAAACACTCTAAAGAAATTGCAGAACAGCAGAAAGGAGATGCAGGAAAAATAAAAATGTAATCAACCATCAAATACTTTGCGAGCAACTTAAAATGTACAATAATACACTAAGCGATTCAAGAAATTCATACTTCGCCAAAATAACCAGTAATAACAAAAATAATCCCAAGGTCCTCTTTTCCACCATAGATCATTTATTTAACCCTGATTTTAACAAAGAACCCCACAGACTCGCTCTGTGAGCAGTTTGCACCACTTCAGGGGAAAAGTCAGCGCCATCAGATCTGATATTTTATCTTCTCGCGATATGAATTTAAACACATCTGAGGGCTCGATTGTACCTGAGGAGACACTGGACAGCTTTGTCCTGGTTAATGCTGAGAACCTTAAGTTTTCTCCACAGTGAGACCCACCACATGTCTTTTAGATCCAATCCCTTCTTCACTCTTTAAAACACTTTATGGATTTTTTGAAGCTGAGCTTTCATATATGATGAATTGCTCTCTTCAGTTGGGTGTCTTCCCTGCTGCCTTTAAAACGGCGGTGGTGAGGCCCCTTCTGAAGAAGAGCAATTTGGATTGTAATGATTTTAATAACTACAGACCTGTATCCAACTCACCATTTTTAAGTAAAATTTTAGAAAAACATGTTTTTACTCAGATTAATGACTTTTTGAATGACGAACAGATCCTGGAGATATTCCAGTCTGGATTTAGGGTGAACCACAGCACAGAGACTGCTCTCCTAAAGGTTTAAAATGATCTTAGATGTAACTGGGACTCCCAAAAGCTCTCAGTCCTGGTGCTGCTGGATCTAAGCGCAGCCTTTGATACAGTAGACCATGCTATTCTTTTAAACAGACTGATACACATGGTGGGCCTCTCTGGTGCTGTACACAACTGGTTCACTTCCTCAGACAGAACTTTTATGGTGAGTATGGATACATGCTCCTCTAAGATCCATGAAATGACATGTGGTGTGCCTCAAGGGTCGGTTTTAGGCCCTGTACTTTTTAATTTGTATATGCTCCCTCTCTGCGGTGTCATCAGGAGGCATGGAGTGAACGTCCACAGTTACGCTGATGACACTCAGCTGTTCATCTCCGTGTCTCCTGATGACACTCAGCTGTTCATCTCCGTGTCTCCTGATGACACTCAGCTGTTCATCTCCGTGTCTCCTGATGACACTCAGCTGTACATCTCCGTGTCTCCTGATGACACTCAGCTGTTCATCTCCGTGTCTCCTGATGACACTCAGCTGTTCATCTCCGTGTCTCCTGATGACACTCAGCTGTTCATCTCCGTGTCTCCTGATGACACCAGACCAATGGATGCCCTTTTTAACTGTATTTTAGATATAAGATCTTGGATGGCAGAAAACTTTTTACAGCTTAACCAGGACAAAACTGAAGTTTTAATCGTCGGTCCTGAGGCTCAGAGAGAGAAACTCTTGTCTAAATGGCATTTTCACTATGTCCTTCACTACAAGTGAAAAACCTGGGTGTTATTTTTGACTCTGAGCTTGGTTTTATCCCACATATTAGCCAGAGTCCGCCCTATTCTCTCTCGGGCCAACACGGAGATGTTGATGCTTTTATTACCAGTCGCATTGATTACTGCCCTGCTCTCTGGTCTCTCCAACAAGAATATTTCACCTTTACAACTTTTACAAAACTCTGCAGCTCGTGTGCTGACGAAGACCAGCGGGCGGGCCACATTACACCGGTTTTGGCTCCCCGTGTGTTTCAGGATCGATTTTAAAGTTATTTTATTGGTTTTTAAATGTCTTAATGATCTCGGGCCTTCTTATCTCTCAGATCTACTTCTACCATATGAACCCTCCCAGACCCTGAGGTCCTCTGGTACTGGCCTTTTGATTGTTCCTAAAGTCACATGCTCACGGAGAGGCAGCGTTTCAGTGGTCTGGTCCTCGTCTGTGGAACAGCCTGCCGGAGGAGCTCAGGGCCGCGGAGAACATACATGTTTTTAAGAACAGGCTCAAAACCACCTTTTTAATTTAGCTTTTACTTAACGTTTATTTATTCTATGTTATCCTGTTATTCTATTTATATTATTAAATTAGGTCCTACATAATATTTATTGTATTTTATCTTTTTATCCTGTATATACTCTTATTAGGTCATATCTCCAGTGTTTCCTCCTCTGTGCCCGGCCTGGAGGCTGCGGTCTTTGTGCTACATTCCTGTATGAAAAGTGCTTTATAAATAAATATTGATGGATTGACATCCTGTCCTCAGGTACCACAGGTGTCCTAAAGTGAGCCTGTCATGAAATCTCTTTGAGCATCGCTGACTGAAGCAGCGGTGGTGGAGCAGGAGGTTTGGGGGTGACAGAGGAACAGGTGGGCGGAGCAGACTGCAGTTTAGAGGGTGAGTAGCCTCATATACGGAGGTGGCTGCCTTCCTGTTTGTCCTAGCAGCAGGACAGCACAGAGGGCAGTGACCTGCAGACGTGGGCGGAGCCCTGCAGGATGGAGCGCGTGCGGTCAGGGTTAGCAGTCGAGTAGTCAGTTTTGCTTAGCAGGGTGTCTGAGGATGTTTGTGGCAGCCATGGAGCAGGTGATTCAGGGCTCCCTTTATAAGCTGTTTCAGCAGCTCCAGCAGACCATCTGTTATTAAAGGGAACAAAGTGATCTGAGCACAGTTCAGGCTTTTCAGCTCTACAATCGATGGCTTTCTCTCTGTAATCTCCACCGTCTTTGACTGACGTTGGTGGGAAAGTGCAGTTCGTGACAGCATGAGTCTTTTAAAACCACAAAATCTGAAGATTATTGGGCAATGAAATGTGAACATAAATAAGTAAAACACGGCTCCAGCTGCCTTTCTTTGCTCAAAAACCCTCCTCTAGTACACGTGTCAAGACCTGTTATGCAAAAATAATTTTCTCCAGTCACATCACAGAGCTGGAGGCCTCAGCAACCAATGCTTGCTTCAGAGATGGATACACACAGGAAGTTGTTATTTTCAAAGTGCCCCATTAGAGCCAGTCTACTTTATGTTGCAAATGCATGCAATCATCGTCTCATTGAATCTGATTGTGCTGACGGGGATAAAATGGCAACAACTGCAAATATGTTGCCGTCTACATGCAGAGAAAGTGCAAAATGGTAAAGCTGCTCTGCAATCGTCCTTTTATAAGGAATATAACCAGAATACAACCAGCCGAGTCAGCGTGTCACAGATGATATCGACGACTCAGATTTACTGCAACATGTTGGTAATCTGCAAACCTTCAACCTGAGAGTGACGGCGCTCCAACCGACCACGATGGTTTGGAGAAAGGTCGCCTCCACCAGTGCAGTCACCTCGCCATTAAATTCGGTCACCCAGAGGTTGAGGGTGTTTCTGGGTGACCGCTTTGATTGTACTTGCAAACTCCAACAGCAAAAGATGTTTGAACTTGTTTAAATGTAGTCTTTGGTTGGGCTTAGTAACAAAGACAGCTCAGTTATGCTGAATGTAATAAAACTGAAGGCTTCTTTGAATCGAACACGTCAGATTTAAAGCTGACATCCAGAACCTGCAGCGACTGTTTGTGAAAGGCACCAATCCTCTGCTTCGTTTTTGTTGAATATATTAAAGATACGTATCCAAGTAGCCTGAATTAACACGACGCCGTGGGTTGGTTTTCCTCTTTTTGAGTCACGGGTTGCCTTGGCAGTCTGATTTTTGAAGTGACATGCTTCTTATTTAGGTTTTCACAGGTTGACATTCAGCTTGAGGTGCAGAGACTTGCAGACATCAACGGCAGAGATAATTAAAAGCGGCACGCTGACAGCTGAAGATCCGTCCACTCACCGCTGTCCAGCATCGTCCTCGCCGCATCAATTAGATCTGCTTTGCATAAGGGCGAACGCACACACACCAGCAAATGTCATATGCTTTTAGTGATTCCTGTTATCTCTCAAAGCCGGCCTCTATATTTAAAACCATATATACATATGCGGCCTTCATCTCCAGCTCCAGAATAACCTTTAGAGAGCTCGTGCTCGGGCTGGAGGTGTTATGAGGAGTTCAGAGAAAGAAAGCAACGTTTTCAACGCTACAGTAACAGGAAGGAAAAGAAACCACCTCACAACAGCTGCGGGTCAAGCTCCAGTTTAATAACATGTGGTAATGAAACAGCTGATTAATATTCATCCGGCTGCACGACACTGAGCTGTTATCTACTAAGGTGAGACAGTGAGGAATTACTAAATTACACACCTGAAAGCTGTGGAGGCAGAGAAGCTCCAGGTCAGCACAGATTCATCTTTCTTTTAATCTCAGCAACACCAGGTTGGAAACATCAAACGAAAACGTTTGTTTTGCACCTTCGCTCCACGATTTGGGTTTGAAGATTCCTTCAGCTGGTGACACAAATCAGGAAAAGTATCCACGCTGGCTTCTTTACGCCAAACATAACCCATGTGACCACGGTTAAAACATGGCTGCCAAGGTGACATGTAGTTGTTGCTTCCTTTGCTTTATTGATGCTTTCTTTCTTTCGATGCTTGTTTTTGGCTTATTTGGATATTTGGTTATTTTTTGTTAATTATTGGATTCTTTGTAACTCGTTGCTTCCTTCTTTTCTTACGCAGAGATTTTTAAGGCGACGATTGACAAAGAAAAGCATGAAGGAGAAAGTGAACGTGCCTAATTTCAGGTTTTTCAGAACAGGAAATTTGAGAATTAATTAAAATGCATTTATATAGAAATTCTTCCTTCTTTTGTTTCTTGGAGGTTTTTCCTTTCAGGATATGTTTTTATTTTTTGGCAGTTTCATGCTTTAGATCAGGGGTGTCAAACTCAAATACACAGTGGGCCAAAATTCAAAACTGGAACAAAGTCGCGGGCTAACGTTAATATTTATTGAAATATGCACGTTAGAGAGGCCCCTTCACTGTCCACTTTTAAATCACGTCTTCAAACCCACTTTTATTCCTTGGCTTTTAACCTCAGTGAGACTTAGTTTCTCTTTTAATTGAAGTAGTTATTTAATTAATGATTTCACTCTTCTTTTATTTGGTTTTTATTTATATCTCATGTAATTTTATTTTACAGTTCCAATGTACAGCACTTTGTGTCAGCTGTGGTTGTTTTTTAAGTGCTTTATAAATAAAGTTGATGATGATGATGATGAAATATATTTATTCCTACAGATATAAGAATGAATCTTTTCTTATGGACTCAAACACGTTTTGCTGAAAAACTGAATATGGAACAAGCAAAGCTTAATACTAAACAATATATATATATTAGCTGTGTAATACCAGTAGGCCAGCTGTAATAGTAATTTGGTATGGCTTCGCGGGCCAAATGTAATTAGGGCCAGAGTTTGACACGTATGCTTTAGATCGTTTTTGCTGCCCTCTGCTGTCCAATGACCACGAGCTGTGGTTAGACCAGCGGTCCCCAACCTTTTTTGCCTCACGGACCGGTTTATGCCCGACAATATTTTCATGGACCGGCCTTTAAGGTGTCGCGGATAAATACAACAAAATAAAACTAGTACCGGTACCGAAAAAAAGAAGATTTATTCATAACACACGTGAAAAGACCCAGGAAAACCGAGTAAACGATAAAAACGATAACAAAATAACGCTGAAAACCAATAAAAACCCTGAAAACTATACATTTCACACCTGAGCCTCAACTCTCGCGGCCTGGTACCAAACGACTCGCGGACCGGTACCGGTCCGAGGCCCGGGGGTTGGGGACCGCTGGGTTAGACGACCAGAGTCGGGTCGATGGGCTCTGTCACTCCGAGCCCTGCACAGTGGAGGTGGTTTACTGAACCTCCTGAATGGTTTGGGAGGAGGCTTCTTTGCAGAGTTGGAAACACCTGAGTGACCCCTCCCTGGGAGACATCTGGAGATTTCTGCTTTGAATGCTGCTCCTCAAATGTTTTACGTGGGCAGAAAGTGGACACTATTGTTTTTAATGGGCCCATTTTCCAATGACTATGACTCTGCTGGTGTTGGAGACAGATTTCAATGGTTTTGAAAACAGAAGAGGAGCTTTGATGGACGATGGTAGCAACAAGCATTCATCAGGTGCTGAACAATGAGCTCCGCCCAGGTGTTTCCAGGTACACGTCACGTTACCGTAACTCAACAACAACGCTGGGCGAGAGACTCAAACGGTTCCTGAACGAACCGTTTACAGGTGGCCTGTGTGATGGATGCTCAGGGTTTCTTTAATGGTTATTGTAACCATTAAAGAAACCATTAAAATTATTGGTATAGTTTCGACTTTTGTAATTCATCCATAATTTTTCGCTTCACTTGTTTTGATTCTATTTTCTTGGATTTCTCTGTTTTGGTTTCACTTTTTAAAGGTGACCGCCCTAATAATTAACAGCTTTTGTGCTTCGTACTTTCCTACCTTCCTTTTCCTGATTTTGTCCATCGCGTCCTCCTTTGGGGTCTTCATTAGCCTTATTTTTAATTTCCTTGCTTGTTAGTTGAACATCTCTCAGGTTCTTTGTCTCTGTTGCGCCTTTGTTTTCTTTGTATTTTTCCGGATCGTTGGTCAGTGGTTTCAGCGGTCATGTGCCGAATTCCACGCTGCATCGTAGTCTTTTCTTTTCGGCGCTCTCTCGGCTCATTGCTTTCTCTGTTTGTGTCCACATTGGGATTGGCTGAGGAAGAAACCTCAGCATCTGGCTGACTCACCGTATTGATCAACACCCCCATCAACTCTCTGCAGATGAATTGCGGCCATTTCATGCTTTGGGCTCAGTAGAAATCGTATTTATTGCACCTATAAACGTTTTAATAGGCCATACTTCCCACAGCGTGAGATCGACTGACATGAAAGCCTGACTCGTGTTACATATGCATGAAAATCTCCTCGGTTTCACATTTTACAAAGTTTCAAAACCAAACAAAGAAAGAACATTTTTAACTTCGCAACAAAAGAATGTGGAGGAAAAAGCTCCATACAGTGCTGCGCTCGGACCATATAGTGTATATAGAGGTTGTGGGTGTTTTTCTCTGTTTTGTTTTGGACTATTTCTGATCGACCCGAAGGCTGACTGCATCATCTGCTGCACTGAAAGACTGTGAGGTGGGTGGCAGCGAGGACTGCCAGGCTGACTTTAAAAAGAATATTTTATTCAAATGAGACCTCCTCATTGGAGAGGATACATCCTGAATATAGTCAATTGATTTAGCTGTTCGAGTCTATTTCCTGTGGTATGAATATTTGGTAATAATATGAAACTGTCAGCACATTGCGTTTCATGATACAACACAGCTGAGGCTTCTGCTGCTGTGGCTTTGGCCATTTGGCAGCAATAAAAGGGTAATGCGATTTTAGGTGACGTCTGTCACGAGGGGCAGAAGCTGACATGTGCTCTTCAACTCTGCAATGAAACATCTACTGACCACTGCGCTCACACCACCTCTCTGAACAGCAGAGAAACGTCTCCAGGCTGGAACAGGCCAGAGCAACGACTGGATGTCATCTTTCTGTGCCATTAAGCAGTGACAGACAAACAGCTGTGAAAATGGTGACAAGTGTGGATGAAATAAACGCAGGTTGATGTTGTTGTTGACTCTGACTCAGATTTCTTCAAACGTGTTGAAGAAAGAAAAAAACAGCCACAGCTTTGAAGCTCCAGTTTCACCCCAGCAAACGAGCAGAAGCATCACAAGCTGCAGAATAACGTGAAGCTACAAATATCTGTACAGATACCACAGCCTCACCTTTCTCTCTTGTATTTGTCCGTGCAGTGACAGTGTTAGACGATTATATGTAAAAGAAAGTTTTCATGTGACAGTCGAGTCCAATAACCTGCAGTGAGGATTTTCTCTGTGACTTCGTCAGTCTCTCACATCACTGTGGAGGAGTTTTGGTCCACTCTTCTTCATATTGTTGTTTTTCGCTGCAGCATTCGTTCATGCACAGCTCTCTGAGCTCTGCAGCAGCTCCGTTCTTCTCTTCTTCAGTCGTTCTGTTGCAGATCTGCTGCTGTGCTTGGATCTTTGTCCTGTTGATGACCCGGTTTCTTCAGCTGTGGGACACACGGCCTCACACTGACTCTACAGAGGAGCTCATGGTCCACTCAGATCATCGTCCCTCCTCCACCGTGCTGACGGCTGTATGAGGTGTTTGTTTCCTCCAGACGTGCTGCTGTGCGTGATGGACAAACATCTCCACTGTGGTCTCGTCTGTTAAGATGCAGTTTTGGAAATATACACCATGCTGGTATGTTCTCTTTAGAGAGAAGACTCTTTCCCCTGAAGCCCTAAACAAGCCATACTTGTTCACTCTTTGCTAACCGAGGTCTGAGCTGCAGCTTTTGGGTTTTTTGGAGTTCTTCTGAGTTTTGCACGTCTGACCTTGGGGTGAATTTTTTGGAAGACTTGCAGCTGAATGTTTTCAATTTGTGAATAATCTCCCTTAGTATTTGTAGACGGCCTTATAACCCTTCCCAAGATCTTTGCTGACATCTTTCCTCCTTGGCTTGGTCCAAACTAGCAAAAGTGCCATAAGTAGTGGTGCTCACACCGACTGATGATCCTTTAATTAAGTGCATTTAATAAGCAGCACCTGGCTGCTACTGACCTTTAATATTCCTAATTCTTATAGAAGCAGTAAGCGTGCCATTTACTTAGACTGAAAGCTAATAAATGCGCTGAACTCACTGTTTAGTGTGTTTTACAGAACTATGGACCAGAACAATCCTAAGGCAGGGTTGGGTCGATTTCTGCTCCTCTCTATCAGCCCATCCCAGCAGCCATGACATCTGGTCAGACCCCCTTCATAGCAAAGACGTCTATCAGGATGTCTGAGGCAGCAGTTTGTAAGAAGGAGCTGTAGTTTACACCTTCGTAGGAAATTCTCTGCAGATGATCAGCATGTGAATCTAAATTACATTCAGCCACAGACTTCACACTGAAACAGCGGTCTTTGGCAGCTTAATGAAAAGTTGGAACAGAACGGGTGTTCTGCAGAAGAGCGGTGTGGTCAGAAACATAATAGGAGAGAGGCACAGCATATTTAAAACTAGATCTCAGCCTCTCTTTGTAGGACAGAACAGCTGCCGGTCGTCTCAGGAACAAAGAGGCTCTGCAGAGCTGCTGCTCTATGTGCTCTGGGTTTGAGCTCAGAGGGGATTTCTGCTCAGCTCTTTGGATAGCTTTGCATCAGTGGGAGAGCAGGGCTTTCTGTCTGGCTCTGAATGTGCTGTCCATAGCAAACGACTACTTCTTTGCTGAAAAATTTATCCCGCTCCAACCAACAGGGGAAAAACTACAAATAGCGCGCAGAGAACAGGAGTCAATATCAGAATTTTAACACTCTTCCTGCTCCGGAGAGACGAGCCTGAAACACGGCGTTGATGAAATCTTTATGCGTCTGTCAGGATGAACAAACCAGGTCTGCAGAAACATCCTGCTTTGTTAACGTACTTGTTATCTCTGCCGACCACAACAAAACGCTGAAAGATGGCGCCGTCACTCTGGCTTCCCTATGGACTCTGTGAAGCTCGGCTCCAGTCAGGAGGAGACGACCCAGCTCGGATCGGGATAGGGCAGATGAAACCGGGCCCACAGTATGCAGTGCACGTAAAGGAAACATACTGGAGTTATTTATCCGTGGATTCTCCCAAAGCTCCATGTTCTTTCTTTACCGTTTCCCCCAAACAAACAGTACAGTGTGCTGCAGTAATGCCTCGCTCACAGCTTCATTATTTCTCCTTCTGTTTAAGCCATAATAAAGCTTTACACCACATTTATGAACAAAGTGTGAATCTCGACTTTGATAGCGAGATTTTTGCGAGGTCCTCATTAGTCAGGTCTCCATGGCAACGCTGACACGTGTGTGTTTGTGTGTGTGTGTCTATGATAAATTTGTTTTCAGGTTCACGTCTGTCCATCAGCCTACTGGAAGAGGAGCTAAAACTCAGCAGAGGGATTTAAAACACACCTAATTTTAAATAAACGATTGTAAAGGAATTAATTCATTATTAATTATATTAAAGAACATTTCAATCACAGGCTTAATGAGTCGAAGCCCTGATTTGGATCCCGCTGAAACATTTTAAACTTGTAGTATATGCAAGAACACACATATGGACACAAGTATGACGCAGCCTGCACACATCACACCTACAGGAGCTGCTCGACCGTCTCTGCACTCAGTGATGTCTCTGACACACTGTGCAACCAGGTAAAGATGGTGGTTGGTGTATAATTTGGTTTTTTGATGTTTGGGACTGACTGCAGGTAGCTTCAGGTTTCCTGTCAGGAGGCAACCTGACTTAGTCTAATCTGGAGGGATGATTCAAACAGACTGTTGAAGGTTTGCAGTTAACACGTAATCCACCAACGGTTTGGACCTGTGCAGGATATACTGGACAAAGGATGATGAAGATGGAGCTGCCAGCAAGGAGGAAAAGAGGAAGACCTCAGAGGAGTTTCATAGATGCAGTGAAGGAGGCCGTGCAGATGATTTGGAGTGATTGTGGTGAAATAGAAGTTAAGGAAGAAGAAGTCTCTATCAGGCCATCACAGCAGCTGCAGCATCATCTGCAAAGTCATGTGTTTTTATACTGATGAAGATTAAGAGACGTAACCCAATACTGTTTCCTTCTGTGTATCGCAGACTGACTAAAAACTCCTGAACATAGAAGTTGTTTCTACCAAAGGATGGCATCAGTGTCACTGCAGTGAGATGAGTGCTTACCGGTCCAAAGCTGTTGCTGTCCAGACTGTGGCCGTGATGATCTCCCTCGATCCAGAAGTGACCATCTGGAACTCGAACATAGCGGTTCTTGTAGGCCAGAGTCCTGAAAAGATGGAAAATGAGAGAAACTTCTAAGAAAGCAAGAACTTTGTTTTCAGTCAGACGTTCATTATAAATTCATTCAATTTAATCGAGAAGACATTGTCGAGATGACCTGCTGAAGTTCACGCCGAGCATCACAGTGGGAAAGAAAGCTGATGGAGGTAACTCTGAACTTGGCATGGTTGTTGGTGCCACATCTGCTGGGATTTTCCCACAAACACATCTTTAGTGTTTACAGAGTGAGCCACAGTAATCCAGTAACGCGCCTTGCTAATGTCAGGGGTCAGAGGAGAGTGCCCAGATTGGTTCGAGCTGACAGAAAGGCAGCGGTAGGTCGAATAACCATTTGTTACAACCAAAGCCTGCAGAAGAGCATCTGTGAGTGCACAATATGTTGAACTTTGAGGCAGAAGTCCACACTGGGTGTCGCTGCTGCAAGCTACATTTCTCACCAGAACTGCAAAATAGAAAAGCATTGAAACATCTTTTGAGTCTCGACTTCTGCGGCGACATTCGGACGGTATGACGTGAACAACATGAAAGCATGGATCCATCCCGCCTGTATCAGCAGTTCAGGCTGGCTGTGGACTGACTGCAGGAGAGTTTTTCTTGGGTCCCAACTGAGCATAATTTAAACTCTGCAGCCGACTTGAGTAATGTTTCTATGTCCATCTCTTTGTGACCACAGTGAACCATGATGGCTCCACTCATGCTGAGGGGACCACAACTAAACTTCTCAATTCAAACACAGAAATACAACAAAATCAAATGGCGCCATTTAAATTCAGACTTCAGGCAGCATTAAATTTAATGCAACACCAGCATTGGAAAAATATTACTGTTAAACTGCAGCGATGACAGCAAATACACTCATTTTTACTGATGCATGAAATAAATCAGGTTCCAAGTATTGATGGCAATGATAATAAAAGTAAGAAATGTTCACCAGAATTATGATGGTTTTGTAATTTCCACTGTTTGTTTTCAGTTCAGTTTAGGGTCAGTTAGTTATTTCAGTTATATATTTATATTTTATCACACCCAGCTTTATTCTTTGATTTAACTTTGGATATCTATGACGACCCGACTCAAAAACAGAACTGACTAGGAACAAAGCTAGCGGGCTAACTTTAGCCTGCATGATGTTATTTTTTTCAGTCACAATACAGTAAAAATATAATGACAACTACTCACAAGGCAACTATACAGGCTGCCTGGATGGAGGCAAGCTGTCCAACTTGGACTGACCGAAGTCACTCTCACTTTCACACTTAAAGTTTATTTACTCTCTGAATCAGTTGATGAGGTTGTAAACTTCAGCCTTTTCCTGTAGTTTTTTCCCAAAACTGACAAAAACAACAAGAGAACCAAACAAGTCTCTTTAAACCAAGTGAGAATGTTTAGTCCACTTATCTGCTCTTTAAGTCTGACGTCATTAGCCGTTTCTGGGCAGTGTTGCCAACTTAGCGACTTTGTCGCTATATTTAGCGAGTTTTCAGACCCCCTAGCGACTTTTTTTCTTAAAAAAGTCGCTAAAAAAAGACGTGAAAGCACATATCGCTTTTACTCTCAACAAGCAGCGGGTGCTGTAACGCAGTCAGTTCTTCTTTTACTCTTTTACTCTTATGCTGTTTTGTGGATCACAAGGTTTAAAACTACTTATAAACACACACACACAAAGTAACTCCACCAGAGTGCCTATTTCGGGTCACTTTTGCCGGTCCAAGCCCGGATTAAGGAGCAGGGTTGGAATTGCGACATTAAAAAAAAACAATAATTGCTAAAAGAAATTTAATTTGTAGTTCTAAACAAACTCTAAATGCATTTAGGACGTTTTTTACTCACTTTATGTCTCTTCCACGATGTTATTTCTCTCTCCAACAATGTAAGTTACAATTACATTAGCATGACCAATTATGCAAATTAGGTGATGACGTCATTTAGCGACTTCTAGTGACTTTTAGGACAGCCAATAGCGATTTTCCTTACTGAGGAGTTGGCAACACTGTTTCTGGGTCCAAACTCCACTTCAGGTCCAAAGTCAAACGAACACTGCGCCATCACTGAGAGTTACATAATAAATAAAATGATCAGCGTTCTGCTCTACCAGGTGTAACAATTAAGTTTAACATCCAGGCATCCATGAAAACAGGATTTATGAAGTTTAACAGAGTTAGAAGTTAGCAGGAAGTTAGCTTGCTAGCTTCCACCTAAACATAATATAGCATGTTCTGACTGAGAGATTTCTGAAAGAATTCAAACGTACAGCTCTGCTATCACTTCCAACATAAATGAAGACAGAAAACTAAACAGCAGTAACGTTTGTAGGGTTACTGAAGTTGGGCTAGCTGGTATATAATGATGTGCTACGAGACGGCTAGCGACACAGCTATGCTAGCATAGCATAAACACAGTGAAGCTGGAGGATGAACGCTAACCTTTTTCCACTGGATAAAAGTTAACGTGAGGGTTCCTGATGGTTAGAGACAAATGCAATCACATGGTAGGATGCTGTAAACGGACCAAACTTCAGTCAGGAGAACAACTGAGATAATCCATCCACAATAGGAGGTTAGTCATTCATATACTGCTGCATGGGCTGGGCTGGAGTTACATCATAAGGGTTTAAAAACTGAGCTTTAAAATGACAGATCACTGACTGTTTTGAGGGGCTTGTTCAGATTAAATAGAACAAGATACAAAACATTAAAACATGTTAAAAACACAACAGCCTTAATAAACGCAGGGTAGTTTGGGCTGGAAGCAGGATTCATACGTCATCACTTAAAGACCGGATTGGCCAGATTGCATTAATTCTACTGCTAGCTGCTATTCTACACTTACCGTTTGTGTACTCTGCACATATATGGTACCTGTTGTATCTCAGATTGCAAAACATACCCAACTACAGGAGGGCGCTTAGCTCAAATTGCAGCATACACCTGGTAGCTGTGTTGGATTGAGGTTGGATCACATTCACAACAAACTTTCATTTGAAACCTGATCGAGATGTGTTTTTGGTGCACACCAGAACAACTGTAAACTGATAGCAGACTAATTGCTGTGTCTTATCATCATTTCATTGCCTTAGTGATGCACTAAAGTCACTCTGACGACTGCAGCTGACTGCGAGTTGTCCGAGACCTGGTCCTCATCTTCAAAGGTAACACGGATGCAAGTTGTTTGCACATGGTTGGAATCATTTTGATTGTGTTACGGTCTCTAACTGTAGCATTAGCTAATGTTAGTGGTGATGCTGGTATATCTACAAAGGTTGATTCTGTTCATCTGGACGTAGCGTTTTGTGGGAGAAACGTTTCGTCATCATCCAGGTGACTTCTTCAGTCTCAGCTGACTGCAGGTTTCAATCTTATAAACAGTACATTTGCATAATGACTGAAACCAGCCAACTGAAGGAACAATGAGCTGTAAGGTCAGTTCCTTAATCTTAATTATGCAAATTCTCATGACCATTGATTAACAACCACTGATCAAAGACCACTGATCAATGGCCATGAGTACCCTTCACAGAGAGTTGGGGAATGGCTGCAATCACAGCATTGTAAGATGGTGACAGATGTACCCTTAGGCCCCTCCTCCATTCAGAGATGGTCTTTCCCTTTTCACGTAAATGGCCTCCTTGACTCCGCCCTCAAACCAACGTTCCTCCCTGTCCAGGATGTTACATCCTCATCATTGAAAGAGTGTCCACTGGCCTGTAGGTGTGAATAGACTGCAGAGTCCTGGCCTGATGAGGTAGCTCTTCTGTGTTGTAGCCAGAGTTTGTTTGGACCCGATCCTTGGGGTGGACTAGTTTTGGGCGCAGCGTGTTTTGGGGGTTAAAAGCCACAGAGACCCGGTGTTTAGAAAAAATGCGTCTCAACTGTTCCGATACTCCTGACACATATGGGATCACTATAGGTTTTCGCTTGGGCAGCGGTTGTCCTTCTCTCCTGGATCGGCTGGAGCTTTCTTTAGGAGCCTTTCCAGCCCACCAGCTCACCCTCATCTTCACCCTCATCTTCAGCCTCTCCCTATGTCAGGCAGCCATCCCACCCTGTCTAAACTCAGCCACAATCATCCCAGTGCCGAAGAAGTCTCCCATCTCTAGCCTGAAGGATTAGCGCCCTGTGGCGCTCACTCCGATAATTATGAAATGCTTTGATCCTGAAGTTGGCAGCATGGTGTTCAGAGAACAACCTGGCACTGAACACCAAGAAAACCAAAGAGGTCCTCTGGGGAGGTAACCACATTTACTCAGGGCCTTCTTGATGTGATGATCTTCTGCCTCCCTGGCCGCTGTATCTGTGGGGATGGTGTTTGCTCTGTGTTGTAGCGTCCTGATGACGCCCAGTTTGTGCTCCAGTGGATGATGAGAGTCAAACCTTAAATACTGATCCGTATGTGTAGGTTTACGGTACACGTCAGCTTTAGATGTCCCCCATTACTGATGGAAATCTCACAGTCTAAGAAGGCTAACCTGCCACTTTTCATATCCTCCCTGGTGAATTTGATGTGTCGGTCCACCGAGTTAATGTGATCCGTGAATTGTGGTTTGGAGAACTCAGAAGTCTCAAATCCGTCACATAGAAGTCACAGGTTGTTTGAGGTGACTGTAAGCTGGAAAATTTATTTTTACTGCTTAAGAAAAACCCCAAAACACTGAAGTGCATTTCCTGCTTTTAGCATGTTTCAGACTTTTTGTATTGTGCTTTTAATAACAGGAGCTCACAAAATGATCTCCAGCGGTAAACTGATCAAAGTGTCCATGTGGGAAGACAAAAAAAAGCAGATGAAAATCAGGAGAGGATAGCCGTTAACGTTTTCATTGACGGTGGATCAAATTATCGCCTTCATTTCATTATCCTTAATCATCAGCCTCCAAATCATCTCCTGCAGCGTCACTTCCCTCCGTCACCTTATCACTCAAACAAAGATCTGATCAGAGGATTCAGCCTAACAGAGGTGGTGGAGGGGGGGCGGTGCTCATCTCGTCCTGCAGCCGCTTCAGTTAGCTCGTCGCGTTTATGAGGAGAAGGTCCGACGCCCTTCATCATCCCTCTGGACTGTTACGAGGCTGTTGCAGCCATGATTTATCATCCAGCTTGGGAACATTGTGAATTATAGCCTCAGTGACTTTTTAAATGGAAATTTGTCTGCAATTCCTCACGCATGTGTGTGTGTGTGTGTGTAGGTTGGTCCTGCAGGCTGACCAAAGAGGCCTTGGATACATAAATATTGATTTAGCCATAGCAGCTGAATTTACTGACTCGCAAAGAAAAAGAAATAAGAGAAAACAAGCTGGGACCTTTTTGCAGAAATAAAAAGGTTGCAGTTTATATGACACCAATTCTCTGCTACATTTGACAAGGAATGAGTATGAAATCTTTAAAGAACCAAGGACAATTGAGTTTACTGCATTTAGTCTTTCATTCGACTCAGCTCGGTGTGCTGTGGTGATGAATCAGAGCTACAAGAAAAAGAAATCATCATCATTTGTGGTTTAAAAATCCATCCCAGCAGTTATTTTTTGATGAAATGTAAATTTTCTAATTAACCTTTTTTCCATTAACATGCCCGGCGTGCTTCTACATCAATTAGTGCGTTCTCCACGCGTACCTTTCAAGTGAGTAAGAAGGTGCGACCTTGATGTTATCTCCACAGCGAAATTAGCAGCAGAGCTGTGGCCTCCCCATCTGTTTTTAATATCTTTAGTGCCTTTGAGCAGAATTTCACAGAAAACCTAGAGAAAGCTGCGTCTTAATAATCCCAGTTTGGGAAAATGCTGCATTAGAAGCACTCGCAGCTACACTGACTGAGCTTTTACAGTTAACGTGCTTCACAAGTAAACTTACTTTCATATCTGTTGGTGTCTGGTTTTCTTTGAGGTCTTTCCGCATTACAAAAGAAAATAATATGCATAATGTAAAAGGTATTTTACTGCTACAAAGACTCTCCCAGAGAGACGAGGAACATGCATTTTATAAATATACATATAACTGGATAAATGCTGCATTAGAATCTCAGAGCTGACGGAGCTTACTGCACTGGCTTTGAGCTCTTTGAGTAAAAACGTAACATATAGAGTCATGTGGAAGTCTACATGTTTGACTGATCCTGTTGTTACAGCTGTGTGTTGTAGTTTGTCATGTATGCATCATGTGGTGTATTATGTAATTTGTGTACGGACCAAATCTGGGGGGGGGTGATGCAACAGTCTCCATGCTGCAGAGAATGCACTGTGGATAGTAACGGCTGCATGGTGAGGATTGCCTTTGATTTCTCAAGCACATTTAACACCATCCATCCAAGTCTCCATCCACTCATGACGAGCACGAGCGTCAGGGTGATCCTGGGCTTTCATGATATCTTTGAACTGGTCTTTTTTCAGAGTGGAAAGACTGTACAGCATACATCTTTAACCCTTTAAGACCTACCATAGAACCAAGTCAGCCAGAGCTTATATTATACAGTGGGGCAAAAAAGTATTTAGTCAGCCACCGATTGTGCAAGTTCCCCCACTTAAAATGATGACAGAGGTCAGTAATTTGCACCAGAGGTACACTTCAACTGTGAGAGACAGAATGTGAAAAAAAAATCCATGAATTCACATGGTAGGATTTGTAAAGAATTTATTCGTAAATCAGGGTGGAAAATAAGTATTTGGTCACCTCAAACAAGGAAAATCCCTGGCTCTCACAGACCTGTAACGTCTTCTGTAAGAAGCTTTTCTGTCCCCCACTCGTTACCTGTATGAATGGCACCTGTTTGACCTCATCATCTGTATAAAAGACACCTGTCCACAGCCTCAACCAGTCAGACTCCAAACTCCGCCATGGCCAAGACCAAAGAGCTTTCGAAGGACACCAGGAAAAGAATTGTAGACCTGCACCAGACTGGGAAGAGTGAATCTACAATAGGCAAGCAGCTTGGTGTGAAAAAATCAACTGTGGGAGCAATCATCAGAAAATGGAAGACATACAAGACCACTGATAATCTCCCTCGATCTGGGGCTCCACGCAAGATCTCATCCCGTGGGGTCAAAATGATCATGAGAACGGTGAGCAAAGATCCCAGAACCACACGGGGGGACCTGGTGAATGACCTGCAGAGAGCTGGGACCAAAGTAACAAAGGTCACCATCAGTAACACACTACAACGGCAGGGAATCAAATCCCGCAGTGCCAGACGTGTTCCGCTGCTGAAGCCAGTGCATGTCCAGGCCCGTCTGAAGTTTGCCAGAGAGCACATGGATGATACAGCAGAGGATTGGGAGAATGTCATGTGGTCAGATGAAACCAAAGTAGAACTTTTTGGTATAAACTCAACTCGTCGTGTTTGGAGGAAGAAGAGTACTGAGTTGCATCCCAAGAACACCATACCTACTGTGAAGCATGGGGGTGGAAACATCATGCTATGGGGCTGTTTTTCTGCCAAGGGGACAGGACGACTGATCCGTGTTAAGGACAGAATGAATGGGGCCAAGTATCGTGAGATTTTGAGCCAAAACCTCCTTCCATCAGTGAGAACTTTGAAGATGAAACGAGGCTGGGTCTTCCAACATGACAATGATCCAAAACACACCGCCCGGGCAACAAAGGAGTGGCTCCGTAAGAAGCATTTGAAAGTCCTGGAGTGGCCTAGCCAGTCTCCAGACCTCAACCCCATAGAAAATCTGTGGCGGGAGTTGAAAGTCCGTGTTGCTCGGCGACAGCCCCAAAACATCACTGCTCTTGAGAAGATCTGCATGGAGGAATGGGCCAAAATACCAGCTACTGTGTGTGCAAACCTGGTAAAGACCTATAGTAAACGTTTGACCTCTGTTATTGCCAACAAAGGTTATGTTACAAAGTATTGAGTTGTATTTTTGTTATTGACCAAATACTTATTTTCCACCCTGATTTACGAATAAATTCTTTACAAATCCTACCATGTGAATTCATGGATTTTTTTTTCACATTCTGTCTCTCACAGTTGAAGTGTACCTCTGGTGCAAATTACTGACCTCTGTCATCATTTTAAGTGGGGGAACTTGCACAATCGGTGGCTGACTAAATACTTTTTTGCCCCACTGTATGTTTACATGCTGTGGAGCCATTTTTGGGAGCATTTCAAATTGCTATACATCAGTACAACCATTACAGCCTAGATTTTAATAATATGTATGCATTAAGTGCATAGTAATTACATAAATTGCAAAAAAGTGCAATAAACTACAAAAAAATTGAAAATCGTTTTTGTTTTTTTAACATATATTTCTTGTTAGAGAAATTTAAGAGGCTTATCTCTCAAAACTGTAAATACAAAAAAGTTGCACAAAATAGTTTCCCACCACAGGAAATTTATTTTGAGTGCCTTCATAGTTTTATTTTTGAAATACACCAATTTTTATACACTGCAGGAAAAACGAAAATAAATATTATAGTGCAAATTTGCAAAAAAGCAGCATATGCATCAAAATAAACTATTTCCAGCAGTGCAATATGAGTCCTAAGCATCCCAGAAACGACACAGAAAGTCATAAAGTCAAACATAACTTTTAAAAACACCAGTATAGGCTCATTGAGGCCCGGACAGTAAAAAACTACATTTCCGCGAAAATGACGTCACTTCCGGTTTCGGGCAGGTCATGGCGGACATGCAATAGTTTGCGCTGACGTCTAATCCAATGTAGGAAGTGTTATGAACAGCTGATCGGATCGGCAAAGCGTGTTTCTGGAATATTATGTTTTTGTTGCTGCAAGTGCTTTTTATGCAGTTTTTGCAAAGCTATATGTGGAAGGAAACTGTGACCGAGGACAAGCTGATGGCATAAGATGTAAGTACAACTCCTCCGGTTTCATATGCAAAAAAAATTATTGCGCTAGCTCACGTGGTTGCAGAGCTACCGGGATTTAAAAATAGTTATGCAAAACAGAGCGTGCCGGCTCCAACCGGTTTTAAAGGGTTAATGACTTTAAGAAAAACTGTTTGGGTCAAAGGGTCAAAGGTATACATATAGGCTCAGATATATACATATATGCCTACTAATATATGGTTAAATAACTCTTAGCAAGTTGCTCCTCAACCAGATGCTTTTGGTACCCATCAACATCATCCCGGCATAATCCAGTCTCATATTTTTCCACTCTTTGTGACAGAAAACTGTCTAAACTGTCCATGTTTCAGCCATCTAGCTGTTGATTTGAGAAGTTGATGTTATTCCATCCACTGTGGCTAATGTACCAGGACCACTGGCAGCCAAACAGCCCAAAGCATGATACTACTGCCACCATGTTTGACAGCTGTTGCACTGTTCTTAGGTTGAAAGTCTCATCTTTACTCCTCCAAACATACTTCTTGTCTTTGTGGCCAAATAGCTCAGTCTGTGTCTCATCTGAAAACCGTACATGGACAACTGCAAAAGTTTTGATTTTGTAGCAGGAGCTTCTGTCTTTGTTGGCACCCTCTCAGTCAATGGAGATGCAAAACTGGCTTCACTGTTGATGCAGGTGTTCCAGCAGTTTCCAGTTCAATTCAATTTTATTTATACAGCACCAAATCACAAAAGCCTCAAGGTAAGGTAGACCCTACGATAATACATACAGAGAAAACTCAACAATCATATGACCCCCTATGAGCAGCACTTTGGCGACAGTGGGAAGGAAAAACTCCCTTTTAACAGGAAGAAACCTCCGGCAGAACCAGGCTCAGGGAGGGGCGGGGCCATCTGCTGTGATTGGTTGGGGTGAGAGAAGGAAGACAGGAGGAAGAAGCACCCTTACAAGTGTACGGTGTGAGGCTGGCCCATAGCGTGCCTCACCTCTTGTCTTATGAGAGCTGGGATAGGCTTGGATAAGCTCTTAAGAAAGTGGAAGTAAAAGGAAGAACCAGGCTCAGGGAGGGGCGGCCATCATGGCAGGCCTGAGCCTCGGTGGTTCCTTAACATCCTAACCAATTTCCTCTAACCTGAGATGAACAGTTTGGGTCTTCTTACAGACCTCAGTAAAGCAGTGACACACCTAAATAACTTGCACTAGCATATAGTTGTTTAACTGATGATCCTGAAATCTGGTTCAGAGAGACTTTGCTAACGTGTTTAAATCTGGTGTAAATCTTGTGCAATCCTTCCACACTGGAACAGTTCAAAGTTACCCTGAAGTTCATGCTTGTGATGAAGGGGTTACATGAAGAGGATGTGGAATCTTCAATACCCCGCATCCAGACTGACAGCTAAACAACAAGTAGCTCCAACTTTCGGAAGAAGGAACTGCTCTCAGAGCCGGAGATCGACCATGTACAACACAAATGCTAAAGTATGGGGGGCCAGGACATCAGGTCATTCTGGGTGTCTCTCATCTACTAGCATTTCTACTAACGTCTCATCAATGGGTGCTAACTGAAGGCCAGACAGTCCTTATCCCCGAGGATCATCTACCAAGGTGATGCCCTGTCCCCACCGTCGTTCTCCGGAAGCCTGAACCCCCTCAGACTATGGAACGGAGCAGCTGTCAGCCACCTCCTCTACATGGATGACATCAAGCTGTATGCCAAGAGTGAACAAGACATCAATGATCCACACCAGCAGGATATACAGCAATGACACTCAGACTGGAGACGTGATGATAACAAAGAGAGGGAAAGTAGTCAAAACCGAGGCGCTCAAACTACCAGAAGGCAACATTGCAGACATCGAGGACAGATACAAGTACCTGGGGATCCCACAGGCAAATGGGAACCATGAAGAGGCCGCTAGGAAAGCTGTAACCCAGACCCAGCACCCTGAGACTGTATAATACATGAAGGAATGAGGCCGGGAACTGATAAGTGTCAGTACCACTGTTGAAGATGAGACAACATCCGTGAGTACATCAGGAAGATGCCCACAACCGACCAAGTGCTCAGTGAATACCTCAGACAACAGAAACTCAAGAAAGAGGAGGAAGGAGAGGAGCCATCATGGAAGGACAGGCCCCTGCATGGATAGAGGAGGTGGCTGACATCCAGAAATCCTACCAGTGGCTGGACAAAGCTGGACTGAAAGACAGCACAGAGGCACTAATCATGGCAGCACAGGAACAAGCTCTGAGTACAAGATCCATAGAGGCTGGGGTCAATCACACCAGGCAAGACCCCAGGTGCAGGCTGTGTAAAGATGCTCCAGAGACAATCCAGCACATAACAGCAGGGTGCAAGATGCTAGCACATCTGTGCCAAGTATGGCCTGGAAGTCCTGAGGTCAAAATCAGACATGCACCCTAGGGTGGTGGAGAATGACCGTGTCTGACAGACTGAACAAACTGATGAGGAAGGTGAGCTCTTTGATTGGCTGCAAACCGGACACTTCTGTTGCTGAACAAGCTGTTATCCATCATGGATCACGCTGACACCCTCTGCACCTGTGTCCAGTGTGTTCGTGGGGTAACTGCCTCATCTCACAGAATGAACAACTCCACCCAGCATGAAATCCTGGTTCCTGCTGTGGGAGTGAGTTGCTCCAAAGTTTCCTGGAGTAAGTTTTAGTGGTGGAAACTCGAAGAGAGAAAACAGGCACCCAAAATAAAGAGATCTGACTCAGACCGTCCAATTTACCTGGTAACTGAGACGCAAAGTCAGAAAAGAATCATATGTACAAAACAATCACACAACTGCTTGAGAAAAGCATGATCACAGAGTGCATTCATGCTCAAAATGATCTCATCCTCATCTAAAAATCTCATATTTTGGCTTCGTGACTCACACACAGCTCCAAGAAGCCTGTGATCCACTTAGTTTTTTTAATAAGAGCTTCAGAAGTCTTCCGGCATGTCCCCAGACTAACCTGAGACAGACAGGATCTTGTTTCGAAGGGCTGAACTGGGACACACTCGCCCCAAATGTACTTATCCACAGAGAAATGACAAAAAGAGCGCAGAGTGACGCCACAGACGCTACAAACTGCCTCATCATCACTGTGTGAACACAGCAGTGGATTTTTCACCGGCTCTTCTCCACAGAGGGCTGGTGTGCGTCACTAAGATGATGAGGGAGATGTTCCACTCACACACACATTTTTACTGTGACACACACCTCCTTCCATCAGTGTTAACAGCAGCTGATGGATGTTACAGCAGAGGTTGGGAGGAGTTTAATGAGGCCGAGGTGGACAGCTGCTGAGAGATCCACACGCTGGATGAGGTCAGGTAAACCTGCTGTCTGCGCTCCTCAAGGCCAGTTCAGATGATTAGGTGTTTGGACCGGACACGTCGATAACGATCGTTACATCTCCATCTGTTCGTGCAGGGAAATTCCAGTGCTAATAAAGTTTTCCACTAATTTTCCCTCCTAACGAGTCCGCGTGTCTGCTCTATGATTTCTGACATCGGCTGTCAAACACTACACACACGGCTCAGCATAATTGGATGGAAATATGTGCACTGAGAGATTTACAGGTGGATCTCAGCATGTATGGATTCCTGAACTGTCCTGTGTAAAGATCAAATCGAGTACTAAAGCTGCCAGAGACACAGGATTAGCTCTTTCTGGAAGTACTTCTGATAAAAACACATCTGAAAGCTGGTGCTAAATTCATGCAGCTCTGAACAATATTTCATACAAATAAATACTGATAATTAGACATGCTTTCAGAATATTTACCGATTCTAACTTCACTGTAGATGTTATGTAAACATAAATGGTTGTTTCTCTCTGTTAGCGCTGCAATACACTGGTGACCTATCCCAGGTAGGGATGGGTACCAGTATCCGGTGCCATCATGGCACCGGTTCTGACATAAACGGTAGTAACCAGACTGAAAAGCAGCGCACATTTCGGTGCTTTTTTTTCCTGAGCTGTGATACACTTTAGATTCTAGCCAATCATTTTACGTTTCGAGGATAGTAGGCGGGTCCAGGTACGTACGTTCTTTTAGAGCAGAGCTACAGATTAAAAATGCCCAAGGTGAAGCGGTCAAAGTCTGGCTGTACTTCACAGCAAAAGATGCAAACTCAGCAGCTGCAACAAGTGCTTTAAGCTGATACTGTGATACTGTCAAAGGAGGTAACACCTCAAATCTGATGAAACACCTGGCGACGCATAGCGTTTTGTTAAAAGCGAGAAATGCGCCGTATTTGATAGCTTGCTGAGAGACCTCACACCGAGCACATCTACTGCGGGTGTGGTGCCTGTTATCGACCCGGAGTTAGCAACATCCCCCAAAAACCCGAAGAGGAGAGTCCTGGCCCCTAGCCCTGCCAGTGTAGCAGAAATGATGAGGATGATGATGATGCAGCAGCCGTTCTTCTCTGCGTGAGTAGCTTAATGTTGTTCGTGTGTAATTTACGTTGAGTAGGCTAACCACGTTATTACATTAATGCATGTAAGGTGAACTAGCAAACATCATCATAGCTACATGCAGCTGTCTTCTTGTTTGATGGCAGATACTCCCTTCACCCTGGACAAAAAGGCTAAAATGACCAAAGAAAAAGTGGAAAACAGTTAAACATGAGAGGTTTTTGGACAAAGTTTGTGTTTTTTCCATTGTTTAAGCACTGCTTCCAGCCAAGAGTGATACCATATATGCCCTATAGCTGCAGAAAAGGCTAACATTGTTATCTTTTTACAAAAAAACAGCTGAACATGAGAGGTTTTTGGACCAATTTTGTGTTCTCCATTCTTTAAGCACCAGTTCGAGCACCGTTTCAAAAGTACCGGTTTGGTACTGGTATCGGATAAAACCTAAATGATACCCATCCCTAATCCCAGGTGTACTCGACCTGGGCGCCCACTTCCGATTACAAGGTGACAGCATGGGTTGGCTGGCTGGAACCGGTCTCTACTCACAGACTTGCAAACATATTTCGACCTATCAGAGTCAGTCTGCACCGACGACTGTGACTCGTCTGCGTTGCAGTTCTCAGCTCGTTGCCTTCTCATTATAAAAGCAAAGTTGCTGAGCTCCTTTGTCATTCTGCAGTTAATTCTCCTCTTTTGATGTTGCAGATTCAACAAGGAAGCATTCCTCAGAGATTTTAGTCCGTGATGACATCACACAGTCACTGATAATGAAAATCTCCCATAAAATCACATCTTAAAGACGCTCTACTGCAGCGGTCACCAACCTTTTTTGCCGGTTTATGTCCAACAATATTTTCACGGACCGACCTTTAAGGTGAGATTATTATAAGATTTATTCATAACACATGGGAAAAGACCCAGGGAAACTGAGTTAACGATAAAAACGATAAAAACCCTGAAAAACTAAAATTTTACACCCGAGCCTCAACTCGGTACCAAACAACTCACGAACCGGTACCGGTCTTTGGCCCAGGGGTTGGGGACTGCTGCTCTACTGGACTGAGATCTGTGCCTGTGGAAGTAACGTGGGTACAGTGAACTCATCGTTATGTTCCATGCACAAGATAGTCTGTGGCGCGGTGTGTTATCCATCAGAAGCAGTGTTGCCAACTCCTCAGTAAGAAAAATCGCTATTGGCTGTCCTAAAAGTTCCTAGAAGTCGCTAAATCACGTCATCTCCTAATTTGCATAATTGGTCATGCTAATGTAAATGGTAAATGGACTGGTTCTTATATAGCGCTTTTCTACTCTTCTGAGCACTCAAAGCGCTTTACACAACTTGTGCATTCACCCATTCACACCCATTCGCACAAGCACATTGATCTAAGTGCTTTCTAAGTAACATTCACACACATTCATACTCCGATGGATGCATCGGAGAGCAATTTGGGGTTAATATCTTGCCCAAGGATATTTGGCATGCAGACTAGGGGAAGCCAGGAATTGAACCACCAACCTTCCGATCAGTAGATGACCTGCTCTACCACCTGAGCTACAGCCACCCCCAAGATGTAATGTAATTGTAACCTACATTGTTGGAGAGAGAAATAACATCGTGGAAGAGACATAAGGTGAGTAAAAAACGCCCTAAATGCATTTAGAGTTTATTTAGAACTACAAATTAAATTTCTTTTAGCAATTATTGTTTTTTAATGTCACAGTTCCAACCCTGCTCCTTTATCCGGGCCTGGACTAGCAAAAGTGACCCGAGATTGGCACTCTGGTGGAGTTACAGTGTGTGTGTGTTTATAAGTAGTTTTAAACTTTGTGATCCACAAAACAACATAACAGTAAAAGAAGAACTGACTTCGTTACAGTCAGTGCGGAGCAGCGGCTTTGCTCATACGCGATTCATTTGCAGTTTGGACGCACAGTTGTGAACGTCTCCTGCCCTGATAGCAGCTGGGGGAGGACTATCCTCCGCCTGGGAGCGCTTTGGCACGGGTGAGGTGCCCACGGCAGCACCGCTGCTTGTTGAGAGTGAAAGTGATACGCGCTTTCACGTCAAAAAGTTGTCATAAATAAGTCTCCAGTAACACTATAAAAAGTCGCCAGATTTGTTGCTAGTCGCTTTTTAGAAAAAAAGTCGCTAAGGGGCCCTGAAAACTCGCTAAATATAGCGACAAAGTCGCTAAGTTGGCAACACTGATCAGAAGGAGGAGGAGGGATGCACATGGTCAGCAACAACACTCGGGTAGGCTGTGGAGTTCTGAGCACCCCGGTGTGTACCAGGAAGATATCCCCACACCATCACACCAGCAGCAGCCTGAACTGTTGACGAGGGGAAGGATGGAGCCAAACTCTGCTCCTACTATCTGAAGCTCGCACGCAACGTGTTTCCTGAGTTTCCTGTTCTTAGCCGACAGCAACGGTCTCAGTGTGGTCTTCTGCTGCTGTAGTCCATCTGCTTTGAGGTTGCTGCCATGTGATTGGCTGTTTAATGTACCAAATAAAGTAAAGCTGTCGACGAAGAATTAAAAGGAATCAGCGTAAACACAAAAGAGGACGACCTTTAGCTCGTGTGATGATCAGAGTATCGATTAAAGGTTTTGGCAGACTTCTCAAACTGTCGTACTGCACAGTACTGCTAAAACCATCCAGCGTGTATATCATCTCCATCTCCTGATTCAGACGGTAACATCACACATGCAGCACCCACATGATGCATCAGGTCACATCAGCTAACTGTGAAAGAAAGCGACCGCGCTCTGACAGGCAGCACGCACCAGCCCGCCAACCAGCAAACACCACAGCGAGACCCTGCAGCAGCGCGGCAGACACTGAGAGGAAGTGGCAGATCGTACCACCGCGTTCACGTATCATAACACGCCATCGTCATGTGATTCAACCTGGCAGCTGTTGGAGTCAGACGCCTCTGTGCAAATTACAGGTCACCTGCTGGTGATGGGACGAATAATTAACCAGCCTGTGATGGGTTTCATATCAGAGGCTGATGACGCTCAGCCCGTACCACCCTATCAGGTGAGCATAAATCACAGCTGAGCCCAGAAACGCCCGCCATATAGAAACAACAGCTTCACAGACTCCCCCCCGAACAGCCCACGCTGCTCGTAAATCTCCCGTTGGTGCTGTCAGGACACACAAAGTGCGACCTGCGGCCTGCTGCAGGAGAATCGGCTGATCTGAGTTAATAGCAGCACATCAATAAAGTTTATTTGTCTGTTAAAGCTTTAAAGGTCTCCTTCCAGCAGGAAGCACTGACATGAAGAGTCGCTCCAGCTCCAACAAAGCGATTCACACAGTAACACGTTAAATAATGTCTTCATACGGGAAAGAAGTCTTTCATTTGCACATAGAAAGCTCACGAGTCCTTCACCAGTTTAAACTGCAGACGAACTTTTATGGACCAAACAACCAACACCCTCATATGTTTGGAAGACACTCGAGGTTAAAGGGCAAATTTACAACTAAAAGTCACCATGCTCACTGTCTTTGTTGCAGGATGTGCAGAATGGTGAGATTGGCTTTACTCTGACAGAGAACCAAACACGAACATGGTGTTGGTCAAAATGCTGAAGCTCAAAAATGAGACTTTACTGACCACCTTTTACATTTGTAACATGGTTCATAGCTGTCTGTCCATTTTAAAGCAGATGCCACATTTTAGGTCTAAGCGCCATTATTTTTCCATCCAATCAAATGTGTATCCTGGTCTATGCCGAAACACTTCACCCAGGAAATGTCCAGGAGGCATCCTATCCTATCAAATCACCTCCAATGTTTTCTTCCCTGAGCTAAACACCATGGATCTCATTCTGTTCAGTCAATACTCGTGCTGGTGATCGGGGTAAGTAAATAATTCATTAGCTCTGCTGCTACGATGCTCCACCCGATCTTCTCTTCTCATGAACAACATAAACTTCCTGACTCTAGGTGGCAACTTAATGTGGACTTTTCCAGCTTTTCAATTTTGACCGTCTGGATCTTGGTGTTCAGAAACCAGACATGAAATTTTAATTTTAATAACAGGTAATAACATGGTATACCATGGTCCCTTAACAGGAGTAAATTAAGAAATATCATATCAGAGTGATTAAGCACAGAGTCCTGCAGCAATTTTCCAAAAGATAAGAAACCCATAATAACTTTCAAAATTCAGCATTGCCCTACCTGCAGAAAACTAATCTTCAAAGAAATAATAAAATAATTATTAACCATAAACAAACCTCTTAAGATTACTTTAATTAACTGGGGCTGAAAGTTGAACCAAAATAAATCTAAAATCAAACAAACCCTCGTTTGGATGCCCCCACTACAGGGGGATCTGGGAAGGTCCAACTGGTCTCCCTTCTTAAAGATGGGAACCATTAGCCCAGATCTCCACGCAATGTTGTAGCGGCGTGTCAACCAAGACAGCCGACAACATCCAGAGCCTTTAGGGACCCAGGGTGAATCATTCACTCCAGGGACCAAGCAGCTGTTTAACTGCCCTAATGTTGGTTCAGGTGGTGGCCTCTAGATCGCACTGGAGTGGGTAGCAGTTGAGTGTGAAGCCGCATGAATGAGAATTAGCACCTCCAAGTCTGAGGCCTGGTTCTCAACTGCAAATGGGTGGAGAGCCCACTCTGGGTGGAGGAGTTTAGGTATCTCTGGGTCTTGTGGGGAGCGAGAAATCAACAGATGGATTGGTGAAGTGGCTGCAACGATATGTAAGCTGTGCCGGGCTGTTGTGGTGACGAGAGAGCTGAGAGTGAAAGTTGTTGATTTAGCGGTTGATCTATGTCCCCACCCTCACCTGTGCTCAACGCAGCTCTGAGTAGTGACCGAAAGAACGAGATTATTGTGGCGAATCCACTTAGCCAAAAAATGGATCGGACATCAACTGTAGAAACGATAGTCTTTATATAGGGCTTCAAAAAGGTGAATGTACAACAAATAAACTGCTCGACATCAGAGCAACATATAATGGCTTCCCGAAACTTTCTTTGCCAGCTAAAACCTGAGTAACTTTCATCTACCACAAAGGATTCTGGGAAATGCAGTTTTCTAATGAAATACCTGTTAAATGCTCCCTTTTAGCAGAAAATTAAATCTATAATTAACAGCTCTCACTAAACATGTGGCTAGCAATTAAATCACTTACAAAATAACCAAAATGCTGTTATCAAAGAATAAACTGCGATAAAGTTACAACAGAGATCGAATTGGCGCAAATCAGCTGAAGGGTAGCTGGGCTCTCCTTAGAGACGGGGTGAGGAGTGGTAGTCCAATAATCACACAAATGGCATAGTAACTCCAACTTTACTGGTCGCCTTCTTTTGTACAACCACAGAAAAAACTGACCCGCCAAACTTCTACCGCCCCTTTCCCGCCTGCGCGTAGCCATGCCAACCCCCCCACTGGACACTTGCGCAGTAGGACACATACATATTAACAATCATTAAAGAAAACAGATTAGAACAATTTCTTTTTTCTTTTTTTGAACAATATAACAGCTTAACATAATATAACACTCCAAACTAGTGTTTAAATTTTTTATTTTTCATTTTTAGTCATTAGTCCTTTCAGCTTTCTAGCTGCCATTCCCCTTCTCTCAGGGCTCTTAGCAGTCCAAGTGCTGATGTTCCCACTTTTGTGAGGCAGTTAGCAAGCTGCTCTTTGGTAAATGTCCATATAATGTGCTGAATAGTCCCTGTGTGCATAAGTTCTTTGATGCTACTGATGTTGAGCCGAAGCCTCTTCTCAGTTACAGATTTTGTGGACTTGACAGCATCAAGAAGGGAATGGTTGTCTGTTACACAGACGACTGGCAAGATGTTGAGTGTACCATCACCAGTGGTGAGCTCAGAATAGAGTGCAGCCAGAAAAACAGCACTGTCGATCCCATCTGCCAAAGTCTCTCCTGCTAGTGTACTCCGTACCACCCTCCTGATCCGTTTCATGCCAACATATGGGCGAAAACTTTCCTCCTTCTCCCATCAACATGATAAAATGTCCACCTTTTGTGCCTCTGTCTGAGAGGTTTCCCATGAAGGAATCACTAAACACCACTAATTTGAGGGATTTGCTTTCACCCAAGAACTGAAACCTCAGCGTAACCTCCTCTAATTTAAGTTTTCTGATCAGTTTGTGCAGTGCAGTGCATTTTTGTTTTGTGCTTGATGCCAGGATGGAAATGTCACACATGATGTCGGGTCTGCTCTGTCTTGCTACCCACAGTATCTGTCCAATCTTGGATTTTAACACGTCCATCTCTGTATCTGTTAAAGGAGCCTCCCGCTGTGGTGCCCTGGTGGGATCAATAGGAATAGGCTGTAGGTTTTTTATGTACACATCTTGTTGTAGGTGTATTTCACTCTGAAGAGAGTGAACCTCCATCCCGATGTAGTTGAAGCTGTTATGTTCTTCTCGTCCAACTTGAAAAGCAGCTTTCAGTTTGGGGATGACTACTGTGGAGAACATGTCTGAGCCACCCCACATAAAGTCATCTACATGACATGCAAGTACCCCTGTCACCTTACAGAGATTATCTAGCCAGTAGAAGACAGCCGGCTCGACTTTTGACACTGTGCCCCCGAGCTTCTGCATGGTTTCTTTCACCTTGTTGTACCAGAATAATAAAGCATCTGCCAGGCCATACACACATTTATACAACTTCCATATAGTTCCTTTGCTCTGTGCTTCTTCAGGTAGTTGGATGTACACGTCTCGGGTTAAATCTTTACCTTGCAGAAAAGCTGCTTTAATGTCCATAGGGTTCAGTTTCCATTGATTTTGACATATTACCACTATGACCATCAGGGACTCGGAGGAACATGTTGGTGAGTCTTTGGAAAGTTCTTGCATCTTTAGTTCTTCAAAGCCTCTTGCAACCAGTCTAGCTTTGGGTACAATGCCCCCTGGTGTTTCCTCGAGTGTGCATATCCACCTTGTTGATATACATTTCTGACCTTTATCTTTCTCCACCTCAAACACATTGTTTCTTTTCCAGTTGTCAAGTTCAGTTTGTTTGGCTTGTGAGAAGATGTCTTCCTTCACCACTAATATTTCATCTCTGGTTTTATCTGTGCATGACTTGGCATCTTCAGACTGTGTCACTTGAAGGTTGTTTACTTGCTCCACATTAATGGAACCCATGGATCCAGCAATTTCCTCTGGCTCACTGTATTCCACGTTGTACCACTTTCTGTTTTTTCCCAGTGGCTTTTCCTGCTCGACTGATTATTTTTCCAGCACGTTTGACCTGTTTCTTTGTCTGTGTATTTAACTATTTGTCCAACTTCTATCCAACCACTATCTGTGGTTGAGTGAGACAGTGTGGGATCTCTTTCTCCAGGTTGTATTGGACTCGCTGTTTTCTGCAGTACCGAGCAGTTCATTTTCTGCACTGCCAATGGTTCACTGTTTGTTGGTGCCATGTCCCCATTTTTGTTTTCAAAATCGTGTTCCTCACCAAGCACTGCTGCTGGGGTCTTTAAAAGATTTTCATCTGTTTTACTCTGATTTTCCTCTTCGGTTTCTTCCATGTTCACTTGTGGTTCATCCACTTTTCTGAGCCTAGACTGGTTTACTCTGACACAGGTTCCTCCATGCCTGACAAATATTACTACACCATCTTGGCCAGTGACCACCCCTGGACCTTTCCACTCATGACAGTCTGTCCTTTTATCATAGACTTTGTCCCCCGTTTCATATTTCTCATCAATGGATCGCAGCTGTTTGTGAATCCACTGATTCGATACGAATCCATTCGTATTCTCTCAGAGCATTCAGCCTCTGTAAAAGCTTGTCTCATGGCATGTAACGTTGCAGTGTGCTGGGCTATCCATGTACTCACTTCAGTTTCCAAAGCTGGGGGTCTGTCACTAAGGACTGAAGGCAGATTTGGATTTTGTCCAAAGACAAGTTGGCAGGGACTGCAGCCATGTACATTGTGCATACAGTTCTTTGCCATTTCTCTTATTTCTTCATTATTAAATTCACCGCCATTGTCACCAAATAGTCTGCACGGTGGACCGTGAATGCTTATCCAGCAGTGGATGAATGGCCTGTATTTGTATAGCGCTTTACTCAGTCCCTAAGGACCCCAAAGCACTTTACACATCCAGTCATTCACACATTCACACACTGGTGATGGCAGCTACATTGTAGCCACAGCCACCCTGGGGCGCACTGACAGAGGCGAGGCTGCCGGACACTGGCGCCACCGGGCCCTCTGACCACCACCAGTAGGCAACGGGTGAAGTGTCTTGCCCAAGGACACAACGACGAGACTGTCCGAGCCGGGACTCGAATCGGCAACCTTCCGATTACAAGACGAACTCCCAACTCTTGAGCCACGATCGCCCCTTCACTATCTCCCTGGGTCTTTTTGTGGTGATGATACTTCCTGCACTGAATCTTGTGAAGTGGTCAATGGCATGTAGATACCAGAGTCCCGGCTCAAGCTCACACGGGTCCACTGCAACAGTTTCATTGTATGTTGAAGCCATGGGTAAACCCACTGCAGGCTTATGTTTTGGTTTACTGTATCAGATGCATGTTTCACAGTTTTTTATATTATTCTTCAGGATTGTAATGCTTTCATCATCATTGTTGCCTGAGCAAGACAGAGGTTTTTGCAGTCTGTCAACTGATGCATGTCCAAATTGTTTGTGTAGTTTAAGGACTGTCTTTTTCTCCTTTGTTGTCATGTTTTCTGTCACAATGAGAATTTCATCTTCATCAGTAGGTGTCTCACTTTTCTCTAGCTGGCTTTTATTAAGGTCGCTCTCATTTCTCAAGTTCACACAATAGTGTCAGGTCAAGTTTTACAGGTTGATCAAACATTGTTGCTTTGCTTGAGCAATGTCCAAGACTGCACTTGCTCTCTTTAACAAAGTCCTGCTTAAAATCTAGTTTTAAGCATCTAGTTTGTCCTATTTCTGCTGGAATTGTCACTTTCCTTGTTGATTGAACAATTTTCCCATCACCAAAGCGGAGCGGCCTTGTGCTCTTTTCGTCTTTTATTTTTTGCAACTCTTTCTGAGGTAACTCACTTACATAATCTGCGAGCCATTTTTCTCCACACGCAGTTCTTGTACAAGCAGTGTCAATTACGGCAGAGCCCAAAGCTTCCATCATGAAGATTTGTGTATCAGAGGGTGGTTCGTTTGAAAACAGAGTAATATTACATTCTTCAACATCACTCTTTGATCCCACAGCTTTTGCTAACTTCACATGTTCTGTTCTGTTAGGGCAATCTTTTACCCAGTGATAAGTGCTTTGGCATTCTGCACATCTTGTTATCCTCCCATATCTGTCGAGTGGATTAGTCCCTGCAGCTATTCTTTGGGGTTGCTCTGAGGCTATGTCCACACGTACCCGGGTATTTTTGAAAACGCAGATTTTTCTATGCGTTTGCACCTTTTGTCCACACGTAAACGGTGTTTTTGGTCACTGAAAACGGAGATTCTTAAAAACTCTGGCCAGGGTGGATATTTTTGAAAACTCTGTTTTTGCATTTACGTGTGGACGAGAAAAACGCAGAAAACGCAGCATCAAAGGTGTGCGCATTTTTTGACGTCACACTGTGCGCCATGTTATTGTTTCGGTGAAATGAATTTCTACAATACTGTTACTGTTACTTCTCTGCAGTGTTTAAATGCTTACATATACACACACAGTTACTGTCCCTCCACACATACGACTTGGTTCTGCTTCTATGCCCCAGCTTTGTTTACTTTTTCCCACCGAGGCTTCTAGACTTCTGATTGGCCAACATTTCTACACGGTTAGGAATATATCGCCACCTGTTGCTTTGGCGTGTTCCTAGCAGCGTTTTCCATCATTTCTGTGTTTACGTGTGGACGGGATTATTTTTTTAAAACGAAAACGGAAAATCTTCGTTTTCAAAAATACCCGTGTACGTGTGGACGTAGCCTGAGTTTGAACTATTCACGCTTGCCTGTGTACTTTGTGAAGTAAGCGGAGTCGCCCTCGGAGTCGCCCTCTTGTGGTGAAGAGACGTTATTGCAGAAAATCCTTTTCAAGGCTGATTTCATGTTATCAAAAGAGATGGTGGAACAAGCGGTAAGTGCTAGCTGTTTGTCTTTAGTGTTTAGCCCCGCGGTGTCTAGCAGCTTAAATGCTAACACTGCGTCTGGTAGTTCCATTTTGAACTTACGTATCTTGTTGTACCGTCGTTCAAATTCGATAATGTAATCCAGCGGTCCCCAACCCCCGGGCCTCGGTACCGGTCCGTGAGTCGTTTGGTACCGGGCCGCGAGAGTTGAGGCTCAGGTGTGAAATTTATAGTTTTCAGGGTTTTTATCGGTTTTCAGCGTTATTTTGTTATCGTTTTTATCGTTTGAAAATATTGTCGGGCATAAACGTGGCGCAAAAAAGGTTGGGGACTGCTGATGTAATCCACCATCGACGTGCTACTTTGTCTGTTTAAAGCTTCGTACTGTTGATCTTTTTCTTCTTTTACAAACACCGAGTCCAGTTTGGTAACAAGAACATCCATCCCCGTATCCGTGTTGAGGTCATGGGCTGCGATTCCAGCGCGCTTTCCCTCGCTCTTCCCGATAGTGACAAAGTAATCGCTAGAGCCTGCCTTTTTTTGACCAAGTCTGTAACGAGTCTCCACATTTCAATTTCATTTTTCCAACTTTCATAAGACGTCTTCTCATCGAACGATGGTGGCAGCAGCAGCCGTCCTCTGCTACCAATGTTACTCCAATAATCACACAACTGGCATAGTAACCCCAACTTTAATGGTCGCCTTCTTTTGTACAACCACAGAAAAAATGGACCCTCCAAACTTCTCCACATACATCTTAACAAGGAGTTCAGTCATTTGGGAGAGGCTCAGAGTAGAGACGCTACAGAGGAGCCAGCTCTGGTGGTGGTTTGGGCATGTCGAGTTAGGAGGTGGTCCTGGGGTTGGCACAGGACACACTTGACAGATTATGTCTCTCGGCTGACCTGGTAACTCCTCGGTGTTGCTGTGGATAAGCTGGTGGAGGTGACTGGGAAGAGGCAAGTCTGGGCTTCTCTGCTTAGGCTGCTGCACCTGAGCCCAGGTGAGCAGTAAAAAAATAAATTGGTGTAATAAGAGCACATTTTGGGGCGTAATTTTATCTCTTTTTGGTCAAACCTTCTCTAAAATACTATGACGTGCAAAGACAAAGCAAAAACATGAAGAAATATAAAAATGAGACATAAAATCTTATCATTACTGGGTCCATGAGACATATTTATGTGCATTTTTATTGGGAAAAATGGCTGTTTACCTGTTTACCATTGGCTCTGCTGTTTTTCTGAGTACCAGAGGAAGGACAGAAAAAAAATAGCCCAGTGGAGCAGTGTTGGCTTTTAATTGCATTGCTTGTCTCATTCTTCAGCTAATGTGGAGGCTTAATGGACTCTGCTGGCCTCGGCTTCAGAGCAGATGACAGCTCGTCAAGGTGATTGACAGGCGTGGGGGCGGAAATTTGACCGAGTCCATTTGAAGGAGAACTAAGAATAGGCCAACTGTCTCAAGACATAAACTTTAAAGATAATTCAGCAGTGAATCATCAAGAGGAGGAAACTGCTCCTCTCTGCTCCAACTGTTTGTGCACTGACTCAGTGTAACTGCAGTTTTTATTGAAAGACTTCATGGCATATGAAAAAAACGAAAGGTGTAATTAATAACAGCATGGCAGCTTTTCAGTCACCCAGAAATAGAGAGGTTTTTATCGTGTGACAAAGCTTATAAGAAAAGCCCATTTCTAATCAGACCCAACCCACAGTTGGTGAAAACACAATAAAAAGCAGCTAAGATTAAATAATAATGAACCCACGTAAGATTGAAGCCCAGCTGTGGTTTAAACCAAACCAGCTGACTCTAACAGGCGCTTTTAATGCTTTTAATGCCTTTGCTGCCTAAACCACACAGTTTGAACCACATATTTTGGTTGGGCAAACCTGACCAAGAAATTTTGTTGCTTAAACTGCATCAATTCAATTCAATTTTATTTATATAGCGCCAAATCACAACAAAAGTCGCCTCAAGGCGCTTCATAGATACAGAGAAAAACCCAACAATCATATGACCCCCTATGAGCAGCACTTTGGCGACAGTGGGAAAGAAAAACTCCCTTTTAACAGGAAGAAACCTCCAGCAGAACCAGGCTCAGGGAGGGGTGGGGCCATCTGCTGTGATTGGTTGGGGTGAGAAGAAGCGAATATGTTGGCCTCTAGCAGTCCTTCAAACTTCTTATGTCTGTCAGTTCTTAATTGTAAGCCTGTAGGGTATAAAAGTGCTATAGAAGAGCTAGTCCATGGTTACAATGGTTACTTTCTCATTTCATGATCTGAGAGTTTGCCAAAGTTTCTTTTCTTTGAATTTACAGGTTAAAAATAAAGACAGTGATGCTAATGGCCACAGAGAATGTCTGGGGCACGATGCTCTCGGTAATAAATAAAAAGCCGTCTAACGTTCAGACGGTGATGTTTAGGAAGTTGCTGTATTAGAGCCAGTAGCCGGGGCTGCTCTGTTCCCCTGCTGTGTCTCATTATCTCAACTGTGGAGCTCATTTCTCACGAGAACGCTGCGTAACAGGGCTGAGAACAGCTCCCACTTCCTCCTGAAGGAAATCCAGGAAAAGGAGCATGACTCAGTCACACACACACACACACTGTGCACTCATACAAGAATATATAAATAGCAATCTGCAGCCTAACTTTCACGTGTTCTTTACATTGGTTCAGTGGTGCAATTTCAAGACTTAATGTAGCATCAGGACAATTCGATCTGATTTAAACAGCAGATTTGTGTCCATAATGCACCAAAATATTTCCTCCAACCCGTCAGTCCCACAGCTGAAGCTTGGACCAAAGCGGGTCATCAACAGAACGGCTGAAAAAGGAAAGAATCGAGCTGCTGCAGAGCTCAGAGAGCCGTGCATGAATAAATGCTGCAAATCTCAATGACATGAAGCAACCCTGTGAGGGAGACTGGGTTTTACTGCACTACGTAATGTGATGGCTGCTTGGGCCGGGAGCACCTGAGGTGTAAAGAACCACGAGCACTAAGAGGAAGTTTAAACTCCAACCTGACATTTTACATATCACAGGCAAGCGGTCGACTACACGCACGAGCTCGGATTTATAAATGATCCAAATGACTCGTACATCTTTCCACATTTTAATTTTGCAGAGCTGCTCGAGACTCGTAAGCCTCCACTGTTTATCTGATGCGTGTACATGCTCGAGTCGACTGGCATCACATGAGTTTCTGGTAATCCTTTGCTGTGATCCCATCTGCGTGTTGGGTCCTTGCTGTACACGACTAGTTTCAGTTTGAGGCAAAAAAGAGAAAGAAAAAGCTCGACACTGCTCTCAGCACTCTGACGTGTTAGTTTCATGGTGTGCTGCACCAAAATCCTTTTCTCTAATGTGTTCAGCCTCCTGGTAAATGCAGCACAACACATGATGCCAACAATTCTGCTCCCATTATCAGCGGGAGCCGCTTTATAGTCAATGCAATAAAGTGATGCATCTTGTAGACAAACACTTTAATCTAAAGAAAAAGAAAATGTTGAACATTGAGGCTCGAAATGTAAAAGAGAGGAGGTGAACGATGGGAAGTAAAGGTCCAGCAGGCCGTGAATCAGCCTCACGTACCTGAATGACGCAGTTTAGAAAGTTAAACAGTGTACAAAGTGTTGGTGAGTAGTGTGTCTACCCATGAATCATAATGTGAGATGGTTAATGGGAGAGGAAACCCTGCAACAGACTGGCGACCTGTCCAGGGTGCAAGCTGATAGGCTTCAGCCCCCACGACCCTGAATTAGAGAATGAGAAGAAGAAAAAGAAGAAAGTTCTGGTTTTTCTCCGGTTTGACTTTGTTAGGCTGACAAGAATCCAGAAGAAATTCACAACCTGGGAACTAGAAACACACTCGTGGAATGACGCAGCCTTCAGCCGGTGTGCACATGGCTGGATAAATGCATAAAAGCTGAAGGATGCTTGAAAAACTTTTAAAAAAAGGGTTGATCCTGTGATTTGATGTATAAAAAAGCTGTAAAAAACTACATTTCCGCGAAAATGACGTCACTTCCGGTTTCGGGCAGGTCATGGCGGACATGCGAAGGTTTGCGCTAGTCCAACATAGGAAGTGTTAAGAACAGCTGATACAGCAATACAACCATTACAGCCCAAATTTTAATAATATGTCTGCATTAAGTGCATAGTAATTACATAAATTGCAAAAAAGTGCAATAAACTACAAAAAATTTGAAAATCGTTTTTGTTTTTTTAACATATATTTCTAGTTAGAGAAATTTAAGAGGCTTATCCCTCAAAACTGTAAATACAAAAAAGTTGCACAAAATAGTTTCCCACCACAGGAAATTTATTTTGAGTGTCTTCATAGTTTTATTTTTGAAATACACCAATTTTTATACACTGCAGGAAAAACGAAAATAAATATTATAATGCAAATTTGCAAAAAAGCAGCATCTGCATCAAAATAAACTATTTCCAGCAGTGCAATATGAGTCCTAAGCATCCCAGAAACCACACAGAAAGTCATAAAGTCAAAGATAACTTTTAAAAACACCAGTATAGGCTCATGAGGCCCTGATGGTAAAAAAAAAAACTACATTTCCGCGAAAATGACGTCACTTCCGGTTTCGGGCAGGTCATGGCGGACATGCGATAGTTTGTGCTGATGGACGTAGGAAGTGTTATGAACAGCTGATCGGATCAGCAAAGCGTGTTTCTGGAATATTATGTTTTTGTTGCTGCAAGTGCTTTTTATGCAGTTTTTGCAAAGCTATATGTGGAAGGAAACTGTGACCGAGGACAAGCTGATGGCATAAGATGTAAGTACAACTCCTCCGGTTTCATATGCAAAAAAAATTATTGCGCTAGCTTACGTGGTTGCAGAGCTACCGGGATTTAAAAGCAGTTATGCAAAACAGAGCGTGCCCGCTCCAACCGGCTTTAAAGGGTTAAGAAACACATCTGCACACTTTTCTTTCCAAGCTCCTCAGACTTCGATCACCTGGATGATTGAGAACCTTCACAGATGAATCAGGGTATGGTTTTCCTTTAAATCGCTGCTGATGAAAGCTGCGTCTCACAAGCTTAGTGGACGAGTCTGCAGCATCCGAGTATCAGGCAGCGAGAGAGTCCACATTCACAGGGTCGTGCACCACGAGTTTGTCCCCAAGTGTCAGAACTCCCGTGTTCCCGCCACTTCCTGAGGTGTCTTAACCACAAACTCCACGAACCGTGGCGCCCGCCGTTTTAACACCAACCCAACACTCATGCCAGAAGGTTTTTTCTTGTTATCCGCTTGGTTCACTTTCTCACAGTTTCAGGGCATCGTTTTTTCCGGTTGTGATAACTTCTTTGAATAGCAAGCCTGGCTGTTCAAACACAGCTGAGGCACGCAGCTGTGTGACCACAGGCCATCGTCAAATGAGTGGTCAAACTGAGGGCGCAATCGGCCTCCACAAACGGTGTCGGATAAAGTGTGTCTGGTGCATATATGAACGTATCGCTTCACGTCCACTATGTAAAGCAATTTCATGTATTAAAAAAATATATCCTGGAAACTCAGAGGCTGAAGTTTGAGCTGATGTAAGGCTGATGAGAGCGAATATTCAAAGGAACGTGACAATGAAGACGTAGAGAGAAATACTGAGGCCAAAAGTCTGGAGAAAACAAAACAGGAAGAGATCCTGGAATGGTGGAAAATACTCCATGAAGAAAAGATTTAGAGCCGACAAAGTCAGGAAAACTCTAAAATGATTTTTATAAAGACTTTCAGAGTTTCAGGAAGTAACGGAGGGCAGAGAGGAGCAAACTGGATGAAACTGATAAGGAGGAACTGTCAGCGACAGCCAGAGGCGGACCAAAGAGACACAGGAGGAGCAGCCGGCTCCGGACTTGATGCTTTTCTGGGAGACAAAGAGTTCTGATGACAACTGACAAAAATCAGTTTTAATGTATAAACACTTTGATTCTTCATCTGAAGCCTGAGGTTGATGACAGTTATCCTCTCCTGTCCATCAAACAGCTGCCACAGCGACTGGATGGACCTGATCTTTTGTGAGTCAGTCTGAAAGCGTCGTCGCAGAGACGTTGGCGTCTTCTGGGACTGACAGAGGAGCAAAAACTCTGCCGATGGGAGAGGATTTACTCCCCGCGTACACTACAGAGATGATGTTCTTGACAGCAAAAGCTGACCAAGAGGAGGAGGTTTGGTACATTTCTATCAACAGTAGTGATGATTGGAGACTCTGCTTGTTCAGGATGTTTAAAAATCTGAAGGAAACTCTAACGTGACAACGAGATGTTCAGGATAAAGTCTTAGAAGCCTTTCAAGTTTTCTATAAATAGCGAAAAAAACCAAAGATTCATTCCTCACATGATTCTACTTCTACAAACCGAACCGGCCGGGGGAAGAAACAAGCATCAGTGGAATTAATGAGCAAGTCTAATGTCTTAAATTTCAGCCTGTCTTTGGTTCACACAGGTGTTACTTTCAGTATTGATTGGCTGCTCGCTTCTCTTCACTGGCTCCCTATGAAATCAAGACTTTAAAATCCTTTTCACACAGTATTCAATGATCTTATCTTAATGACCTTGTAGTACCATATCACCCTATTAGAGCACTTCGCTCCCACTCTGCAGGCCTACTTGTTGTTCCTAGAGTATTTAAAAGTAGAATGGGAGGCAGAGCCTTCAGTTTTCAGGCCCCTCTTCTGTGGAACCAGCTTCCAGTTTGGATTCAGGAGACAGACACTATCTCTACTTTTAAGATTAGGCTTCAAATGCCCCCAAAAGTTGATTCTGCTCACCTGGACGTAGCGTTTTCCTGCTGCCTAACTCATAAACTGAGATTTCCAGCAGGTTGCAATCAATCCGAGTCAGTCTGAGGAACTCGATCCAACTATTGGCAACTGGTTGTATTCCAGTATGGTATGGTTATGTTGCTATCTAACAGCAATGTTGCTGAGCATCTATATCATATTTCAGTTCAATCTTGATTCTGCAGCAACTACATGATGATTTGTGGAGGAAGTTCTGAGTTTGAGTTTCAAAGCTACAATCTATGATGTTCTGGCTCGATTCTGAATTTTTACTGAGACTTTCTGTGTAATAGATTTTCCACAGATGGCAACAGACTTGCAATTTTTGGTGAACAATATCCATTAATTGCTGTACTATCACAAACAGACTGTATGTTATTGCCATCTTGCATCGTGTTTGTTCTTCGTGGTCTCTCCATGCTCCTCCTTCCTCTCTTTCCCCCCAAACTCCAGTTGAGGTTCCTTATTTCGCGTCCTTCTGCCCTTGCTTGAGCCGGGCCCAGTTCTTCCTCGTGTTGGAGTGTCTCAAATATTACATAAAGCACCTTGCAAGACTTTTATCATCAATATGAAATTCAAAAATCGTTCCTGTGGTGGTAAATATGTGCAAAAACATCACAGGATTAGAAGAAAGTCTTTGACTGCAAAGATAAATAATTTGTGGCTTAAATGTCTCTCTGTATTATTTCACTTTTAATCATCACAAAAAGCAGGAAAAAGTCATGTTTTAAGGGGCGTAGTCGTGTGCTGATTTATGCCACTCACAAGAGCTTTTCAGACGCTTTTCCATGTTTTATGTGAGTTATTGCGACACGCTCAGTTGTTGAAAATGTCACTCAGTAACCCCTGACTCATTAAATTGGGCTGAATCTGACGAACGCTGGCACATTCGTTTATTTCGCTTGTTTTCATTATTCAGTTGGAGGCGACGAAAAGAGATGAGAATGAAGCGGTTATGAAATTAATGGCAAGTTCGCGTCTGCCTACATTTTTCATTAAACGAACAGTTATCAGGGAAAAGTCGGTGAAAACTGCAAAAACAATTAAAATTTCCACCTCCTGTGATTCCCCACAGCTGTTTTTAATTTCTGAGAAATGAAGGCAACTCTGATGTTATGGCAGGAACACATGAAGCACGCCACACGCATTTTAAACCTTTTTTCTTAAAGTGTGGTCTTACAGTTTCAGCTGTGTTAGCAGATGATGGAAAAGTTCCTCCAACACCAAGGTGATCAGATCAGGATCTCCGACCTCTCTTTGTGATGTCTGTTATCCGGTTCTGTTTCCATTTTCCTTGGTCTTTCCTCGTCCTTTGTGTGGTTAAACACACATTCTTGGATTTTATTATTCTTTTGCCTCCTGTGTTCTCCAACTTTGATTTACTTCCTGTTTTATTTTGAAGGACCAACCCTCATGTTGTTGTCTTTCCTTTTACTTCCACTTTCTTAAGAGCTTATCCAAGCCTATCCCAGCTCTCATAAGACAAGAGGTGAGGCATGCTATGGGCCAGCCTCACACCGTACACTTGTAAGGGTGCGTCTTCCTTCTGTCTTCCTTCTCTCACCCCAACCAATCACAGCACATGGCCCCGCCCCTCCCTGAGTCTGGTTCTGCTGGAGGTTTCTTCCTGTTAAAAGGGAGTTTTTCCTTCCACTGTCGCCAAAGTGCTGCTCATAGGGGGTCATATGATTGTTGGGTTTTTCTCTGTATGTATTACTGTAGGGTCGACCTTACAATATAAAGCACCTTGAGGCGACTGTTGTTGTGATTTGGCGCTGTGTAAATAAACTGAATTGAATTGAACTACTTCTACTAACACTGAGAATAACTAAAATAATACTGAGAGGAAGGAGGAGGAGGAGGGAAAGAGAGAAAAGAAATGAATGAAGATGAAAATATGAACAGAAATAAAAGACGGTCCTCTGGGGATGGCACACTGGGGGGTACATGGTGTTTTGGAGAAGGGGAGGTGCCATCTTTGGCTGGTCAGAAGGGTTTTTGTTGTTTTTTTGATAATTATTCTTTTATCTTTCATGGTGTTTTTGTTACCCTTATCTGGACCATTTAGAGACACTTCACTTGGACACTACGGAGGAAGCCTGTTTATTACTGGTTAGTGGACTGTTTTCCAGTATCTATCCAGTCTACCTTAGGTATCAACCCTGTGACTCCCATGTGAATCTTCCCAGTTTTAGGTTATGCCCTGTGTTTGTTATCTGGGCCTCCTGCCATCTCCGGCGGTTACCTTGCAGGAGCATGCTCTGTGTCTTTAAGCTTTGTGTGGGCCTCGCCACAGCTGGACATCCCAGCGTCCACTCCTGCTTCTCCCCAAAGCAGTTCACTCTCAGCAGCTTCGTCCGTGGACTAACAGATGGGTGTCTGGCAGTAAAGATACGGCTTCTGCTCCTTCACCGCATGCTGTTTTTCCACTGAGTTAAAGTGATTAGCAAAAAGACATTTCACTTTCTGATTAAATGCCTTTTTTAATTAGACTATTTTGTAAACAAGAGCCGACCGAAATACGGGATAGTGTCTCAGTGTGTGTGACAGAAGGATAAGACATTAAAATGTTATGCAGTCCCACATAAAGAGAGACACACCTAAAGGTGACAGAACGTTACTGTTACGTCCGTTTAATTACAACGCGTAGACCACCTGCAGATAATCTGAGAGTCTCAGACTGGCAGGAAGGACGTGTCCCGTCATCATAAAGACTAACAATATGGTGACAACAGAAGTCTGTTTCTAAATGTAGTGAAGAGTTTGTGCTCACGTGAGAACACGCTGAGCACAAACAGCTGCTCTGATTCGAAGTTCGTCTGGTGAAGCGAATGTCTCGACTGCAGCACGATGCTGCGACACGTTCGCTCCCTCGCAGCACAGATCTGATGTGAAACGCTGTAGCTCCTGCTGTAATTGCGACTGGTTGGATTTTCAGCAAAGAAAAAAGAAGCTTCTTCCTACCTGATGAAGTCTCCCTCCAGGCCAATGACCCGTTTGATGATCTTCTGCCTTGGATTCTTCGGGGACCTGAGGGAGCAATAAATATAAATACATTAAAGCCAATAAGCTAAAACCCAAACAGGAAAACAGCCACATTAAAATCTTACAAGCGTGTTGTAGTAACCTGTGGAAACAGCTCTGTTCAGATCAAGTCTGAGGCTGCAGCATCTTTTTACCTGACGTCATCATATATGTTATTTTATGATTTGTTCAAAAAGTGCACACAGTGTGACTAAAGATCTGAGTTGCAAATCTGTCAAAATTTAAGTAAATCTGGAAAACCAGGAAAGCGATCCCCCCAGGGCTTGAAATGATGCCACTTTGTGAGACATGCCACCTGTCTCAACTTTACACAAAGTGTCTAAAATCCCATCCTGGTTGAGCTGCAGGAGGTGCCTGGGGGCGAAGGATGGATGGATGCAATCCGAGTTAATCTGAGATAAAAACGATAATAAAATAACACTAAAAACCGATAAAAACCCTGAAAACCATAAATTTCACACCTGAGCCTCAACTCTCGCGGCCCGGTAGCAAACGACTCACGGACTGGTACCGGTCCGTAGCCCCGGGGGTTGGGGACTGCTGATTTAGGTTATGGCAGGTGAGTAATTAAACACACGTGTCTTTGTTTGATGTTTTAAAAAACATTTGATCAAGAACGTATTTAGAGACTTCTGGTACAAAGTCACCAACATGAAACAGAAAAATCAGCCACAGAGGTGGTGATGTTAATTCTGTCGGGAAACAGAGGACACATTCAGTCTCTGAAGAGGAGGCACCTTCCCAGTGCCCACATCCATGGTGTTAAACCAGAATCATGCACAAAACCTCCGGAAAATAGTAAACAAATCTCAATTTCACCAACTTATTTTGACATGGCAGCAAACATGCTAACATTTTGGACATGTATGGAGGTCGTATCATTTCTATGAAGCAATATGTCAAATGATAGGTTTAGCAGGATCCACTCCCCAATCTCATCGATTTATCATAAAAATTCTCTATTTTACCATATCATAAGAACTTGTTCACAAAAACATTTTAAGATAAAAGACCAGAATCAGACCAGCAGGTGTCATTGTGCTGAGGTCCAATATATCTCTCTGAGAAAGCAGATTAGATGGATCACAGATACAGTCGGCGGAAATGAGCTTCCTCCAAAGAGTGGCTGGCCTCTTCTGTAGAGATGGTTAGAAGTTCAGTTATTTGGGAGGAGCTTGGATGGATGGATGGATGGATGGATGGGAGGATGGATGGATGGATGGATGGGAGGATGGATGGATGGATGGATGGGAGGATGGATGGATGGAGGATGGATGGATGGATGGGAGGATGGATGGATGGGAGGATGGATGGATGGATGGATGGGAGGATGGATGGATGGATGGATGGATGGATGGGAGGATGGATGGATGGATGGATGGGAGGATGGATGGATGGATGGGAGGATGGATGGATGGATGGGAGGATGGCTGGGAGGATGATGGATGGATGGAAGGATGGATGGGAGGATGGATGGATGGGAGGATGGGAGGATGGATGGATGGGATGGATGGATGGGAGGATGGGAGGATGGATGGATGGATGGGAGGATGGATGGATGGATGGATGGGAGGATGGATGGATGATGGATGGGAGGATGGATGGATGGATGGATGGATGGGATGGATGGATGGGAGGATGTATGGATGGATGGATGGATGGGAGGATGGATGGATGGAGGATGGATGGATGGATGGATGGATGGGAGGATGGATGGGAGGATAGATGGATGGATGGATGGGAGGATGGATGGATGGGAGGATGGATGGATGGATGGATGGATGGATGGGAGGATGGATGGATGGATGGATGGATGGATGGATGCACTGAATGAAGACTTCTGAGTGAATCGTGTATGGAGCTCTAAAACATTTTGTAGAAAGTAGATGATAAAAATAGGACTAGATCAATACATCAACCACTGACCACTGAAAGAGAAACAGCTTCTTTTACAGATAAAAATTTACCAAATAAAAAGACCCAGTTTAACAGCAGGAGTATCCAGAGATACAGTTAGGTCTCTGAACCACTTCTTTGAGGGGAAACAAGAGCAAATGTGGAGGTAAATAGGTGACGACATGCAGAGCGTGGTCAGAGCGTGGCTCGCAGCGGCAGGTTAACGTCCACACGCCTGTGCAGAGCGTGGTCACACATCGCTCTGTAGTTACAGGCCAATCTACTGCATAGTTTACTTTATACATCAAACTACTGCTGCTGCTACAGCTTCCCCTCACAGAGGCGGTGCCGTCATCCAGTCCGATCTTTTGTGACGGTCATCAAGTAACCTCTGCCTGACCCCCCCCAAACAAAAGAAGTGGCAGTGTTGAAAAGCAGGAAATATTAATCTCATGTTCATGTTCCATCTCCAGCTCCAATTGAACGTTTAACTGTGGGGGCAGCAGAGTTCATCCAGAGGTGGGCTGACACCGAGGACACAGGTTATTTTATCTGATGTTGAAACAATATTCCCAGATCCTTGCTTTAAAAATAAGATTTTATTTTATTTTTGAACCAATATGAAGAACTCTAACCTCCTGTTGCTAAGTAAAAATGTCTATTTCCTGACTGGTTGGCGACTGGTTGCTGGATAAACCAGTTGCTGCATAGAAAACCTCGTTGTGCTGGCTTTGGTTTCTAGCAGATTGCCGTGGTTACCAGTACTTTGCATTGAAGACACCGACTTGTCTGAACACAAATTACTTGCCAAATAGATATGAAGCCAAAGAGTGCGATGCAAACTGGGAATGGAATAAAAGTTGTGCCTTTCTGCTGAAACCAGCTCACTAAAAGCACAGCTTTTACTCTTTGCAACCAATCTCACGTAGCAAAAGCAAGAAACTTCCTGCAACCACTCACCAACTAGTTTTGCCCTGGTAACTGGTGGTTACTATGGCATCACTGACTGGTCTTTAGGCCTGCATGATTAGCAATTGATTTCACAGCAACCACAGCTCATTTTCCCCAAAGACTGGTGGTCTCAGGTGGTTACCAACTGGTAGCTAACCAGTTACTTAACCAAGCTTAACCAAGCGTGTTGATGGTCAACAAGTCCTGCACAGCCTCAGCTAAGACACAGACAGTAGTTCACAGACAGTGCTGATAAACACCAGGCAGAGCTCAGTGACTGTAAGGACAGCAGCACAGAGATACAGCGGTGACCCCTGACCCCGCTGAACATTTATGGCGACTCGTGAAAACACAGAAAGCCGAACACTCCTGAGAAGATAAGCAGCTCTCTGAATCACTGCGAGACCATGCTGGGATAAGTCGGGTTATCAGGCTTGAATCATCTCTGCTGTTTTTTCTCTTTGTGTCTCTTTTATGTGATGAAGCTCTGACAGGAATCGATCGCTGATTCACTGCCTTACTCAACCAGCTGCAACACTACAAACCAAACTACCCAAACTCAGCTGTTACTCTGGCTCGTTACAGCTGTAGAGACGAATCAGATCACACTGGATTCAAACACGCTGCACATTTCAGCTTTCCTTTAATCCACAGCATCTAAAGTGGAAGAATGAGGGATTCTTTATCTGATCATCAAAAAACAACAAAATAAAAGCTTTTTTTTTTTATTAATCGCTCATCATGGAGCTGACATCAAACAGGAAATCGAGCCACAGATGCTGAAGTTTGGTGTTCGGACCACCGACTCATCAGGACACACCGCTGCCCATTTATGTTGCACCAACAGTCCCAAAGCAGTGAGGCGGAGCAAACAGCAGCCTTGAATGAACACGATTATTGTAATGTATGAAAGATCTCTTTCCTCTGATTTAAGTCTTATTAACAGCGTCTCCTGGATTGTGTGTTTATCTTCAGCTAAACTGAGGCAGTGAACATGTGGCGGTGATGAACAGCGTGCAGGCAGCAGTTTTTATTTTACCTTAGAGGACAAAGGCGCCTCCCACTAACCTGTTCACACACAGACTGTAACTAAAGATGGACACAGCCACTGTGATGTCACATGTTGGTTACAGAAGCACGAGCTTGAAGCCCAAACGCCATCTTTGTGTTTTGAAGCGAGCGGTGGATCTGACAAAAGCAAAACCAACCACTTCATCGTCTTTTGTTAAGCTCTAATATTGAAAACAATAAAATAATCATGTTGTATTCATTAACTGAGAGCATACACTCATCAGCTGTGTTAACTGAGGTCAGAGATCAAAACAGCAGTAGGCTCATTTTCCTCTACACTTCTATACAACATGCTGTCCTCCTGAAACACACGAGTCGCCCCCTGCTGGTCATTAAAAATCTCATAGAAAGTCTTAGAGCTCCAGCAAACGTTTGTAGCTCAACCTGCTGATTCACACGTTTCTATGTTTAAAGTTTGGAGAGATCATTTCATTTGAAAGTTCTTACACCAACTATGTGGCAAAAATAGTACAACCAATGAATGAACTGGATATTCTTGGTGTTATTCAATAACAGCAAAGGATGGAAATCAAAATAAAACTCATTTTATGTAAAGACCTCTCTGCCCAAAGCGGTCGCAGCAGATGGCCACGCCCCTCTCTGAGCCTTTTTTCTTTTTTTTTCCTTCCCACTGTCGCCAAATGCTGCTCATAGGGGGTCATATGATTGTTGGGTTTTTCTCTGTATGTATTATTGGAGGGTCTACCTTACAATATAAAGCACCTTGTGGCAACTGTTGTTGTGATTTGGCGCTGTGTAAATAACACTGAATTGAATTAAATAACTGTTTGTTGGAAATGAGCCGTGCAGGTGAAATGTTTCACATGATCGATTTAAACGGGTAGTCGGACCACCATGTGGCACCGATGCCAAGTCTCTAATAGTTTATGAGTTACGTCATTTGCATCTAAAGCATTTAGTAACCTTCGTGTCCTTTCAATTCAATTCAGTTTTATTTATATAGCGCCAAATCACAACAAAAGTCGCCTCAAGGCGCTTCATAGATACAGAGAAAACCCAACAATCATATGACCCCCTATGAGCAGCACTTTGGTGACAGCGGGAAGGAAAAACTCCCTTTTAACAGGAAGAAACCTCCAGCAGAACCAGGCTCAGGGAGGGGCGGGGCCATGTGCTGTGATTGGTTGGGGTGAGAGAAGGAAGACAGGATAAAGACATGCTGTGGAAGAGAGACAGAGGTTAATAACAAGTACGATTCAATGCAGAGAGGTCTGTTAACACATAGTGAGTGAGAAAAGTGACTGGAAAGGAAAAACTCAATGCATCATGGGAATCCCCCGGCAGCCTACATCTATTGCAGCATAACTAAGGGAGGATTCAGGGTCACCTGGTCCAGCCCTAACTATATGCTTTAGCAAAAAGGAAAGTTTGAAGCCTAATCTTAAAAGTAGAGATAGTGTCTGTCTCCCGAATCCAAACTGGAAGCTGGTTCCACAGAAGAGGGGCCTGAAAACTGAAGGCTCTGCCTCCCATTCTACTTTTAAATACTCTAGGAACAACAAGTAGGCCTGCAGAGCGGGAGCGAAGTGCTCTAATAGGGTGATATGGTACTACAAGGTCATTAAGATAAAATGGGGCCTGATTATTTAAGACCTTTGGACATGGGAAGCATCATCATGGAAGAGGGAAAGGTTTACTATAAAGATGACCACTTATTAACTTTTGCTTCTCCTCAACCCTTTAAGGTGGAGCCAAACGGTGCAGGTGAAATGCACACTGCAGCATGACTGACAAACTGGATCTCCTCAACATTTCCAGGCCATTTAAAGAATCTTGTGAAACACGAGTCATCGAACCAAATCGCTTTCCCCACATCTCTGCAGTTGTTTGTCTGGAGCTGCTGAACTTGGTTGTGACTGTGAGGGATGTCTGGGCATTTCCGCTCCACCTGAGATGGATGGACAGGTTGTATTCAATAAGACTTGAAATGTTTAATGAGGCCATAAGATCATCAGGCCGCAGATCGACTGAGCTGAGGTTCGATTTTTATGCAGTCAGACTTCTTTGTGCAATCGGAGGAGTCGCCCCCTGCTGGTCATAAGAAAGAATGCAGGTGTAAAGCACTTCCAGAGAAGCTAAACTCTTCAGACTCGGTGCAATGCCCATCTTTTATATACAGTCGGTGAATTACCCTCGCCTGTGCCTGTTGGACCTTGACTTGCACTATGACCCCTCCCAGGCAGGCTGACGGTGCTTCACCTTCCTCCTCCTTCATGCCTGTTCTTCCACCTGTTCCTCCTCTGGTCTCTACTCTTCATCATCTTCCATCTTTTTCTCCTCCTCACCAGCTCACCCTGTCGTCCCTCCCTCTCTCCCACAGATTCTGTCTCTAATTCCTCCTACCCACCCCCTCCACCCCAAACCCCCTTTCCATCACCACCTCCTCTCCGTTGCCGTGGGGATACAGGGGATCATGACTGACAGGCAGCTTGCTAAACCAATCAGATTCATCCACAGCTTCAAAGGCGAACACTCATTGGCAGTTCCCAGGGGAGCTGGTGTGTGTGTGTGTGTGTGTGTGTGTGTGTGTGCATTCATGGAGTGTGTGTGTAATAGAGTGATGGATGATCTCCTCTCCAACAGCAGAGGAGAGGAAGGATCACTCATTCTCAGTGTCTCTCTGTCGCTCTCTCTCTCTATTTAATTCCTGATCTCTCTCTCTCTCTCTCTCTTTCTCTGTGTGTGTGAGTGTCTCTCGCTCGCCCCCCCTCCCTCCTCTCTCCACATCTCTGTCGCTGTGGAGAGCCAAAGAGAGAAGACGTTTGTTCTTGGAGATGCTCGAGGAAAACAAGAAAATAGCTGCTTCTGCTGGATGTTAAAATGCAGCACTGCATGCCTTAAATAAAACACACACACACACACTGACACACACACACACTCCGCGGCGCTGCAACCATGCCAGGAATACCTGCCGTCCATCTGCTGTTGCGCGGTGCACGGGATGTGATGGATGCAGCTCCTACTTTCTGTTGGTGAGTGTTTGATTGCTGTGTGTGGTTTTTGGGGAATGTGTCCGTGTACTCGTGTGATTGTGCGTGTGTGTGTGTGCGTTGTCAGGACTGCGGTAGTCCTTGAGCGCTGTGGCGACTCAGCCTGCGGTTCTGACAGCTGAGGGGAATAAGAAAACAGGGCTGGGGGATTTTTTTCTCTCTCGTTCCGGAGAGGTGCGAGGACGCCTCGTCACTTTAGTCGCTATTCGCGTTTCGTCACTTTGGTGTCTTGCAGTGGAGCGTGAGGGGACACGGTGTTGTCAGTGTCACTCCACAGGTTCATCCCTGAAGTCAGAGAAAGGCAGAGTGTGCAACAAGCCTGGATAAAGGGAAGGGCGGTGCGGGGGAGCTTTGTCTTTTCAAAGTGACGAGAAGCAGGAAAGACTCGTGATAACACGCGAAAGCTAAAGCGTCCCCTCAGGAAACCGAGCCACCGGGACACTTCCCAATGAGGCGAAAGCGTCCCGGGCTTCGGACTGGCGGCCGATGCCAGCGTGCAGTGTGGCGACGTGAGTCAGGAGAGAAAGAGGGGTCACAGGATTGGCTGTGGGGCGATCTCCACCACCGCCTGCCTAATTCGCCAGAACCTCAGCCCCTCTCTGCCTCCCTCCCTCCCTCCATCCTCACCCCCGCTGTATTTAAGCCTCCTTCAAATTAGCAGCAGTGCACGGCGGCGTCTTTAAGTGCTCAGACTGAAATCAGCACTTCTCCCCCCTGCCCGGCTAAACAGGGGTCAAGTACGCCGAAGCTCAGTTTCCTCACGTCAACATGCAGCAGTGTCAGGCTCGGAGCGCCTCGGAGCGCCGGCCGTGGACACTTTAAAGACGCAGCCCTCTCCGGAGCTCCAAGACGGATACGTCAACGTTCATCCTCAATTTTCATGGCGTGATTTCTCAGAGGGTTCGCAGCACATTTGGACTGATTAGACTGCATGAGCGAAATAGCCTATTATTTTTATTTAATTGACAATAACAGCGCTAAGTCACTTTGGAATAATCCTCCTAATTAAATAATGACAGCGGGTGTTTTAAACCGGAGACCTGTGTGAGGAGGAGGAGGACCAACACAAGCACGTTTGGACCCATTTATCACAATCACATGTTTTAAGGGAGCCACGCAGCTCAATTTGACTCTGAGCACAAAGTTAATTATTCTGTGGGGACTTATTGCACTCATATCATTACGGGAATCCCCAGCTTCACCTCACAGCACAAACTACATGTTCTCTCTTTTCCTGATGGGATAAAGTCCCATCCTCTCTGAAAGCACCGACAGTTAATCTGGATTTTAGGCATTAACATTCAGTTTGTCCATCAAACATGCAAATTAATCACAGACTCATTAGGAATCATAATTATTACTTTAGATACGCTTAAGTCTAACCAGTAACAAAAGGATAATTACGAAGTGCTGAACTCATCATCTCACAGAAACAATAAAAAGCCTTCCAGTAAAGCGGCTCACAATAATGATGCAACATCATCTGACACCAAGCTTTCACTTATCCAGAGCTGCAGCTTAAATCGAGCTCCATCTAGTGGACGGCGTGCACGTACTTAAAATGCGTATTTAAGACTTCACGTGTGGGAATGAACAGCGTGAAACCGTCACACAGCAACTCAGTTTCCTGCAGGTTGAACGACCCGTGCAACTCCAGTGAGCGGTTACACGGCGTACATACCAACACTCGTTATCTACATTTGCACCACTTTGCCGATTGGCTTGCTGGAAATATGCCGTTCTTTGGCTCCAGCTCCGCAGGACCGTGTTCATTCAGAAAAAAGAACAAAAAGAAGCAAAATTTAAAAAGTGCCAAAAACTGCAGTTCTGCTAACGGCCACCAGGGGCTAAAGCAGCGACAACAACCAATCACATTACTGCAAGAGAACGTCACCGTTCTATTATTAGTGTTTTATTCAAATCAATAAATAAAGAGAAAGTCCCGCACGGACGTCCAGATAACGGGCTACATTTGGTCAAAGCTCGCTGGGGGGCGTGGCTTCTTTGGCTGACAGGTGTACAGCTGCTAGCTGCTAGGGTTCGGCTAGCCCCTGAACTGGACGCCTCGACCGCGTTTGTGCTGTTGGAGCCTTTTAATGACATTATGTGACCAATAATGTGGCTGCTATGAGGTTACTGTAGCAACAGACCATACAGGGAGGCGGAGCTCCAGTTTTGAGATTCTAGCACTCAGCAGGTATCTGAGCCAAATGATACCAAATATGGTCACCGCGAGCTCTAAAACGCCAACATGGCCGCGGCTAAAACGGTGACAGTGAGACGTCTAAAACCCGTGGGCCACATCCCGGTTCTCAGGTGATTCTCAAAGTGGAGTCTGCTGCCTACTAGTGCTCCCTCATGTTACTACATGTGTCGATATGTCGATAAATCAAATATTTTCTGCTTTTCTGCTTATCTATAATAATATTATATATTATATTATATTATATTATCACAACTAATAAAATAAATAATAATAAAAAATAAAATAAAGCCCCAGAACTGAAATGAAAGCTTCCTGCTGGTGTCAGAAGGAAAGCTGTTAACGTGAAAATCAACATAAATCACAGAGAAGAAAACACTTCATCTTAGTTTGGTGTGTTAATCAGAGCTGTGATTAAAGGTCTGAGTGGGCCACGGCTACACTCAGCTGCTTCTTTTGCTTTTGGCAGAATTAAATTCAGCTGGAAGAAAAAGTTGAAAGTTAAGCTGCTGCTTGTTTTCTTCGATGCATTTCTTTGCATTTCAATGTGTCTGGCAGATATTAGCATCTTTCTCAGGTGTGGAAGGAGAGCAGCGTTTGCTGCAGCTCTGCTTTGTATGAGATTCATCATTTTTTGGAAACTCCATTTCTCAGATCGATGCTTGAGGGGGACTTTTCTCGAAAAACAAATGCAGTCTGTAACAAATGGTGATAGAAACTCATTTGTCACATGAATCACGATGTATTCTTGGCCCTCTCTCGTCGTGGCCGTGTTCATAAATGGATTTGGGCCTCTTATACTATCTATACTAAACCACTTGTGCAGTACGCAGCGCCGCCAGGAAAATCAACACGTCTGCATCGGTTAATACATCAGGATATTGCTGCGGAATAAAACTCACCCAACACAAATCAGCGCTAATCATGTTTGCTTGATTCTTCTCCCCGTGCTGGAAATCGGGCTCGTTGTTTGGAGGTTGTTTCAAAAATGAAGCGCTGAGCTGAACAGAAACGGAGACACTGTGGTGCTGAGAGCGGACAATAAAGTGGAGTTTCCTCGTACGTGTTCACACCGAGACAAAACACAACGAGGTGGAGACGTTTCCGACGGACGTAATCGCCTCCCGTCGACGACGAGATGCCAAAAAATAACTTTAGAGTTGTTTTGTCTTCACTGCGCTGAATACAAACTGGTCACCCCAACCAATCACAGCAGATGGCCCCGCCCCTCCCTGAGCCTGGTTCTGCCGGAGGTTTCTTCCTGTTAAAAGGGAGTTTTTCCTTCCCACTGTCGCCAAAGTGCTGCTCATAGGGGGTCATATGATTGTTGGGTTTTTCTCTGTATCTATGAAGCGCCTTGAGGCGACTTTTGTTGTGATTTGGCGCTATATAAATAAAATTGAATTGAATTGAATTGAATTGATATTCCAGAATTCTCCTCAGGCCCATCGTTGTCAAAGACTCGTGACAAAATTTTATTTTATTTTTGAACCAATATGAAGAACTCTAACCTCCTGTTGTTAAGTAAAAATGTCTATTTCCTGACTGGTTGGCGACTGGTTGCTGGATAAACCAGTTGCTGCATAGAAAACCTCGTTGTGCTTGTTTTGGTTTCTAGCAGATTGCCGTGGTTACCAGTACTTTGCATTGAAGACACCGACTTGTCTGAACACAAATTACTTGCCAAGTAGATGTGAAGCCAAAGAGTGCGATGCAAACTGGGAATGGAATAAAAGTTGTGCCTTTCTGCTGAAACCAGCTCACTAAAAGCACAGCTTTTACTCTTTGCAACCAATCTCAGGTAGACACGTTAAAGCATGCACACATCATTTCCTGGCTTCATTATTATTAAGCAACTTCATAGCTCACTAATGACCCAGATTAGCACACACTGTTACAGAATGAGTATTTCTGCACATGTAGACACACCAGTCTTTATGCATCAGCTGGGGAAGTTTCACGCTGATGTTCGTTGATGGATTTTCACCACTAACATGTGTTTTGCAGTAAAAACGTCTGTAATTTACAACCATAACGTTAGAGGCCACAAATCTCCACTTCAGCACCGCTGACACCCACCAAACTTTTCACTTTTATTCCGGGCTCGAGGGAATCATAAATCACACAGATCTGCGGAGCGTTTCATTCCTGAAACACAGGAAAATTGTCCGACGTCTTCTTGAGAATATTTTCTGATTTATTAAATAATAAAAAGAATCAGCGTGTGAAATGTTTGACGGAAACGTGGGGAGGTGAACCATAAGGTCCACGTGATTTCCTCCTGTCGGCATTCTGGAGGTTTGAACGTTTGTTCCTACATCGCTCCGAGCCGGACTTAGACAGACGTATGGAGGAATCGGACTTCATGGATTTCATGAAATGATCAAAATACCCAGAAGCCCTTCTGTAAAAACCTTTGACTGCAAATCAAAAGGAATTTCGAACCCGGCTTTATCCATCTTTATCCATCGTTCGTTCAAATGGAGAAAACCATAGCTTCCAGTTTTATTCCTGGTTGTGTTCTGGAGGTTTGGACTGAGAGGTTTGCACATCTATCATTCACTGCCTGATTTATTGACTGATTTTATTCCTAAAACACTGAAAAAACGATATGAATCCAAACAATTCCAGCGGGAAAGATTATTCCCACGTGAAGACAGACACCAGTATTCCCGGGACTGGACGTCCCAGCAAATGTACCCCAAAGTCAGACCGTGCAACAAACCCAGGAGCGTGTACAAGCCTCAGTCAGCGTGGCAGAGGTTAAAGTTCACGGCAGGGCGATTAGAACAGCAGAATCAACAGTTTCTCGCCGCTCGCCAACATTCTGCTTTAGTATTTGCTCAATCTTCAGCCTGCGGCCCTGCCCGCCATCCGCCAGCATCGAGCCACACATGAAACAGTCTGAAATGCAGCGCCATCAGCTTTGTATCTAGCGACCTGTCAGAGTCAATATACAAACCCATCTGCTGCCGCCTCCTCCGCACTGAACACACAGGAGATGGTTAGCTTTACACGTGTACCGTCGTCAGCTGACAAACAGAGGTCAGGCTGTTAACCCGCCTGTGTTTACGTGCTCCACACGCATGTGACTGCGAGGGTAATTAACAGCACGACTGGCTGCTGATTAAAGAGAGAAGTGTGACTCGTGGGAGTGGAGGCTAAGTGAGAATTCTAATGTTGGTGATGCTAACAAGGAGCGTGTGCAGGAGGAGGGGGAGCGGATAAATGGGCGGACGAGCCTCGCTTGGGATGGGTTTAATCGTAAATCAATGGCAAACGGAGGGAGGGGAGAAAGAAGGGAGGGAACGGGGGATTTAATGCGGGAATTCGGATCTTATCTGGATGTTTTGGCGACATCGTCTTCCCCGTCTCGTGCCAATAACACCCAGAGAAATCAATTAAAGTAAAAAGAGGAAATACAGGAAACTGGTACACACTGTCTCGCTGTCTGCTGCTAACCCGAGCTGCTGATAATGAGCCGGGTCGATCGGAGCGAAGCTGCACGCTGATCGAAAACGATTCTTCTGATCCAGACGACGAAGTTTCATTCAGTTTAATTCAGTTTAATTCAGTTTTCAGTCTTTTACAAAATCCTCTTACAGGACCGATCAAGGTTTTAGGATAGCAGAGAATAAGAGTGCTACTGCACATTTCCTACGACAAAAAGGTTTTATGCAACTAAGAATTTGCTGTATTTGAACATACGCACAAGAACAGGCACGGGGGAGTTTCAATCTTCTGGGAAAACAAGACAACCCACAGAAGAAGCAATTTTCCATCGTTTCTGTACAGATTTGAGGACTTTTATAAGTCTTTAGAAGAGAAAAACACGTGTGGGAGTATTAATAGCACTGCAGCCGGAGCTGAAGGACAGTGCACTAACATGTCTGTAAAAACACAGTCCAAGGATTCAACTGAAGGAATTTTCAGTGTGAATTTATTTCACCGTATTTTTTAACTGGGCAACAAATGTTACCATTTCTGCTTATGGAAGTGACAAAAAGCATAATTAAAATGGATCATGTAGTGACATTTAGTTTTGTTTCTCTAATCAAGTCGCTCTTGTTCCCACGTAAGAAACTAAACTTTGGGAATCACATTGCTGTGCGGCAGGTGGCGTTTGGACTCCAAACTCAGCTTTACTTCCGGGGAAAAAAACACAAAACACACGGGGAGACAATTAACCCAATCAGTCAGAGCGAGAAGTTAAAGTAGAGACAAACCACAGGAAGCAGCCGCTGTGAGGATAAACCAAATAAACTCAGAAACATGACAATAATTAACAGAAAGGCTCTAAATGATCCCCAAACCCAAAAAAACCAAAAGTCCAGGACTCTGACAGTCTGCTGCTTTTTGAGGACGTTCCTTTGTCACTGTTAGGTCCTTAATTTGATATAAATCAATGTGAATTGCACAGGATTACCGCAGCGCTGACTCATGTCAGGTAAAGAACAAAAGATGAAGGTTTCTAAAAAACATCGTCACTAAGCGACGTCGCTGTGTGTGTCACTTTACCCTAATAATGGTTTGAATGACTGTCCCGTGCATTAAGGCAGCAGAATACAGGCGTTCAGACTTTGTTTTAAGACACCCACGAAGCTCAAGAGACTAAGGCTACGTTCACACTGCAGGCGAAAAGCGCATATCCGATCATGGTTTGACAGTGTGAACGGCACAAATCCGATATTTTCAAATCCGATCTGGGTCACTTTCGTATGTGGTACTGTATCTGATACATATCTGATGTTTCAGAAAGCTGCTGTTTGATGGTCAAGTCGCATTAAATCCGTCTTTTACGTCACTGACACAAGACAGACGCCAATTATCAGCGCCAGAGAAGACATCGCGAACGCTTCCTGGTCATCCAGTAAAACTGTTGGGAACAACGTTGGAGAAACGTGAACATTTTATTTGTATAATCTGCAGATTCTGACAGAAATCTGCAACTATCCTTTGAAGCAGCGCTCCTCTAAAACAGCAATAAGGATCATTATTAGGTTATTTACATTATTATGTAAATAACAAAATAACTTAAAGCAAAAATTGGGAAACGTGAAGTCCGAAGTCTTTATATTAAGGCCATCAGTCAAACAATACTGTTGGTCTGGGTCTAAACAGAGCGCGTTGTGTGTGGCGTCTTCTTTTGCGCATGTGGCCGCTTTGAGGGTTCACACTAGAGCGCGTTTGCTGTCGCATTTTATTTGTAGTGTGAACGAGCAGACAAAAAAATCGGATTTGATCAAAAAATCTGAATTGAGCATTAAGACCTGCAGAGTGAACGTAGCCTAAATGTGTGCAGAAGTACACACTCAAGCTTTTTATGCAGTTGTTTTAAGGATTTCAGAGCTTCTCTTGCTAAAGTTTTTATTTTTATTGCATTAGTAGAGCACCTTTATTGGCTCCACCATTGGTCACTCACTGCTGGATGGAGTTTCTTTCCTTCTTTCTTTCCTTCCTTCTTTCTTCAAAGCACAGATCACAAAGCAGGGCTGATGTCATGATGTCCTTCCAGTAACTTTTTTGTCCTAGATGCTGGAAATTCATAAATATGCACCAGACTGTCCTGTGTCGCTGGCTGACAATACCTTCCTCTTCAGGACTTTTGATGAGGACATTATTATTATCTTTGTATGTAAAACATGGCTCTCACACGCCTTCAGGCCTTAATGGCAGCATTTGCCTCTCTGTGGCTGTAAACAGGATTATTTCTGCTGGACATCAGAGTTTATGGGGACTGTCACTGTTGGAGCCTCTAGTGGACATTAGAGGTACTGCATTTTCTGGCACTTAAAGGCTTCTTTTTTTGCTTGCTGTTTGTTAGATCTGAGAAAAGATGATGGTTTTAGGTTAAAAACATGTTGATAATACCAGCAAACCCTATCAGAGTGTATAAGGTAGTACTGGAGACAAGCAAGCCAAGAGCAGTGCTGCTACCGTTCATCAACAGCTCCATCTGGCTGATTAACAGCGCTTAAAATGTCTCAAGGAACAGGACAATAAAAATATACAATGCCTTAAAAAACAGCATTATGCCATCACAACGTTGGTCTAATGAATCCTAACCACAAAGAACAGCTCCACACCTCCCAGCTAAACCAGTTAATCCATCACTTAACAGATGGGCCCGAATATGACCAGTCACTTCCTGTCAACACCATTTAATGTCTGAAATTGCTGAACCAGAGGAGACCAAACAGAGATTTCTTTGCAGAGGGAAGATCAAGAAAAACAGAGCTATCCCCGAACAAACAGCACAGATGAAAGATCCAACACACCGACCTGAGTCTGTGTGCGCCCGTGTATACAGTGTGTGCTGCTTTGATATACGTCCAGATTGCAGCCGTAATTACGCAGTAGGATCAGCAGCTTTTTAAATCAATGTTCAATTATTAACGATCTTAAGGTTTATTAGAACAGGAGTCGCTCAGCAGAAAGCACAGGAATGCAAAAAAACATCGCTTTTACTACACGAAGCACGGAGCGTTTTATTTCCCGGAAACAAAATCCGTCTTCAAAGGTGAACTCGGGTGCCACGAGAAACAGCTTTTCCTGCTGTAATCGTTCGTCACGTGTCTCTGGACAGCTCGCCTCTCAAATTTATTGAAAGTCGAGTCCTTTGAGTGATTCACAGTGCAAACAGAGTAGGGTGAGGAAAGGACGATTAGCCAATCACCTGCCTGGGATGACAATGGGGTGGCTCTCAGGCGAGGTGAGTGCTGTGACGGTGGAGACATGGATGAACTTTGGTCCTCTTTAGCTCTGAGGATTTGAAACCCCTGGTTTTGTTTTCGGGTACAGATCGTCTAAAGGAGGAAAATGCCAACAGCATAGTCGTGGTCATGGCGTGCATTGGCAGAACGTTCCAGAGACCTCGGCTGGAAACAGTCCTGGAGGTTCTCCTTGGTTAGCGTTTCCACATCGTTTCTGCTGCTGTGATCAAATCTACCACAACTGACTATGGACTAAGCAGAAGTCCTGAAAGATCCATAAATCCAGGATCAACTGTCCTCAAAATTGACGTTTCCCTCCCTGAAATTCTCGCTGCACTCTGTACATCTTGAAGTTTCTCAGGAAACTTTACGAACTTGTCGTCTTTAGTTTTTTGCCTCTAAATGCAGCAGGTTCATCCCCGGCTCGTTGGCTTTGGTGTCAGGCAGTGAAAGGAGGGTTGACGGCTTGAACCCCACAGAGTTCCCTGAGTGTGTTTGTGAGTCGTCCTTTAGTCCTAAACGTCGAGCTAACATGTCAGGTCTCATACAACAGTTCATCAAATGTGCAGAATCTCCACCAGCGTAAACTTCTCCACTCTAACGCAACAAAAAATGAGAAGGCTCCACCTTCTGTCCCTTTGCAGCGTTGCAGTCATTGCATCTCTAAATCAAACTCATCGTATTTGGCCCAAATACAAATGCGCCCCCCAGAGGGCAGTGGCTCAAACAGTTGGTGGGCGGGGTGTGAGGGGTCACCTGTCATGGCCCTGGTTTACCTGAGACAGGAGGATGTGGTGATGGCCTCCAGGGGGGCCACAGCCAGTGTTTTGGGTGGTGTTAATGACCCTCTCTGCAGCCTTCCTGCTCTCAGTCGTGACCTCTGAGTACAAACACCAGGCAGGAGGAGAGCATGCTCTCCACTGAGGAGCTGTAGAAGGCCAGGAGCAGGTCCTGGTCCAGGTTACTCTTCCTCAGGAGACGGAGGAAGTGTAGCAGGTCCAGGTTACTCTTCCTCAGGAGACGGAGGAAGTGCGGCAGGTCCAGGTTACTCTTCCTCAGGAGACGGAGGAAGTGCAGCAGCTGCTGGGCCTTCGTTACCGGGGTGATGGTGTTGTGGGTCCAGGTGACATCAGCACTTGTTACTTTGTCTGATTTGAAAAATGGCTGACTCGACGAGGACCGGGTCTGCGACCACCCGCACTGAGCCACATGGAGATGCCGTTAAAGTGGCAATGAGACGCAGTCTGCTATCAATTTATGAAGTGGGTATAACATGAAATCTGTTTGTGATAATACGACGATTAACTGTGATAAATCAGCAGAAATCATAAATCTGTTGCCGTCTGCTTCCACCGAGGTCTGCTGCATGAGATGTCCTTGAAAGGAAAAAGCAGATGAGCTTATTTCACGGGGTTTTCTTACACTGCAGTAGTTTTCTCCCTCCCACGGGGAGGTCAGAGGTCAGCAAACACAGAGCCGGTGGGTGTTCAGTATTTTGCTTAAAGGCATTTGTGTTAGCCCAGGGTCTGAAGGACAGACGCCTGCAGAGTGGAGACAAAGCAGCTGACTGAAAACACAGCAGCTAATAAAGATGAGAGAGAATCTGACGGTGATTATCTGTCTGCAGGGAGGAGAGTTATTTATGTGCAATCTATAGAAAAGAAAGGCCGGGTGCATCGGTGCCCTGAATAAAAGCGTTAATTAGAAACTTGAATGCAAACAGTTTATTCTGCAAACACAGACTCATTTATCTGATTGTCCACCTCGTGTTTTGGACACTTTCACAGCAACTTTTATTCGAAGAACGAGTCGGCGCTTGTTCATTTGTCCTATTTATTCTCACTGCTCGCTCCACTCTGTTCACATTTGTCATATTTATGTTCAGATGTCCACGCTTCACGTTCTCATCAGCGAGGCGGCCATCGTGACCGTGCAAAAGCAACGGCTCCCTAAACCTAAAAACTGGATGTGCCGCTGCTGGCAGCAACAACTGCAATCAGGCGTTTGTGATAACCGATGCTGTGACGCAGCTTCATGCATCGTTCACATGTCTGTTTCACTGCGAGGAAGTGTCTGCAGATCCTGAGCAGTAAGAATTTACTGTTGCAGCAGTAACAGAAATCTAATATCCCGAAATATCTGCATGGCAACAACAGCATAACCTGTTAGCTATCATTAGATGATGAAGAGCTCCTTTTCTGTCTGTTTCACGCTAAGTCCAAAAACGCAGCCTTGTCTGTGCATGTGGTCCACACGTAAAAGTTACTGTCGCTCCACTTAGAAAGACTGATTCTACGCGCCATCTTTGTTTACTCTTTCCCTCCCAGGCTCCTAGGCTTCTGATTGGCCAATCTCTACACGGTTAGAATCATATCGCCACCTGTTGCTTTGTTCTTCTTATTTTTGGACTTTCCTAGAGTAGCTTTGCACGAGTTACATTTCCAAAAATGTATTATTCATCTTGTTGCGGTTCATCCACCACCTTAAATACTTTTTCAGACGTTTGATTTTCTGCCGTTTGTTGGTTGGTTTATGCTACACAGAGGAAAAAGAGTGGCTGGAGGCTGCAACACAACCGTGTGCATTGAACCCCTTTAAAGTAGACATTATGGCCTTAATGCTTCAGCGACTGGGTCCAGGTTCAGGAACAGGTGGTAAGCTGCTATCTTCTGACTGATTGCAACATTTAAGCTAAACTGTCAGCAATCGGTGGCAGATTGTTTGCAGACAGGTTGCCTCTCAGCAGGCAACCTTGTGCGTTCGTCTTGCCAGGAAGTTGCACGTCAACCTCTGGGTGAGCAGTTTGTCACCATCACCACTACGATCAGGTTCCAACAGCAGAAACAAATTCAGTGTAATCAGCGGGCTGTCAGTTTGTTTTTTGCTTTCTCATCTATCTCCAAAGATGTAATTAAGACATTTCCAGGAACAGCAGCTCAGAGGTTAGCAGCGAGCTGCGTATAGCTGCGTATAGCCGTGTATCAGCGAGTCCTGAATAAAACATGGGGAACTGGGACCACTTTATGAAACGACTGCCACATTAGGACGGAGGAGCCCTAAGAGCTGTGGCCCCTGGCTTCTCCCCCCGCTGTATAAGAAATGCATAAATATTTCACATTCGCGCTGCTTTAATCCATTCGCCAAATGTCAATACTCAGCACTTAAAAAAAGTGGCCAGGCCTGCAGTCCCACCGGGTTAAACAGAGCAGCTCCCACGTCTGTATGCAGGTTGTATAATGCATTACTAAATACTTTTATCAACAGTGGGAGGGTCTTTCTCCCTAAGTGCTGCCCTGGCAAAGAGGGAGCCGGGATAGGTCCTGCAGCCGGATCGCGCCGTGCGCTCAGCAGCAATCGCTTCGATTCCCGGCAAAGAAAAATAATGCGGAGAGTACAATCTCTAATTTCTGAGGTTGTGACATTTCTGTGCAGCGGGCAGTGATCCTACACGTCAGCTAAACATCGTCGAAGCAGAAAACTCCTCTTTAATGAAAGATTCAACCCGGGACGAGAAACATTCGTCGTGCCATTAACTGTGTAGAGCTACAGGTGACTGGATTTATGAATACAGCAGTCACACTCGTCCACAAAAAGATTCTTTATTCCAGAATTCAAAGGAAGAATTTCCTTTATTTACCAAAGACGTCGAATATTAAAAACAAGTATCTCACAAAGGTGAACCTCTGAGTTTATATGGCACGTATGATTAGTAACAACAATATCAAACTATTATGAAACTGACCTAAATAACAATCGTGTCCCCGGACATGGTTTCTCTTTCCAAGGTTACTGTGGTTAACAAATGATTTGGGGAATTTGGAAAACTAAAATAAAACAGAAATGCAGAGGAAATATTGTTAATTTAGTAGCAGTCTTAGCTCATTAGGGGTGGGGGAAAAAATGGATACTGTGTAGCATGGTGATATTTTGTTTGCTAATAATGTATGGATACAGGGACAGCAGAAATCGATATTTTGTTACAAAAAGGTTTTTGTGCTCTGACTTCAGAGCATGTTGATCCTTTTTCTGAGCAAGAATCCTGACATTCCTTCACTGTCCAAATGTGTTTAACTTGTTTTTGGCAGCAATAAACATGACAGTTTACTTATTTTAATTTAAGACATGTTTTATTTTAATTAAGTTTAAAACTTTTATTTAATGTAAAATTATATTTTGTTTTAATTTACTTTCAGATTCTTCAGTTGCTGAAGGGGCTGCATAGTTTTCATAAACTGCATAGTTCAGAATAGCTATAATTGTACCAGATGGTTGATTCAGTTAAGTTGGACTAGACTGTAATACAAACCGTTCAGTTTGTCAACAATAAAACGGAAATGAGAGAAAGACTGAGTGTGAGACTTTGATATTAGATAAAATGAATATTGATAAAGTTTACCTTTATGTACAGAATCTGAATATCGCAAAATATTTTAAAAAATTGCGATAATATCGTATCGTGCGTTAAGTATTGTGATAATATCGTATCGTGGGATGTATGGTGATTCCCACCTCTATAGCTCATGAGACCGATGGTTTTATTGAGACTGTGAGTCACTAAAAGTTCGATTCATTTCCCTAAATTTACCTGGAAATTACAAATAAAATCAGCATCAAAATACAGATTTTAGTGATGTTTTCATTTATTAATATACCAAAACTGTGATTGGGCGTCTCTAAGATTATCACCGCGTGCCAAAACTAAACTTTCACAAACACCAGCTGTGGAGAAAAAATAGATTTGAAAGAATAAAACTGTGAAATTCTACTGTGAACAAATCAAAGTGAAGCAAACAAACAATATCCTGTTTTAGTCTTTGTCCATACTTTAAATCTGAAAACTGAAAATGTCTCTGGAGGCTTCAGATGGTTACTGAGACAACCAATCAAGTTGGCTTCAAAGGGGGCGGGGCTGAAACAATAAACCCACAGATCAAGAAGGACAGTGATTGGTGCAAGTGTGTAAGTGAGCAGGCCTTCACACTTTAACAGCAGTGAAATTAGTGACGCCTTAAACACGTCGCTGCATACAGAGCTGACATCAAGCAGCCGTCGCCACACCTGGCGGTGGACAGTGAATCTCCATCACTTCCTCTTTCAATAAAAACTAAAACTGTTTAAACTGTCACATGATGAAAAGCGGCACCGCTCTGATCTAGATTTGATGTAACTGTGTTTGTGCGGGAGGGGAATGAAAGAAGTCCCTGCAGGCTTTTAGAGTTAAGTAATAAGAGGGAAATGAGTGTGTGAGCACTGCCGAGGTAAACAGGAGAAATTAAATCAGCGTACGGCGGCGTCTCCCGAGAGCGCGCTCTCCAACCGAAAGAGAAAACATCCACTATTAAACCGTCCGTTTAACATTCCTACCACGCTCGCTTCATTAGCAGAGAGCTTGGTTCTGTCGTTACCTAAACACTATACACGACGCTGTTGTTTCCACGTCTGTGAAGAGGCATTTACATAATCCTGTAAGGTTAGATACAGCGCAGCAGCTCGCTGTATGGGCGGACGCCCGCGAGCGCTTTAATGAGCGAAACGGAGACGAGCGAGGAATGATTGCAGTTTGAAGTGAGCCTCGTAAAGCAGAAGGTACAAATATAAGAGTCCAATACAGCCTGATTACACACTGAATGAACGTGCTCGATCGGCACATCCATCCGAGCGAGCTGCTGCACACAGACGGATGCAGCTCCACCCTGATGACTGCACGGGAACATTTTCCTGCTTCATCTGTCAGTAACATTCAGGATTATTAAAGTCATGATTTGAATTTTCAGATTAGTTTTCATTCATTTCTTACAACATAAACAGTCTGCACCACTGCCTTCTCCCGCTGAGCTGAAGTACATGATTTCACCTCAGGGAGCTTTGAGTTTAACTTAACTTTTGTTTTCAAACAAAGTAACTTCGATACGATTATGTCAGCGTTTAGCCCTGACGCCTCTACGTCACCGGCTCCCAGTGCAGGCCCCCGTGTGGGCTGTGAAGGTACTGCAAGTGGTCGTTTATGACTAAAATAACATTACCATAAAATATGTACCTATTAATTTGACCTGCTCTACATCTGGTCTTTTGGTTGCCTCCCACTAGAGTTTGCAATTTTGGAAAACATTCAATTAAAAAAAAGTCAGTTAAAATATTCACCTGTTGGTAATAACACCATTTCAATTCAGCTCAATTCAATTTTATTGATAAAGCACCAAAATCCCAACAATCAATCCAAGCCAACGACCCCCAGTGAACAAGCACTTTGGCGACAGTGGAACAGAAAAACTCTCTTTTAACAGGATGAAACCTCGGGCAGCACCAGGCTCAGGGAGGGGCGGAGCCATCTGACAGGATGTAGATGGAAACTTTTTGACCATGACTCTGTTTTTGCAGCTTTTTGGATTTGGGAATTTATTTTTAAAAAACCCAATAATTCCAATAAAAACGGGTGTATGGGTTTTTTTATCTTTATTTTGAACATGTTAAAAAAGTACAACAACATAGAATTAAAAGAGACAAATAAACAAAGCAAAACAAAAAGAAAACGAGCAACCACAACTACAAATAACTTTCATGTTCAAAAAGGAGCAGGAAGAAGCATAAGCTTATTTAATCCCACCCCTTTTCCACTATCTAGTAATCAATAGACTACAGAAATACCTCCTTGCAATTACATTATATGTCATGTGTATTTTTTTATTTTTTTTTATTATTCTTTATTTATATATATATATATATATATATATATATATACATACACACACACACACACACACACACACATATATATATATATATGTTTCTATCTATCCATACATACGTATATACACATACACACATATACACATTTTCAATAACCCCATTAACACCTCAAAGGATACACAGCCCACAGATATATATATATACCCATACCAACATACCCGTGCACCCGCACACACATGAAAATATTAGACAGGAACACCCTATCAAATCTCTACCTCGTCCCTGTACCCTGTAAAAACCATCTCCTTAAACCGCTTTTTAAACTGTGCCATGCTCGGACGTTGCTTCATATCTTTACTTAGTCTGTTGCACAGCTTCACTCCACACACAGAGATGCAAAAACCTTTTAATGTTGTACGGATACGAGGATGTTTTAAATTTAATTCCCCCCTCAGATTGTATCCCCGTTCCCTTTTAGAAAACATTTTTAGAATATTGTCAGAAAGCAGGTTATTTATTGCTTTATATATAATTTGTGCATGAAATGAGAAAATGAACCAGATCTGTGAATTTTAGAATTTTTGATTTTAGGAATAGTGGATTTGTATGATCTCTGTAACCAGTTTTATGGATTATCCTTATGGCCCTTTTTTGTAATATAAAGATTGATGATAGCGAACATTTGTATTGCCCCACACCTCTGCACAGTAATTCAAATACGGTGCAATCAGGGAACAATAGAGATGTGGAGTGGACTGTTAACATCAGCCCCAGACATGCAGATGTAACAGAATTTAGTGTTTAGTTTAGAAACGTGATTTTTAGGAGACATCAAAGCCATCGTGCAGAACAGTACTTAAGGTTTTTAAAAGAGCACACGATAAAGAAACAAGGAACGAGAATAAGTGACAGAGCAACGCTCAGTTCTGCAAACCTGAACGCACAGAGCGCCACAAACAAGCTAATATATGCATGAAGTGCCACAGCTCGTCCTCATCAGCAGCCGGCTGCTCGAGCTCGCACTGACAGCTTCATCTACTGTTGTACACTCAACTGTGGCTTCTGCACTCAAGGTCACAAATTAATCAAAACATCAATACGTGCAGTCGACGTAGGCAAAGCTCGCCGCAGACCTGTCACCTGTACCGACAACGTTGATGCAGCGTCTCATGAATTAGGCAGGAAGCGGCGCAGGAGTCGCAGCACAAGACCTGCGGCAAGCTTGCACGACAGATAGTTGCGGTGGGTCTACAACACCTGTGCGCATCAGCTGCGTCGTGTTTTTGTGTGTGGGTGATTTGATAAGTGTGCGCAGCTGCATTGTTCACAGCAGAGGAGCGGTTCAGGGGGCGGCGAGAATCTGTTAATTACAACACAGGGGAAAGAAGCGAGGACTTGTTTTGCCTCTTGAATTAACATTTTTAAGCATCATCTCAGAAAATTAAAAACTTCATCTTGTCTGCTTTTCACCCTTCAGCTGTGGAAATGTGCTCATTCAAATACACATAATAACAGCGGTCGGGTCACCTCATTGAAAGCTGGGGTTCGTCTAATAGACACCCACGTTACTGCATTAACAGAGAAACTGTGATGTAACTCTGAAGTAATAATCCCAGGCAATGTTTCTCAACATTCCCAAACAGCAGCGTGTTATATCGGTCTCTCTTTCTCTCCCGTCTCCCCAGATGGAAACTGACACCAGTGACAGCGACGGAGGATAATAATGATGGAAGGCAGAGTGATTCGTCCCCAGCCAGAGCCTCAGCACTCCTCCACCGCCCCTCTGCTTCTCAGCGCCGCTCCCTGAAGGACGCGTCGACCTTGACACATCACAGCGTGCGAGACAACCTGGCACACACCGAGCTGAAAGGTTGCCTCTCTTTGCCAAGAGTGGGAAGACAACGGGGCCAAAGCTTCGGGGACCAGGCGTCAGCAGAAATCCGCTCTGTCTTGCTGGAGTAACAAATGAGCTCTTATTTGTGAAGTTAACACCGCTAACAGCTGACTCCATAAGGGCCAATTACTGGCTGAAGGGAATACGGGGCCAAGATGAAGGAGGCAGCAGTCGTGGCTTGTTTGCTGGCTGAGCTGTGTCTCGCTGCTTTTGTTCTGGCCTCCGAGGGGGCCGCTCGTTGCCCCGCGTTGTGTCGATGCGAGATACGACCCTGGTTCTCTCCCAGCTCGATTTACGCCGAGGCTACCACCGTGGACTGTAATGACTTGGGGCTGTCGGCGCTACCGCAGGGACTCCCCTCAGAAACGCAGGTGCTGCTACTGCAGACGAACAACATCGTTAATGTGGAGAAAAGTTTGGATTACTTGGCCAACATCACTGAAATCGACTTGTCCCAGAATAACATTTCCTCGGTGAGCGATGTTCGTCTGGGGTCTCTCCCCCAGCTGCTGTCACTCCACATGGAGGAGAACTGGGTTCAGGAGCTTTCCGACAGCTGCCTCGCTTCCCTCCCAAACCTCCAGGAGTTCTACATCAACCACAACCTGATTTTCTCCATTAGCTCCCGGGCTTTTCAGGGCCTGGGCAGGCTGCTGAGGCTCCATCTCAATTCCAATCGACTGACAAGCATCAACAGCCAGTGGTTCAGGCCTCTCCCCAATCTGGAGATATTGATGCTGGGAGAAAATCCCATCCTTCACCTGTCAGACATGAACTTTAAGCCCTTGGCAAACCTCCGAAGCCTTGTGCTTGCCAGGATGAATTTGACTGAAATTCCTGATGACACTCTGGTCGGGCTCGACAACTTGGAGAGCATCTCGTTTTTTGACAACCTGCTTAATCGAGTACCCCGAGCAGCTCTGACAAGAGTCCAGAACCTGAAGTTTCTGGATTTGAATAAGAATCCGATTGAGAGAATCCAGAGAGGTGATTTTATGGACATGCTGCACCTCAAAGAGCTCGGCATCAACAGCATGCCTCAGCTGGTCTCCATCGACAGTTTCGCCTTGAACAACCTGCCAGAACTGACGAAAATCGAGGCCACAAACAATCCCCGGCTGTCCTACATCCACCCTCGGGCCTTCCACAAGCTCCCCAGACTGGAGACTCTGATGCTCAACAGCAACTCCCTGAGCGGCCTTCATCGCAGCACCGTGGAGTCGCTGCCCAACCTGCGAGAGGTGAGCCTGCACAGCAACCCGATCCGCTGCGACTGCGTCATCCGCTGGGTCAACACGAACAGAACCACCATTCGCTTCATGGAGCCCGACTCGCTGTTCTGCGTGGAACCTCCAGAGTACCAAGGGCAGCACGTCCGAAAGGTGCACTTCAGGGAGATGACGGAGATCTGCCTTCCCCTGATCTCACCTGGGAGCCTCCCAGATCGAGTCGAGATCAGCAAAGAGAGCTCAGTGTCGCTGCATTGTCGGGCGTTTGGAGAACCAGAGCCCGAGATCTACTGGGTGACACCGTCGGGTGTCAGGGTCATACCTGGCAGCATTTCCAATAAGTACTACATGCACCCAGAGGGAACTTTCGACATCTACGATGCTACGGAGCAGGAGGCCGGCTCTTACACCTGCGTCGCCCACAATCTCATCGGGGCAGACCTAAAGTCTGTGCTCGTTTCAGTGAACGGATACACTGCCCTGCCTTCGAAGCAACTTCTACATGTATATATCATGTCTGTCCAGTCTTATTCCGTCATTGTGTCGTGGGAAAGCACAGGCTCTTTGCTTTCACAGCTAAACTGGTCCATTTTAGCAGACGGCCGCCACCTCTTGACGCCATTTACAGCCAGGCTTCCTGCCGATGTCAAAGAGTATCACATCAAGCAGCTGCAGCCGTCCACTCGCTACCAGGTTTGTGTCGAGGTGGTGTCAGCGCAGCCTGGATACAGCAGGGACTGCGTCAACGTGACCACAAAGGAGACGGCGGTCCCGAGGGAGACGACCCACAAATGGGACGGCGTGGCGATGGCTGCTTGTGCTGCGTGTTTTATCGTGGTCGCCGTGGCTTGCTCTGTCGTCTACACGTCTCTGCACAGCCAGGTGTTTTACGGGAAATTAATGGCCGACCAAGCCGAAGCGCTGCTGATTCGTTCCTCGTCTTTCCTTGAGTTTGGTGCGTCTGGGATCAAGGTGACGGCAACTGTAATAGACTTAACAGATGACTCTGTGTAAGACGCGTCCTTGTATGTAACAGCGCTTTGGGATTAAGCGAGGAGAGTGAGGGACACTGGACAGTTTATGAACCCTCCTTCCACGAGCGGACTTCAGCAGCGGATAAATCATACTCCTGAGTAACTGGCTAAAAACTATTTTCTATCTGAAATCGTGTCATTATAGCTTAATCAGGCAGATATCGCGACTATAATCCACACGGCTACTGGTCATTCATGCAGTGCAACCAGAGTAAAGCACAGCACAGGAACTCTTATCGACTTAAATACCTTTGACGTCTGCAGAAAGCGTTTTCTTTGCTGTGTTGCATTAAGCAACGATAGTTTATAATGGCAGAGAGAAACTTGTTAGCCTAGTGTACAATAAACCTGATTATAATGTAAACAATTTTATGAAGAAATACATTTTTCATTAAACCTGTGTAGTGTCATAACTCCAATCTTTCTCTTGAAATTTAGACCAAAAAACATGCACCACGTGTGCGCTGAAATAATTCAAACACCACTTTGTGTGGATGACGTTTGTGTGGTTTGTGTGTGAGGTCTGCAGGAGACAAACACAATTACAGGGATCGCCCTTCAAGGCAGACACTTTAACGCTGTTAGGGAAATGCAATGCAATCTCAACAGCACGACAAGAGAGATGGTTTGTTTGCGTGTAAGCATGTGTGTGTGTGCACCTTAATGACTGTGTGTGTAAAGTGCGAGGGCATTGGCAAACCCACTGACTTTGAATTGCATTATATTCTCTTTCATTAAAAATCCAATATGGATTCCCAGAACAAACCTCGGCGCCGTGATGAATCGGCGTCATGCACAAACTGATAGGAGGCATTTATCAGCGGGACTCAGTCATAGATCAACCGAGTTTCAGCGCCTTGGACAGGGCTTTTAGAGCGCACCCATTTGTCACCGCCACAGGAGCTAAAATATGACCCATTAGAGGCAGGTAGTGAGTAGGTCAGCAAGAACGTGGCGCCCAAGCCGGCCCGTTCCCGGCACGACCCTGGAGAGATACCGCCGCCGTCGCAGGAACAGCTCAGCAACTATCGGGCTCGTTTGTAAAGTGCTCAACGCTGACTGCAGAGGAGGGGTGAGACCAGGCACCCTGGGTAAAGTAGTTTCAGTCCTAAAAAGGACGAAGGGGATGACGGGCAGTGCTCTTTAAACCAGATCTGGGTTTGCACAACAAGCTCCAAGATGAAGCCGAGTTTAATTTCGTGCACACCTGCACAGTTACTCTTTCTGTTCGATGACACTTTTGGTTGCAATAAGCAACCTTCACTACGGTTTGCCTCTGAAGCATTCTCACAAAGTCCACGCAGTGCACCTGCCTCTGGCTCAGCTCCAGCACTCTTCAGAGTGAGCCAAGTTTCTTTCAGAAGTGATGTTTGGGTTTGTAAGTGTTTCCTCAGCGCGCTCGGAAACACGTCAGCATGAAGCATCTTCTTCAGCCTCGCACCGAAGGCAGCTTTGGGGACAGTTTCTGCAGGTTCTTCTCCAACTCGTGGGTCATGCTGGTGGTTAGTTATGCTTTTCTCCTCCCACTCACACATTATGTCCCTCTCGCTACCAGTTACAGCCTTTCATGTGTCACGCTGTAATAATTCCCACCATCTGGCAACTGTCTGCATGCAGAACTGGCTTCCTTTTGAGCAAGGTACCGATACTAAATTAAAAATGGATCCATTACTTCCTGCATGCACAGATGAATTCTGCAGAACACCTGGAACCTGCACATTTGGGAAGCACTGCATTATAGCCGCATGCTTCAGCGCAGCATGGTGAAAGGTATTCTGGGTATTTAAAAGAGCAGCTGCAGGAGAAAGGAAGGATTTTAAAAAAGGAGCTGACAGGTCATTTAGAAGCTTTTCATTTCCTCCCTCACCTGCTGGGTTCAGCTGTGGTTCACTCCTCACTGAGAGGAGCAATATGTCAACATATAATCCTCACAGCCAAACCAAATAAAAAAAGGAAGCGTCTCGGTGTTTTTAAACTCTGTCAGAGATAAAAAAGAAATGCCAATACACGCTAAGAAAAAGAAAAAGCTCCAAGTGAGTAATAGCTCACTGCTGAGGGTGTGTGCACAGTATGTGGCAGATCCAGAGGGAACATCTTGGAACAGGAATAGCTTCGCACACAGCACCCAGCCCAACTGGCAGGTTAAATTAAATCCTCACGTCCCAGTGACACTGAAACCAGGACTCCACACAAACCAGTAGAACGGCAGAAAACCACACTAGCACTGGGAATGCTTTAGCTGACTCTAACATCAGTGGAGCCGACTTGGGGATGAGCCGTTTCGTGGCACTTTTCCGTTGATTGGATTTTTGCAGAAATGTCTGCTAACTGAAAAAAAGCTGTACTGAAGCCGTTTCAGCAACGCTACTAAAGTGAACTTTATTCAAATGTCCCGTGGCTAGCAGAATCTAAATGTTTGGCCAATGAGGAGCGGCCACATGCTCAGTACATGTCACTGCAATCAAATTATTCATTCATCCTCTTTGGAAAGTTGCTCTGAAGTGCGGTAACATTCAAGGATGTCAGCGCATCACAGAAAATAATTTTTCCTTTGAAATATTTCACATGCTGGCCTGATTCTGATCCTCGCCTAGAGCTTGTGCTGCATTCAGAATAATAAGGTGCATCGTGTGGAAAGTCTAAATGTGCTCAGTGAACTTCAAAAAATCTCCTCACTAGATTATATTATTTTTGCCCTCATGGCAAAGCTAAAGTAATGGAGAGAAATGAGAAACACATTCAGAATCATCCTCTGGTGATCGCTGGGTTCTTTATTTTACCCCAGTTTATTCTAAAAGGCTGGACGAAGGGATAAGGTACTAGATCTTTATCTATAGTAACAGTATATATCACAATAAACACCATGAACATGAAGTAAAAATTCAACTTTTTAATCTATCCAGGGCGGACCGCCCCGCGCCCAGCTGGGATTGGCTCCTGATAAGGATGGAAGAGGACGGATGGAGAGATTTTTAACCCTTTAAAACCGGTCAGAGCAGCACGCTCTGTTTTGCGTAACTATTTTTAAATCCTGGTAGCTCTGTTTATTGCACTTTTTTGCAATTTATGTAATTACTATGCACTTAATGCAGACATATTATTAAAATTTGGGCTGTAATGGTTGTATTGATGTATATCTATATATTATATATATATATATATATATATATATATAGATATATATTATATCTATATATATATTATATTATTATATATTATATATATATATTATATCTATATATATATCTATATATTGATGTATATCAACTTGAAATGCTCCCAAAAATGGCTCCACAGCATGTAAAAATATAATATAAGCTCTGGCGGACTTGGTTCTATGGTAGGTCTTAAAGGGTTAAATAAAGACTATTTTTTAAATCGAAGTTTAAAAATCCTGATAATCACTGTGTGCAAGTCTGCGACAGCACTTTTTAGTTCCTATTGCTCATAATTAAAAAAATGTTTACATCGTTGTCCCTGTAGATATTCAAAAAACATAGTTACGCTGAAGCATTCACCTCAGAGATCCTGCAGTTTGACGAATGAAACAAAAGCGGCGTTGGCGAGGGCGCGATATGAGTCGATGTCGTAGAGACGATCAGATGTTCAAAGCGAGAGAGAAACGCTGCAAACACAACGAGACCGGCAAAAACAAGCCCGGCCGCCGAGCTTAATGAGCTCTGACTGCACGTTTAGTCCCAGCAGAATCATATCTGCAGCCATTACATTACCAGTGTTTACCCACCCCCCGTTTCATTTTCAGCTAATAATCCATGAAAAACATCTAACGATCTTAGCACAAGTGAACTAATACCTCATTACAACACTTCCGTTTGCAAAGTGTCCCATTTCTCCGCTCCGTGTTAGCGGGGAAAATAAACTTGGCGAGAGAGCAACACCATTTTTCTCATGAATTATTACCCCATTATAAACATTTGGTATTTAGGCCAGGCCTGCAGCTTTTTGCTTCGGGTACGAGTAAAAAAAGCCTTACATTTATCTGGCATCCCTCATGTAGAACCTCCTGGGTTTTAAGTAATTATTCTCCCGCTCATCGGCCCATTAGGCTCGAACAACATCGCTGACTTTGGCTGATCTTGGAGCACGAAGCTTTCTGAGCTTTTATTGCTGCTTCGCGATGGCAGGTTGCAGATGGCGAGAGTGCACTTAACCTCTGCTGATAAACCGAAGCAGATAGCACTCACTTACAAGACAAGGTTATATACAGTAGAGAGGCAGGAACCCATTTGAGTTGATTAATGACTCCACCTCTGACTTGTGTTTTTGTTCTTGGCTCCGTGGGCGCCCTTTTTTAATCTTTTCCAGGAAATACTGACTCAGGACACACAGTTTCACTTTCACACACACAGACGAGCTGCCGACGACGGTCGGCCCTGCGGCGATCGTCGGCGAGCTGCTCTGACGCACACTTCTCGGCTCCTGTGTTTGGCTTAATGGCAGAATGACTGGTGACGGTGACCCTAACAACATCAAACCTTCACGTTAGTAATTCTTACACAGAGTGTTTAAATGCCAAAGGGTCCTTTACAAACATCACATACATTCATGATAACGAAAATAAATGTTTATATATCAGTAAAACTAATATAAACATGTTTATTATGAGTATTACTCTTGAACTAAAAAAACAAACTTGCATTCATGCAACACTTCATTTCGTACGCCAGCCTGGACCGACGTTCAGCACATCAAAAGGTGCAGTGACCTCGTCGTGTTCAAGAATCCTCTCCAGTGTGAGAGGAGTCGAGCTTTATGAAGTGTTATTCAGCTAGAAGCAGCCAACACAAGATGGTACACTGTGGCCAAGGGCTGCACGATTAATTGTTAGAAAATCGCGATCTCGATTCCAAATGACAACGATTTAAAAAAAAAAAAAGACGACGATTGTACCGCATTTTGATCCGGGACGTAATCTGCATGAAAACAAGCGCTCACTCTTCCTGCTCAACAAATGACGAGGGCGGAGCTTATACCACGTGATACAGAAGCTGGCTGCTAAAATTGGCAGGAAAAACAACGGAGAGCACGTCAGGGATGACGAGAAAGTGACAGGAGAAAATCCGTCCCGGTCAACCACCCAAACATCAATAACGGGAACCTTATACAGCGCTTCCCTATACCCGTCGAACTCCCGCAGGCACAAAGAAATTACGGAGGCTGTTACTTATCACCTGACCAAAGATATGGCTCCATCAACACTGTGCAAAACGAGGGATTTAGGAAAATGATCAACACCCTAGACAAACGCTACACAGTGCCGTCCCGCAACTATTTTTCTATCCGGTCGTTAAGTGATGACGTGACGAATCCTACTTCCTAAAGTAGTCTGCGTTTAATATGGCTTTTGTGTTGTTAACATGTTTAATGTTTTGTATTTTCTTCTATTTAATCTCAAAAAGATCCTAAAACAGTCAGTGATCACTGTTGACCTCCCTCGGCTTTTATTACCGCTAATCATTTATTTAAGCTCAGTTTTTAAAACCTTAGGATGTAACTACAGCCCAGCCCATGCAGCAGTATATGAATGACTAAACTCGTATTGTGGATGGATTATCTCAGTTGTTCTTCTGGCTGAAGTTTGGTCCTTTTACAGCATCCTGCCATGCGATTACATTTGTTCCTGACCACCGAGAACACTCACGTTAACTTTTATCGAGTGGAAAAAAAGTTAGCTTGTTTATATTATGCTAACATAGCTGTGTCGCTAGCGGTCACGTAGCACATCATTATATACCAGCTAGCCAAACTTCAGTAACCCTACAAACGTCACTGCTGTTTAGTTTTCTGTCTTCATTTATGTTGGAAGTGATAACAGAGCTGTACGTTTTAATTTGTTTCCAAAACCCCGCAGTCAGGACATGCTATATTGTATTTAGATAGAAGCTAGCTAGCTAGTTAGCTAGCGAGCTAACTTCCTGCTAACTTCTAACTCCGTTAAATGTCATAAATTCTGTTTTCATGGATGCCTAGATGTAAACTCAATTGTAACACCTGATAGAGCAGAACGCTGATCATTTTATTAAAGATGAAAGACTTTAGACAGTTTTTCAACTCTCAGTAATGCCATAGTGATCGTTTGATATATGGACCTGCAGCGGAGTTTAGGCCCAGACACGGCTAGTGACGTCAGACTTAACAACCGGATTGTTGCACTACCTGCTCTATACACGCAGTGTCGAGCAACGGTGGAGACGCAATTTCAAGCAGTACAACATTTTGCGGCAACGACAAAATGTGAGACATTTGTTGTTTTTATGTTTATTTATTGTTTTTATGTTCAGTCTCAACTGTTACGAAGTTGATGTGCAGTTAATAAGTGCAATAAATATTTATACTGAGAAAGAAAATCGTGAGAGAATCGTGATCTCAATTCTAAGCCAAAAAATCGTGATTCTCATTTTATGCAAAATCGTGCAGCCCTACTGTGGCCACAGAGGGACGGACAGCACTCAGGGAGGCTGTGGAGTTTAAACGATGCATGCCATGAAAATATCCCCACCCATCACACCAGCAAGTGTTGATATACAGCAGCATGGATTCAAACTCTGACCCTACCATCTGACCTTTGCAGCAGAAATGGCGCCTCATCAGACCAGGCAGCGTGTTTCCGTCTTCCACGGTTCAGTTCTGGTGAGTCTATTTAAACGATCCTGTTCTGACAGCAGCACCTTCGGTGGTCTTCTGCTGCTGTGGCTCATCAGCTTCAAAGTTCACAGATGCTCTTCTGCATACTTTGGTTGTAACGAGTGCTTATTTGAGCCACTCGAAGCAGCCTGTCCATTCTTCTGTGACCTCTGACACCAGCGAGGTATTTTCACCCAGAGAACTGCATCTCACTGCATATTTGCTCTCTTTCAGACTTTCTCTGTAAACTCTAGAGTCGCTTGTGTGGCAAAATCCCAGCAGTTTCCGTTTGCATGTAGCTGAGATGCTGTACAAGAAAAGGCTTGTTTGGGGCTGCGTGTGCACGCTCACAGCCTGCATTAGCATGTTTCTGCCTGATTTATGACGTCGTGACGTATTCATGAGGCAAACCGGCCTCGCTTTAAGACTGTGTCGCTCTTTCCAGTGTAGACAGAACTCTTCATACTCAGCAGCTGCTTTGTTGTATTTTATTATCTTTAGAAAAAGAAACCATATAACCTTTACTGCACCAGTTAGAGAGTCTTACAGCAAAGCACGACTCCGAGACTTATGACTACTCAAAATAAAGTATATATGCCCAAACATATGGTCAGCGTTGTGTATGAACATTGTTTGCAGGGACTTCTGAGTCATTTTGTGGCGTCTACAATAATAACTGTATTACTGCAGGGTCTTTACCTTACAATATAAAGCACCTTCAGGCGGCTGTTGCTGTGATTTGGAGCTGTGTAAATAAAATTGAACAGAAGTGAGAGGTAAACTGCGTGAACAGCGTTTGGAGCTAAGAACAGGATGTGACTGTTGATTAATCTCGATAGAATGACTGCAGCTATTAATGAAACCCTGGAGTGCACATGCTGGACGTGCTGGACGTGACGGGCTGTAAGCAGCAATATTTTACTGACGACGACTGACGGTGGTTCAGGTGGTGCAGCCAGCAGCTGCAACAAATATGAAACGTCACAGTGAGCTGCAGAAGCAGTCCTGGAATAACTGAGTTACTGATAACAACAAGCAAGGTTGATTAATTAGCGTGACACTTTCGTTTTCACATTTCAACTTTACATCTTCATCTTCTCACTTTTAATACTTTCCAGGAAATCCAAACTACAAGCAAACCCAGTCCTCGTTTCCATCTTTTTAATGCATCCACAAACAAAAGTTCATATCGCTTCCACGGGAATTTAGAGGGTAAGTAGCAGCTAGGTGCACTTTATTAATTGATCCATCCATCTTCATCCGCTTTATCCGAGGCCGGGTCGCGGGGGCAGCAGCCTAAGCAGAGAGGCCCAGACCTCCCTCTCCCCAGCCACCTCCTCCAGCTTATCCGGGGGAACACCAAGGCGTTCCCAGGCCAGCCGAGAGATATAACCTCTCCAGCGTGTCCTGGGTCTGCCCCGGGGCCTCCTCCCGGTGGGACATGCCCGGAACACCTCACCCAGGAGGCGCCCAGGAGGCATCCTTGTCAGATGCCCGAAACACCTCAGCTGACTCCATTCGATGTGGAGCAGCAGCGGCTCTACTCTGAGCCCCTCCCGGATGGCCGAACTTCCCACCCTATCTCTAAGGGAGAGGCCAGCCACCCTTTGGAGGAAGCTCATTTCTGCCGCTTGTATCCGCGATCTCGTTCTTTCGGTCACTATGGATGGATGGATGGAGTAGCAGCTAGGTGCACTTTATTAATTGATTATCAGAAAATGTGATCAACCAAGGCATCTCAGAGTCTACAGGCCTCAGTAAGCAGGTTAAAGGTTCAATTTTACGGCAGCACAATTAGAAAAAGACTGAGCATGTATGGCTGTTTGAAAGAGTTGCAGGAGGAAGCGTCTTCTCTCTAAGAAGAACACAGCAGCACGGCGTAGGTTTGCAAAGCTGCATCTGAACAAAGCTCAGACCACAGTGGAGATGTTTGTTCATCACACACAGCAGCACATCTGGAAGTGGGATGATGATCTGAGTGCACCGTGTGTCCCACAGCTGAAGCTTGGACCAAACTGTTTCATCAAACAGGACGACGATCCACAGCAGCAGATCTGCAGCAGAACAACTGAAGAAGGAAAGAATGGAGCTGCTGCAGAGCTCAGAGAGCTGTGCATGAATGAATGCTTTGCATTGCAAACCTCAATGAGCTGAAGCAACGCTGTACAGAAGGGCCAAAACTCCTCCACAGTGAGAGACTGATGAGGTCACACAGAAACTGCAACTTTCTTAAGCAGGTTCTACAAGCTGCTGAATCACAGGATCCACTCGGCTTTTTGCAGGACTGCATTCAAAGTGACAACAAATATAAAAGCGTGTGAGTCTCAGTGAACGCTTTCAGGCTGCAAATATCAGAGGGAAAGCTGAACACGCGAGCTGCATCACTAGCAGAGAGAACAGGATGATCTCCTGCTAATGAGCTGCTTTCCGGTCTGTCGTTCATCACCTGTGGATCTGCCACAGCTGCCTAACCTCTCTCCGACTCCTTTTCATCTCTCGGCTTCCTGCCGTCAGCGTTGAAGGAAATGGGTGTGGTCTCGCAGCCGGAGAGTGGGCTGTGAATTCCCTCATCCTCCACCAAAGGCTGTTCCACGATTCCACATCCTGTAATGAATAATTCACCTTTTCCTAATCAGCCAGTAAGCTGCTCCATTTAAACACCAGCTTCCTCTTACAGCAGTGATTAGAGCAGCGAGTCAACGTGAGGAAGGGAGATTAGAGGGAAATTAAGAGCGGGCTGTTGCGAGCGGTGCCGCCCGCCGAACGGCGCCGCTATGTTAGTGCTGCTCGTAATTGCACGACCAAATGTCATCGGTACACACAAACGGCTTCTGACAAACAGTTTCAGATCTTTAAAAACAAAGTAAAATCTGTCCTTTGAGAGCGTCTTTCATGGATGCATTCGGGTCTCAAGCAGAGCTTTTAAGGGTGCATTCAGCTGTGTGGATGCTGTGAAAACACGAGTTTGGACATGAAAGCTTTTTAAAAGCACCGATCTGACTCAATTTACAGCAGACTGACTGGCAGCACTTTCCTCAGCACCGGGCCGTCGCCACAGCCTCCACTGATGCCACTCAATCTGAAGGCACGCGGGCTGGGATGAGAGTGTTTCACTCTAAATTATTTCTCAGTGCTGATGCACAGAGAAAAGTGCAGTTTTTTACCCTCCAGAGAATACTTGAGGCTGGATACTTTTGACGACTTGGAGAAAGTATTCATCCCGTCCCCCTTGAGGTGTCCCATGATGTTTGGGAGTATGGGGATATGGATCCAGCTGTTACAAGGTATTCAGTCCCTTTGGCTTATACATCTTCTTCCTGGTGGGCAGTGGGCGTCGCCCTGGCTGCTCATTGTCTTAACTTTATGAACAGAATGCAGGATTATGGTCACGGCTGGACTGGGACAAAAAATCGGCCCGGGCATTTTGACTCGAGACTGGTCCAACAGGTAAAAAATAAAATAAAAACAAACGCTGTTGTGACAGTGATGTTCAGTCTTGTTGGTATATGTATGATTTCTAGACATTTTACATCAGATAAAAACGTTTATTGTAAGATTCAGATAATTATTTATTAAAAGTGAGACATTTTAAATGAGAATAACAAAGAAAAGTATTTCTTTGTGCCCCCTCTCCCTGTTAATGCCCTACCTGCCCCCCTGGCAACACTTTGCTAGACCCGCCCCTGCACAGTTACCAGCTGTCAGCTACTTAGAAAAGGATCCTGGTGTTATTTGTCTCTCAGAAACAGTTCATAACTTTAACTCATTCATGTCACCTAAAAGGTAAACCTGTTTCTCCATCACCTGTTCAGCTCTGATGATTCAGTAAGGACATCTCCTGGTTTCATCTTCATGTTTCCCTCTCACCACATATCCAAACCACATCATGACCAGCAGCTTTACAGCTGTGGCTCCAGCAAACATCAGCTGATACTAGAAATTAATATTTAATCAATTCTAACAACAGCTGATCAAGCTTAAACGTGCTGCTGTTGTTTAATGCGACATCCGCTGGTTTCCCGTTTCTGGTGCAAAGTGATAAACAAACAAGAGAGAAAAGCCAATCAGCTGATCATTGATCAGTTTCATGATTGAAATAGCAACAGGAGAGGGAGGGGAGAGAATGAGAGAAGAAGAGGCAGCTGTGCAGCGTAACGACAGAATAACTCCAAACTCCAAGTTTGGGACAGATCGCGTTCCTTTTCAGCCCGATACAAAACGCGGCCGGCCCGGTGGCCACCACGCGTCTCTCCTCCTCCTGCTTCCCCTTTCCCTCATCCACCTGCTGGCCTCTGTGGAAGCTCCACCATAGCCACCACCAAACATCAACAACATGTTGTTGTTGTTTTAAAAAAAAATCCATCAGCCCATAAAAACGAAAAATCACCATCGGCCGATGGCCAGTCCAGCTATGATTATGGTGGACCTGCTGGCTTCCTTGGGTGATGACCTCCAAGTCATACCGTTAGAGTTAATGCGTTCAAATTTATGGCGGTGGTTTTCTGATGGAGAAGGGGGAACGCCCACTCCGGGCTGAGTGCTGCCTCAAATATCTTGGGGTCTTGTCCGCAACTGTGAGATGAGTTTAGCAAGACTGACAGATGCATTGGTGCGGTGTCTGCAGTGATGTGGAGGCTACGTGGAGGGCACAGCCATTACTCCACTGAGGTTGGTCTGAAAATGATGCCTGAAGGACCTGGTTCGCTCCGAAGGTGAGGTGTCTCAGACGTGTCCCAAAGAAACGAGATGATGGGGTAAACTCATGCTGGACATTTATTTGTCCCTCTAGGGACCTTTGGAGCCCAGCAGAAATCACAAATTTCCATACACCACCATGGAACAAACACACCACCACGAAAGTGTACAATTCATGCAAAGGTTTTCATCACACCTGAGGAATCTTTTGGTGAGACCAGCTGGGCAACCTCTGTTGCACATGGCTTGAGGTTTAGAGTAAGGAGACAATCACGCTGTGCAGGTATAAAAAAAGAGTCAAATAGATGCCTCTCATCACTCGTCTGTAGATTCAGACTCAGTAATGCAGCTTCCAAGAAAATGTACTGCATTTCCAAAACAGTGATGATACAGAAGACATTCAATGAAAGTACAGCAGAACATGTTTGGAGTCCAGACTGAAGGGCAAAAGGTTTCTAGGCAATCAGTCCAGGAGTCCGACCCTACCAGGGCTCGCAAAATCACTAGCCCGACGTCCCGGGCTAGCGATTTTGCCAGTCGGGCTACCAAAATCTATCTCTGCCCTGCCCGTCGGCCTATCATAGGAAGGAAAAATATATGTCAATGCTTTTGCATTCTTTCAGAAATGTAGCTGAGTAATTATGTCATTGGCATCGGTGAGCCACTGTCAATATGTGACATATTGAAATCGTCTGAATTTGCTTGTTTTTTGCTTTCACTTTGCAATCGCGCGAACTGTGTATAGAGAGCGACAGCACTGATTGGTGAGTGATGATAATTTGCACCAATTCCTCTGACATCATCTTATCAATCGTTAGCTTACTATGCAAACATGACAAAAAGTGAAATCTCCCGCAGCTTAAACATGTGAGAGGTTGATCGCGCAGGGAATCTGCGTTATGTGAGTGCGTGTGTAAAAGCAGCAGGATATATATTTTAGTTCTGCTGAGCCAAATAAGACAGGTCAGGGTGAAGAAGTGACAGCCAAAGAAAAGCTTACCACAAAACGGAAAAGTTATGACAAATCAGACTATAAGGCAAAAAGAAAGTGCAGCTTTATGGTTTCATGGACAAAAGAATTTCTGTGGCTGCAATATGACGAGCTAAATAACATCATGTTCTGCCAGGTGTGTTGTTGGTTTAATTTGATTTCGGAGTCGACAAGCGCCTTTGTTACTGGGACCAGTCATTTTAAGGAAGACCCCATCAGAACCCATGAGAAATGCAAGAAATGCATTATTGCTCAGTCTGCAGTATCTTTCACAGAACAAACACCAATTGCAAATAACAAACTAAAAATAAACCTGAAAATCAGTTTAGAACAGCTACTATGTTGCAAAGAGTGAACTACCATTGGCACAATGTAGCAGTCTTTGCAAACTTCAAACAGCAAATGGCCTCGATCTTGGTTCCACTTGCCTCTTACCGTGACTTCAGTGGAAATTTCAGATTCAGGATCTGACACAGATTCATGTTCTACACAGTTCTTACACGTTCATAGAAATTTCTGTTCAATTAGAACCAAGTATTTGAGTTGATGATTGTAATTTTTATACAATGTTGTAATTTGTGTTTCAACTATTTTTTGATTAATGTTTTGTTCCCTTTACAATATTATACTTTAATGTATAATATTGTAACGGAAACAAAACAGGAAACAAAACATCAATCAAAAAAAATTGCTCTCTTTTTTATTCGGGCTACTTAAATTTATTTTGGGCTACCAAAAACTGAAGAGTCCCAGGGATTTTGAAATTTTGCGAGCCCTGCCTACAGTACTTATACTCAGGCTGGATCAGCTCTCCATGAATGAAAGTGGGATGATCGTTGCCTCCTAAAATTAAGGGACAGGTCCTTTTCAGTTTTGAGGACAAAGTTTAATATTAATATTGGCTTGCTTGGTAACACCTAACAGGTGTGTATAACAGATGCCATCAGTAAAGGGAAGTCTAGTATATCCGCTTGGACTGCTGTGCCAGCAAGCAGAGGAAAATGGATGGGAGGAACAGCCTGTCCTTTCCAGAGTCCGTTCATCTCCAACTTCTAGACTTGACAATTGTAATTCTTTATTATCTGGTTGTCCTAAAAGCTCTTGAAAGCAAGTACAGGATTTGACCCCACAGATTATTTTTTATCCTCTCCAGGAAAAGACAGTAAAAATATATTCTCCAGTAATTCGCCAAAAGTTCAACATATCTGACAAATTAGCAAAGAAACATCTTACTGTAAGGCAGCAGGATTTAAGCTACTTATAAGAAATTAGATTTCTCGACTCTTCTTAACTACAGTGCTGCAAATCTATAATAACCAAGCTCATCAGCCTGAAAAGAAGCAGTTTAAATGAAACCTACATGAATCAATAAAAGACTCGAGGTTTAAATTTTGCAATGAGTCTCCTACACGCTCGCCATCCAACTCATCAAATGCACCAGTTATCTATTTATATCCCATTAAATCCCCAATCTATTAGGTAAGAGTGTGGTTAAATATAGACACAAGTGAGTGAAACATCTTTGTGTGCATGCAGCAGAGCTCAAACACAGCGCACATTAGCACAAAGTAGTGGATTTGAGCAAACTGAAACAGCAGGAAGCAGCATCTCTGAACACCCAGCGGCCACATCAGGGAGGGGCTGATATCAGGAGGGGCTCTACAGAGACAAAGCAGCAAGGGAAGCAAGCATGTCTGCTATTTGTGGGAAACTGGATGCAAAATCTATCATTTATTGATGAAAAAGAAGAGTCCAGGAAATACGCTGAACGGACAGAAAACAGCCTTTTGAAAGCGTCTTCGTTTGAATGCTGAACCAGAAGCTTCTGCAGCTTCTCTGCAAACACAAGCAGAAACCTGAACGGTACACCTGGGAAAGGACGCCTCAGGCTGCTCCAAGTGCTCAAGGAGTCAGCGTGAACTTTGAAACCAGCTAAGAGCTTAAAAAACAAGCAAACAGAGAAGTATGAAGATTTCCAGCTGAGCCAGAGAACGATCAGAACAAACCGAGATGCGAGTGAGACGAGCCAGAAAACCAACGGTTTGATGGACGTGAATAATTCCCCCATAAACCCCACAGGGGGGAAGAAAAAGCAGACTAGTAGACCAGAACCGCTATCTGACAATATTTATTCATGCAACATGTGTCAGTGATATGAAAAATGAGTTCCTTTTATAACAACGGAGAGATTTTGGACGTACTTCAGGGTCTTTAAAACCCTCCACCTGTCCCTGAAATATGATCGATGTTCTGGATCAAAGTAAAACTTTGTTGAAAAGAAGACATTTAAACAACGTTTAGATTTCATTAGAAAGGTGAAAAATCATCTTTGAAAGCAGTATAGAAAAAAACTGTTATGTCTAAATGTGGTTTGTTAGTGAAAGGAAAATCACCTCCAACTCACAGATGACCAGCAGACCAGAGCGAGACCGTCGCACTCTTATGCGGGGAGCACTAACCATTACTCGTGCAGACAGGCTTACCATGCAAGATCTCGCCTGCGTGCTAGGTGTAATCCACAAATGTTCAACAGGGCTGGAAATTTGTGGATTACATACATGCAGAAGTTTAACGTTATCCTGCTTTATCCAGTCCACGATGACAGAGCTCTGTTGTGCGTTTGAGATCATTGTGTTGACTGTGTCCAAGTTTCAACCATCTAGATGTTGATCTGAGGTGAAGTTGAAGAATTTGGAGGTAGTCCTGGTTCTTCATCACTCCATCCACATCCCAGAGCGTGATGCTACCACCACCATGCTTCACAGCTGGTGCAGTGTTCTCAGGTTTAAAGGCTTCACCTTTACGCCTCCAAACAAATCCCCTTGTCTTTGTAGCCAAACAGCTCCATCTTTGTCTCGTCCGACCATCAAACATTTCTCCAGAAGTAGTCTGGCTCATCCACGTAGGCAGCTGCAAATTTCAGTTGAGCTTGAAGGTGTTTATTTTGGAGCAGGAGCTTATTTTTTGGTCACCACCCTCTCCGTCCATAGAGTCGTGAAACTGTGGGCAGTGATGCTGGTGTTCCAGCAGTTCATCCATGGTGATATCGAGTCCATGTCCATGGTTTGGTCCTTGGTGATTCCCGGGTTGTTCCTGACCTCCCCAACTTGTTTAAATCTATCATTTTCCTTTTTAGATCTTCACTCAGTTCCTTGGACTTTGCCATTGTTCTAAGTATTGGTCAGTCCAATGAATGAATCCTTTGTAGATTGCAAAGAGAAACCAAAGTAGAAGTCAATCAGGATTCCTAACAGAAAGTTGAAATGGCTTGGCCTCGTCACGTTAGAAGACGATGTAAAACCTTCAGGACCTCTTATTAAAAGATTTAAGTGAAAGTACGTTTATATGTGATCCTGTGTGGATCACAGAAGAACCAACATCACTGCAATCTTGTGCACTGATTTCTTGATATATGACGTACATTCATTCCATCCTGGAAACTAAACCGTTCAAAACTTCTGACCTCACCTGTACCGTCAGTGTCTTTGTTTGAAATGTGCTTAACCCTTTAAGACCTACCATTGAACCAAGTCCGCCAGAGCTTATATTATATTTTTACATGCTGTGGAGCCATTTTTGGGAGCATTTCAAGTTGATATACATCAATACAACCATTATAGCCCAAATTTTAATAATATGTCTGCATTAAGTGCATAGTAATTACATAAATTGCAAAAAAGTGCAATAAACTACAAAAAAATTGAAAATCGTTTTTGTTTTTTTAACATATATTTCTAGTTAGAGAAATTTAAGAGGCTTATCCCTCAAAACTGTAAATACAAAAAAGTTGCACAAACTAGTTTCCCACCACAGGAAATTTATTTTGAGTGTCTTCATAGTTTTATTTTTGAAATACACCAATTTTTATATACTGCAGGAAAAACGAAAATAAATATTATAATGCAAATTTGCAAAAAAGCAGCATATGCATCAAAATAAACTATTTCCAGCAGTGCAATATGAGTCCTAAGCATCCCAGAAACCACACAGAAAGTCATAAAGTCAAAGATAACTTTTAAAAACACCAGTATAGGCTCATGAGGCCCTGATGGTAAAAAACTACATTTCCGCAAAATGACGTCACTTCCGGTTTCGGGCAGGTAATGGCGGACATGCGAAAGTTCGCGCTGACGTCTTTTCCAACGTAGGAAGTGTTATGAACAGCTGATCGGATCGGCAAAGCGTGTTTCTGGAATATTATGTTTTTGTTGCTGCAAGTGCTTTTTATGCAGTTTTTGCAAAGCTATATGTGGAAGGAAACTGTGACCGAGGACAAGCTGATGGCATAAGATGTAAGTACAACTCCTCCGGTTTCATATGCAAAAAAAATTATTGCGCTAGCTCACGTGGTTGCAGAGCTACCGGGATTTAAAAATAGTTACGCAAAACAGAGCGTGCTGCTCCGACCGGCTTTAAAGGGTTAAAGAAAAAGTTGGATTGTGAAACTGGCTCCTGGAGAACAGTGAGGTTGACGTTATGTTTGCCGTATATTATTTCCTCTGTTCTACTACTGCTCTTTGGCTTCCCATAAGTCATCGTTGCACACGAGGCTCCGAGCTATCAGTGGCTCGCAGCGACTCACTAAAATGATCTCATGTTAAAAAATGTCAAACGGTCCCCGTGGTGCCTGGAGAGCCGGCTGTGGGAGTCTGAAACAAGTCGACGAGAAGAGGAACAGAACAAGCCAAGCGAGTGTACCAAGAGACGCCTCCATCATCCCCATTTGATTTGTCACCTTTTGTAACCGCAGACCTGTGTGATCAATTGGAGAGTCTGGATCGCAGTGAATTATGCCTGCTGTTTAAATGCTCCAGGGATCGATGACTTAATGACTTGCCTGAGTCTATCTGCTCTGGAGTCATTTCCTCACCTCCTACTGAGTGGCGTGCACTGTAACGGCAGCCCCCCTTTCCTCCCTCCCTCTCAACAGATAGTCTCCACACTTCCCAGACAGGCGATGCAAAAAGAAAATAGAGTCATCAATCTCGGCTTAATGCTGAGAACCTGATGAGAAAACATTTGGCAAACACTGAGCTGAAATGTAACGGTTGCCGTCCTGGGGTGAAAATGACCCGAATTCATCACTGCAAGTATCTACTCACAGAAAAACCCTGCAGCACGCTGAGTCGGGCCAGACTGCTATTGTCAATAAACGCTGTGAGGTTTTAGAAAAAGCTAATTTAAGCCTATACAAAGTCCAGAAGAGGGTGATTTATCTCAGCACTGAGCTAGTGGAGTGCTCGGAAAGGAGAGAGTACATGAAGCCATAAAGTCAACACTTTGGCAGCACCTTTTCTGCCTCCCCATCATCCACCGTGTTCAACTAGCTGTTTCACTTTGTAGTGAGATGAATTGTTATTTTTCAGCATTTAAAACCAACTCAGTGCCTCCAAGAAGCATTTTAGACTGAAAACGTATTCTTGCATCAAACAATCCTGTAAGTCTGACGTCATCAGCTGTTTCCGGGTCCAAACTCAGCTTCAGGTCCAGATGCACTGCAACGTTTACGATCTTGGTAACCACAGCAGTCTGTGTAAAGCTGATGTTTTGTCCAGAGGGAAACTCCTCTGTTTAAATAAAACCCTGTAACTGAGACTTTGGGAAACAGCCTCAGCTCTCATTCTGCCACCTGACTGCTTCTGCAGCTGCTTCCTTTACAGGTCGCCACAACAATCATCGACCTCCGTCTCACCCGATCCCCATCATTGTCCACTGTCACACCCCTCCTTCACTCTGGGTGGCTCATCGTGAGAAAATCTATACAGTTTGGAAACACAATGGAAAAAGCGTCTGGAAATTCATCTGAACACAAAATTGAGTCTAAGCAGTTTGACCAGGTAAACGTGCTCCTGAGTCAAACTCGATCCCTCAGGTGGATGATTTTTTTATTTAATCTCCCACTAGCTGCTGAGTGACAGTCTCAGACCGATAAGCTCTGCTGAGCTCAGCATAATAAAATCAAACATGTTTAAAACATGCTGACGTACTACGATGCTCGAGAGCAAATCTTTTCAAAATAAAACAACATTCAGTTAGAAAACTGTTTCTTTCATCTCAATCTCATTTTCCTGATATAAGTCTGCAGTCACACCAGCAACAGGCTCACTGTCATAATGGGCGATCGTGGCTCAAGAGTTGGGAGTTCGCCTTGTAATTGGAAGGTTGCCGGTTCAAGCCCCGGCTCGGACAGTCTCGGTCATTGTGTCCTTGGGCAAGACACTTCACCTGCCACCTACTGGTGATGGCCAGAGGGGCCGATGGCGCGATATGGCAGCCTCGCCTCTGTCAGTCTGTCCCAGGGCAGCTGTGGCTACAACTGTAGCTGCCTCCACCAGTGTGTGAATGAATAGTGGCAATGTAAAGCGCTTTGAGGGTCTCAAAAAGCGCTATATAAATGCAATCCATTATTATTATTATTATTATTATTATTAACTCTAATAAAAATGATATAATATGATATATTGATATAATACATAAGGTAAAATATAAATATAGTTTAAAAAACACACAAAAAATCATATGTTAATTAAATGGTAAATGGCCTGTATTTGTATAGTGCTTTTTACCAGTCCCGCCTAGGGACCCCAAAGCGCTTTACACACCCAGTCATCCACCCATTCAAACACACATTCACACACTGGTGGAGGCAAGCTACAGTTGTAGCCACAGCTGACATCCAGTCTACCCCAGGGCAGAAAAATTACCAGTTTTTATGCTTTTGTACAGTTATGGTTCAAGGCTTTTGCTTTTAATGCATTAATCTGCCACCATCATGGCATTTTTACCCACAATCATTTGGAGTAAAAATGCCTAATTAGAGAAAAGAAGTCTCAGCATGGTGAAAGCAAACACCTCTGACGTCTGAGGCCCGTTTCTCCCCGAGGAGCTTCTAATCGTTGGTTTTTGACTTGAAGTTCTGATAAATATCATGGTGTACCTTCTGCTTGTTCACTAACAAAAATCCCATTTTTATGCTGTTGTGTAAATTATGAGCGTGTCCTTAAAATTACAGTGATTTTGTTGTTGCTTCAGCGCTCAGCCCCCTGCAGGGAGCTGGAGGATGGATCCAAATATTAAGCAGGGATATTAAAAAATGTAACTGGCCTCTGAAGAGCAGGAGGAGAGAGGCACACCGATACAGGGAGTGGAGGTAATAGAGAGACCGGGGGTCAAAGGTTACTGCAACCCTCGCAGGAGAATAAAAATGAGGTTGAGATAAATCACCGCTGGCTGGAGGTCTGACGCCAGATGGCCACCGTACCTCCAACAAACTCATCTACAGTAAGGCCTCAGACACGCGTTCATGACACGCACACGCTCCAACCTTGAAAGCCGAAAGACAAAAGGTCCGAAAGACAAAAAGAAAAAAGGAAAAAACTAAACATTTATAATAAAAATATTAACATATTTAATATGTATTATTAATACATATTAAATATGTTAATATATTAATAATATAATTTTTATATATATATATATATATATATATATATATATATATATATATATATATATATATATATATATATATATATTTAATATAATTAAATATATTTAATAATATTTGAGTGCCCCGAGGCCACAGCATATAGGCTGATGGGAACATGTATACATTTATATGTGCTAATGAAAGATTTATCCCCACGATGTTCCCATTTGAGCTGTGAAATATGCAGTAAATAATGCACGTTATTAATAATGCACACTCCATGCTTTCCTGCAGCTGCAGAAGAGCAGAAAGAACTAATTCAATCTACCAGACTGTCTTCTAATGACCAAAATTTTTTAAAGATTTTCGGGTTTTTAACCATAGAAATTAAAATTATATTACTATGCAGGCGAAAATCTACAGCAGCTACTAAAAGTAATAATCCTCTCTGAGTGCTGACCGACTTTTAATTTGCTGACACGTGTCATGTTGATGATTTCAGGAAAAACAAACAGATTTCAACGTGTTAAAAACGACACTGATGAACTTAGACGTGGATCAGACGCTGGAACTGGAATATTAGAGCTGGAACAAAGAAAACTGTCATTTCACTTTAGTCTAAACTGACCTCCGACTGTAGCGGACGTCTCAGGGCAGGTTTTGTGTACATCACGTTAAAAGCAGCTAGCCTCTGAGGCTAAAAAACCAAAGCTAATGCAAACTGTGCCAAAAGCTGCAGTTCCTCTAATGTCCACCAGCCTCAAGTGGACATTAGCAATACTCTGAAAGTTCAAACAGGTTACAGCACGGAGCTAACAACATTTAAACTGGTTAAATTCTGTATAATGCTGCACTTTGAGCAGATCGGTCCAAATATCAGTGGCATCGATACCAAAGCATTCGTATCAGATCGATAACACAGTGGATCAATACTTCAGTAGTTCAGTGCGTTGTTCCTGTTCTTCAGAAAGTAGACACGCAGGTACACTTTGCTCCGCCCCCTCCACGCTGTGTTGTATTGAGTTATCATGCAAGCTGCGAGTGGAAAGTGCAGCATCATGTAGAGCTACTACAGCTGTGAATGAAACCACACCAAACATGATGTTGGAGGGAAAATGTCTTAGACATGAAAGAGCACAAAAAAGAAAAGGAAACGAAAGATCAGCAAGAGAAACAAAGAGAAGAAGAAGGACAGACCGCCAACACAGAGGTCAGAGGTCACTGTAACAGTCCTTTCAGAGAGGCAAAGAACATCCAGCTAGCTCACATTAGGTGGCTGGCCACAACCCGTCTGAAGTTAATACAACACACAAAGAAGCGATATTACAAAGGAGACGAGTAAGACCGAGGAGCACAGGACAGAAACAGGCCGAGAAAGCTGACAGACTGCACCGACCGCCTCACTCAGATGCACCTACATGTAAACCTGCACACGCTCACCACAAGGAAATCGTGATAAATGACGTTCTGTGCGTGAAAAGTCTGGTTTGTGTTTGTGCTTCCAAGCAGCTGATGAATGAAGCCCGAGAAATCAAATGTGATGCAGCAGCGGCAGACGGTCAGATTCTTCTTCTTCAACACGTGATGCCTGCACGGCGTGCAGTGCAACGTGATGGCAGATAGTTGATTCTGAGACGAAGTGTGTGTGTGTTTGATGTGTGTGTGTGTGTATTAGGCTCTTTGTCTAAGGAATCATCTCAACAGAATAACCAATTATCAGCTTCTTTCTTCCTCCTGCTCCCTTTAGGGGGCGCCACAGAGATCATCTCCTCCTATCCCAGCATCCTCCTCTGTCAGTTCAACCCTCTGCATGTCCTCCTTCACGGCACCCATGGACCTCCTCTGAGGTCTCCTTCCTCCAGCTCCATCCTCATCACCCTTTGCCCGATATATCCACCCTCCCTCCTCTGCACGTGTCTAACACATCTCAGCTTCACCTTCAGATCGGCCTCCTGTCTTTGTATCTGTGGCGATACCTCATCACCATCTTCTGAACCCACTCCACCCTGCCTGCACTCTCTTCTTCCCCAGCTTTGGATGGTTGACCACAGGTCATCCACCTTTACTACCTCAGCTCCTTCCACCTCTCCAGTTCATACCTCCACCTGCTCCCTACTCTCACTCACAGTTTCACAGCGACTCCTGTCTGAGCTCACACTCTCAAAGCAAACATCACACCTGTCGAGCTCTCTGTCTGCACGACGCCATACTGCTGCTCACTGATCATCACCGCTCTTCTTAACCGATCTTCAAAAACTCTGCCTTTACGCCACGGCTCATCAGCTTTATCACTCTGCAGTCACAGCAGCTCTGCACATCACCCTGGTTATTGACATCAGTACCAGTCGAGTATTTCTTCCTCAGACATCCTCTCACTCTACAAGATGGGATTTGAGCAGCATATTCTTCCATTTAGCATTCAGTCTTCAGTACAACAACATATTTGCCCAATCACAGTAAAACGATGGACTGAGTGACCGACTGGAAACAAAGCTCGATTATTTTTCACCTCTGCTTTAAAATACGACGCCTGACATTCTGAATCTTTCCATCATCTTTATCCCCATCCGGTCAACTATCGGTTATTACCCGAGAGAGTGACTGAAAAAATTAGAGCACCGATTCTGACGCATGCCATTATCTCCAAGGGCGCTTAAGTGCCCTTAAGGTGGAGGTTCAGGAACATCAGATAACTGTAACAATTAACTGTGTGATCGATAGCTCCCCGGTGACTGTGCAGGAAACAGGTTGTTGAAGGTTTTTCAATTTCACTTTGGTTTTTGGGTAAAAACCTGAAGCTGAGCAAGAAATGCAGATGATCTTTTAAATGAGGTATTGGAAAAAAGAAGGACAATTTTAAAAGTGCTTAAACAGGAGTAATGTTTGTTTGCTGAACTAAACATATCATTGCACCGAGCTTATTTAGTATTGATAGCTCAGTGTGCAGTAATATTTGACCTCATTAGCCGAGCTCAGGAACTGAGTTAGTGATTATCTACAGGCAGGAGGGCAAAGTGACTAACAGACAAGAAATACCAACTGCAATTAGCTTTCAATCAATCCAGGAAGCAAATAGAAAAATAAAGTGCTCAAAGCTGTCGTCATGGATTTGTTGATTGAAAGAGAAAAAGTCAGGTATCATGTATAAAAGTTCAGGTATGAAAACAGGTGTGAAATTCCTTCACGACCAACCAAACCGTGTAACTCAAATACCCTGAACTACAAAAGCACTGATTCGTTGATAAGATGATAAGATGTGGGGGGTGGGTCCAGCTCTGAAGTCTCTAAAGCTGAGACGCCCAGACCGGCCAGTCCCAAGACACCAGCTCCAGCTCACGCAGGGGAACTCGGAGGTCTTCCCTGAGAGATGCAATCTCGGAGTCTACCCCCGGGCCTCGTCACAGTTGGACGTGTCTAAAACACCCCGGAGGCATCCTAGTCAGATGCCTGAACTCCTCATCCTATCACTAAAGGAGAACCCACAAGACGGCGGGCCTCTCGTGGTGAGTCCACATGAGGCCCTGTTGGGCGTAGCCACTGGGTCCAATGGCTTTAGGCCCAGCCACCAGGCGCTCTCCCTTGAGCTCCCTCCTAAGGCCTGGCTCCGGGGAGGTGCCCCATTTACCGGGCAGGGTAAACTGGTCCTTTATTGGTTTTTCATGGGGGTTTTGTGAATCACTCTGCTCTGGCCTCACAATCAGGACCAATTTGCCTTTTGAGACCATATAAGGGGGCAAAGCCATACATCACAGTAAAAAGGACTGAAAGGTGTTCCTGTGCTTCATGGACTTACTGACAGGAAAGGACACAAGAAAACTAAAACTACGTATAAAGATGTTGGTATAAAACAACTTTCTGACCATGAAGACTCGCTGAGTGTACGTCATACGTGAGACGGGATCATCCTTTTATCAGAAGCAGGAAATGCTTCTCGCGTCTTCTTGTGATGCTTTTGGTTTCTTTATTACTGTGAAGGCAGCATGTGTGTCAGGCTGAGTCCAGCCTGCTGAGGATAAACGTTTGGTTGGGTTTAAATAAAATAAACTCAGAAAGAAAAGGAGAATCGCAGATCAGGGCAAACAATGTTAAACGTTTGAAATTCGGTATTTTAACAGTGACTTACTACCAGTTTCACTTATGAGCAACACTGTCCAGTCTAGTAAACAAATAAAATATTGATGGTGTCTGGAAACAGCAGACAGAAATCCAGATAGTGGTAAAAACAGACTGCCTCCTTCTACTCCAAAAACTTTTTTCTGTTTTTGGCGTCAATACTGACCTTTGGTTTTAGGCAAAATTCAAATCCTGCCCTCAGAGTTAAAATACTAGAACCCACAGAAAACCCTAAAGAGTCCTAATCTACGGCTCTGCTGACCTTTCCTTCTGCCTCTTTGTACTTTTTTTATTTGGATTTTAGACACATGAGGATGCAGCTTGTATTCATGAAAAATAAGCAATGGAAAAAACTTAAACCTTAATTCTTTCCAGTGTCCAGCAGGGGGCGACTCCTCTGGCTGTAAATAGAAGTCTGTTAGTATAACAGTCTAGGGGAAAACAGTGCTGCCCTGATATGACCTCAATCACTAGTTTTAACTCTCTTTTTCTAATAAACTGTACGTTATGGTCCTAATTACATTGTAAAAGTTGATGAACCCGGGTAATAATTTAGGGCGGGGCTAACCTACGATTGACAAGCTGCTGTATGAGGTTGCTGCCCTCAGGCTTTTCCTCAGCCAGGTCAGCTATGGTGGAAGGACAAACAGATTGGTTCGAAGCTTCAAGACTTATTAACCAATAATGACCAAGATTTACAAAATCGATTGAGTTAAAATTCAAAAATCTGTGTGACTGAGTCCATGAACTCAGCAAGAAAGCATTTACTCAGCGTCAAGTTAGAGAGCTATTTTGATTCACATGCATCTACTGTGTTTTTGAAACCACAGCTATCGCCATCTAGTGGCCTTCAAGGAGAACGCAGTTTTAACCTCCTAGGACTTGGCGCCAAATATGTGGACATCACATTTTGGACTGTCTAGACTAGGGGTGGGCAATTCCAGGCCTCGAGGGCCGGTGTCCTGCAGGTTTTAAATCTCACCTTGGGTCAACACACCTGAATCACATGATTAGTTCGTTACCAGGCCTCTGGAGAACTTCAGGACATGTTAGGGAGCTAATTTAGCCATTTAAATCAGCTTAGGAGGTTAAGACACTCTTTGGCTTCCTTTTCTGACCTGGAAGCTACATCCGTGTCGCACACCGTCTCTGAAACAGACGCACAGTGGCCATGTATCAGGTTGAACGTGTCTCAGGATATGGAGGACATCAAATTTAAGCAAAAATAAAAGATAATCCAGGCTTAACAGACTCACTTGGTGCACAAACTCAAACAAACGATGATGACGATAGCTGTTGTTTGCTAGGTGCTATAAAAACCTGTCTTCTGTGTGATCCAATCTGCACGTACAGACTGAAGACATCCAGACATTTCAGTGAAACTCAGGAGTCCAAGAAACTTCCCTTCAGACTGACACTGACAGAGAAATCCACAAAACCTTTGCAGTAGTCCAGGAAAGTCCCTTCAGAGATGAGCTTCATATCTTTTTAAGGTCTAATTGTAGAAACCTTCCTCATCATACCATCTGTCTCTGTCAGATGTCTGCCTCCAACAACTGCTCTGATGTTTCAATCAAACAGCGCTGACTCACTTTGCGGAGAAATTTCACCATAAACCAGTTGGAGTTGTTGGAGCCGACTTCTAAGGACACGCTCCGTCAAACTGGCTCAGTTTTGCAGTTTAGAGAATATCTGTTCTTGGCCGAATGCAGACGATATATTGTTCAACCCAGGTGGTATTTTTGTAGCTCTGGAGGAGCTTGAAAGCAGAGAATGATTCAGCGATCTAAAACATTAACAATAGATGTCAAATAGCTGACAGATCCTCTGAATCAAAGAGCGGAGTCTTCTGTCTGTTGCTATTTTTTAGCGATGTTCAACACAACAAGATAAAAAAACATCTGAGAACACCGACAGCAGGTTCTGCACTAACAGAAGCAGGAAATAGAGCAGAAAAAATGCAGGTTGTGGTCTGAATAAAGGGAGCTCACAGAGTTCTCCAATCTGTGATTATGGTTCTCTCCAGCTGAGCAAAAAAATCCCACCTTAAAGGAACAAGTCCTCGGCTCTATGACTGTGGCGTTCATAAAAATGAGAGGTGAGAGGTTAGGATCCTGTAAGAGCAGATTAAGCCCTCCTGGAAAGTGTTGAACACCTGAAACTGATGGAAGAATGTGAAGTCGGACCTTTTTTGCACTATAATAAGAGATTTACTTTCCCTCAGAAGAGTGCAAACATGTGAAGTATGTTTCCTTTCATGTTCTGCCACGAGTCAAAAAACTGTTTTCGTCACACAAAGCGGGACTTCACTCTTCCCTCTCCCTCCTTCAGCGGGTGACAGCTTATTTATTCAGAGAGGCTCTTTACAGGCCAGCCTCTGCGATACACGGCAGAGCTGTGAATTCATAAATGACAAATAGGCTCCAACTGTCAACCCTGGTGCCCAAAGGGGAGCTGAGCAGTTAGCCTACTCCTCGGCTCACCCACACTTTCCAGAAAAACACGAACAGAGCGTGTAGACGTTAGAGATGCAGCACGATTGCTCTGAATCAGAGGAAGCCTCTCGGGAACGTCATTAGGAGATCGGCTTCCTAGTTTTAGACCTTGTTTAAAAGCATCATAGAAGCAGAGGCAGCTTCTGCTCCAGCGGGAAAACAAGCTGCATTTGTAGCTACAAGCAGCTCCTAAAGTACGGCCACATCTACTAAGCTGACATCACAGGACCCAGTTAATAAAAGACTTTTGACTCGTTATAAATGTCTGTTTCAATTCGAGGTTTTCTGCCTACACCTCCTAGTCCTCTGAGGAAACTCATCCCTCAACTGCCAACTGACTAATTTTACTGCCTAAACTTAACGCCCAGTAACACCGGCCTATAGACTGGTTGGAAACCACTGGTAGCTTCAGGAAAGTGTGTACGCCATGATCAGTTGGTTGGTTGGTTGGCTCCTGTAGTCACCAGTGGTTTGCATAGAAGAAACAGACCTGTCTGGAAATGAAAACTATTTGCTTTCAAAGTAAAGTTTGAGCCTTTTCATAGATTTCATGACATATTTATGATGGTTATATCAGGTCTGTGTGTGCAGGTTTGCAGTGGCAATGACTAAAGTTATGCTAGCGCTGTGAGGAAATTGTGTTTCTTCAACTATCTGAGGTCTACGGTGGCCCCTAGAGACAAAGCACGTGCAAACTCCAAAACACGTACAAACTCCAAAACACGGACAAACTCGAAAACACAACAGAAGTGCTCCAGGACGCTAGGGGCAGTGTTGAGCTTGATTTGCAAAATAAACGGCAAGTTTGTTGCAAACACATGGAGTTGGATACCGGCAGAAAACACCTGCAAGGATAGAACAACCACACTCCAATATATATTCAAATAATTTAAAAAAATGTTCATTTACCTGTTACTACCACACACCAAATCCGGTCGTTGGTACTTCCTGGCTTGTGTAGCCACTAGGTAACAAAAGCTCAACACTGCGCCCTAGCATCCTGGAGCACTTCTGTTGTGTTTTGGAGTTTGTACGTGTTTAGGAGTTTGTACGTGTTTTGGAGTTTGTACGTGTTTAGGAGTTTGCACGTGCTTTGGAGTTTGCACGTGCTTTGGAGTTTGCACGTGTTTAGGAGTTTGCCCGTGTTTTGGAGTTTGCACGTGTTTTGGAGTTTGTACGTGTTTAGGAGTTTGTACGTGTTTAGGAGTTTGTACGTGTTTTGGAGTTTGTACGTGTTTTGGAGTTTGCACGTGTTTTGGAGTTTGTACGTGTTTAGGAGTTGGTACGTGTTTAGGAGTTTGTACGTGTTTTGGAGTTTGTACGTGTTTAGGAGTTTGTACGTGTTTAGACGTGTTTTGGAGTTTGTACGTGTTTAGGAGTTTGTACGTGTTTAGGAGTTAGTACGTGTTTAGGAGTTTGTACGTGTTTTGGAGTTTGTACGTGTTTAGGAGTTTGTACGTGTTTAGGAGTTTGTACGCGTTTTGGAGTTTGTACGCGTTATGGAGTTTGTACGTGTTTTGGAGTTTGTACGCGTTACGGAGTTTGTACGCGTTACGGAGTTTGTACGTGTTTAGGAGTTTGTACGCGTTATGGAGTTTGTACGTGTTTTGGAGTTTGTACGTGTTTAGGAGTTTGTACGTGTTTTGGAGTTTGTACGCGTTATGGAGTTTGTATGTGTTTAGGAGTTTGTACGCGTTATGGAGTTTGTACGCGTTATGGAGTTTGTACGTGTTATGGAGTTTGTACGTGTTTTGGAGTTTGTATGCGTTATGGAGTTTGTACGCGTTATGGAGTTTGTACGTGTTATGGAGTTTGTACGTGTTCAGACGTGTTTTGGAGTTTGTACATGCTTTGTCTCTAGGAGCCACCACAGAGGTCAGTTTGGCAAACAAACGAAAGCCGAGCAAAAGTGTTGGTGAGAAATATTAGATGAACCAGACACACCACACTCAAAACACTTCCCACTGAAACTGTGTCTGAAGACCGGAGAACCACACAAATAAGTCGTCCACTACCCAAAACACTTACCAACCAGCCGGTAATGAGTGGACAATCTGCTGGTGGGTGACCCCAGAAATAAATAAGCTGCTGTGGAAAACAATTTTTCACAACATGTCCCTGAAAATGTTTCACAATACGAGCCTCATTGAAGAGAAAGGGTTAGCTGCACTGAAATGCTAGAGGGCTTTTAATCTGTAAATGAGCCAGTAAGCACCGAGGTTCTGTTAACAATGTAATACAGCGAGTTTAACAGCGACAGGCACTGAGCGGAGGCTTGAAATCTATCAGACAGAATTAGACTCCTTTAAATAAAGTCCTTCTACTTTAGAGTTGAGCTGGACACTTTTTCAGGGAAAACGCACACACGCACACACACACACACACACACACACACAAACACACGCACACATATACATATACAATGCAAAGCATCTGTCACAACATTGAGTGCTGATTGATGCAAATAAAATAGTCTTAAACTTTGGTTTAAACAGGCCAACAGACCGTTCGGTGACCTCGTGGCAACCTCACACTATGATGGAAGATGTCTCATCCCCAACCGTGTGGCAAGTGGTTGCAGGTGCTTCGGTTGCATGAAAGACGCCCACAACTTGGGTCGCAAGGCTAAAATGCAGCGCCGAGGCCCTTCGGCGCGCGTCTTCCGCCACTCCTCTCTTTGTGATTTTCTGTCCACTACTAAAGACTTTAATGAAGATGACTGAATCCAACTCGAACAGACCCGAAGTTCACATACACATAAAATCAGTCTGACAGCTGTTATGCATGTACCCAGCGTTATTATAGGACCATATACCAGGATGGTACACTTCAAAGGGATTTGGATGTTCAGTTTGGGCGAGTGCATCTGTTTACCTCAGCCTATCTCTGTAGATTCAAGCCAACAAAGCCTCGGGCAAATCTGCATCAATTCTCACCACCCCAGGCAAATAAGTATCTAATTGCACATTTTCATTGATTTTGTATCCAATCGCCCAACCCCATAATTCATTTCACATTCTGTCTGAACACACTTTACGAGTCTGATGTATAAAAGAACGAAGGCATTAAACTCTTAAAGCTCGCACGTTTAGCAGAAAGAGAAAGGAAGCAGCGGAGAAACGAATGTTCTGCGGCTGGAATTAGTTCGGATCAACGTGCAGGCTCGAGCTTTAAGCCGGTTTGTGTGAAACCAACATCTGTCATTGGACCTTCTGACAGAAAAATACATCTTAATTGTATCACAGATTTCACAGACACTCTTTAGTGGGAATTCTCCTGCAGAGAGCTGATGGCGTCTGGTGTCCTGATCAAAGAGTTTGGCGCCGACTGTGACCTCATGAGGGATGAATGCGAGTCACCGTATAGCGCACACGCCTCCTCTTTGATGATCACATGCACATCCCCTCTGGGCTCCGACGAACACTCTGAGATCTCGTTTTCCATTGTAATGAAATTATCAAGGATTTGAAAACTCGGTTTTTATACATTTGCATCTCTTTCTGGCTGTGGGTGAACCGCAGGTGGTGACAATTTGGTGCGAAAACTGCCAGCTGGGCCGATTAGACTATCAGAGATTAAAACTGAGAAAGATAATTATACAAAATAATAAGAACGACAGTCCAGGTGTTAAATTGTGACAAAGCGAGGGTAAAATTACTGTTAAAGTTAAAAAAAAGAATCATTTTGAGGTCTGACAGAAAACACATCCAACATGTGACAGTCAGTGTTGCCAACTCCTCAGTAAGGAAAATCGCTATTGGCTGTCCTAAAAGTCACTAGAAGTCGCTAAATGACGTCATCACCTAATTTGCATAATAGCTCATGCTAATGTAATTGTAACCTACGCTGTTGGAGAGAGAAATAACATCGTGGAAGAGACATAAAGTGAGTAAAAAACGTCCTAATTGCAGTTAGAGTTTATTTAGAACTACAAATTAAATTTCTTTTAGCAATTATTGTTTTTTAATGTCACAATTCCAACCCTGCTCCTTTATCCGGGCCTGGACCAGCAAAAGTGACCCGAAATTGTGTGTGTGTGCAGTGTGTGTGTTTATAAGTAGTTTTAAACCTTGTGATCCACAAAACAGCATAAGAGTAAAAGAAGAATTGACTGCGTTACAGTCAGTGCGGAGCAGCGGCTTCGCCCATGCGCGATTCATTTGCCGTTTGGACGCACAGGTGTGAACATCTCCTGCCCTGATAGCAGCTGGGGGAGGACTATCCTCTGCCCGTGAGCGCTTTGGCACGGGCGAGGTGCCCACGGCAGCACCGCTGCTTGTTGAGAGTAAGAGCGATACGCGCTTTCACGTCAAGAAGTCGTCATAAATAAGTCTCCAATAACACCAGAAAAAGTCGCCAGATTTGTCGCTAGTCGCCTTTTAGGAAAAAAGTCGCTAAGGGGGTCTGAAAACTCGCTAAATATAGCGACAAAGTCGCTAAGTTGGCAACACTGGTGACAGTGCATGTGCGGTCACATGACTGGGAGGAGCCTATTCAGTGTGAGTGACAGTTCTCAGGTGGACTGGACATTAATGCAGACACGGGGGGGGCAACAACAGCACTACTACTATTACTACTACCAGCATCACCAACCCCAAATATCTCTGCAGAAAAGGACCCGAGTTCTAGTACCAGAGTCTTTTCTGATTCCAGTTTGCAGTCCGAGTTCTACTGACTAGGGATGGGTATCGAAACCCGGTTCTTGTTGAGAACCGGTTCCCACTGTTTCACTTCCTTGGAATTGTTTGCCATTTTTGTAAACAATTCCCTTATCGATTCCAGTCGCCCCGAATGACGTCACCACGTTGCGGAGCGTCGCTTACCTGGCAGGAAACACGGCGCCTAAGCGGCTCAAACGCTAAAAAGTTTGGTTATACTTTACGAGAACGGATGACAACAGGACAACTTGCAATACTTGCAAAGTAGATATTTCATTTAAGGGAGGAAACCCTACGAATATGCAAAAGCATTTGCTCACAAAACACGCGATGACCTTAAATGAATGTCGTGTTTTTAATTCCGGACTCGTGAATCTCAACCCAGCAGCAGCAGTAACGTTTGCACGTCCTCTCCCGTTAATGCAGGTAAATAATCAACAACAGTGCAGATTATGTTAGCGCGATCTGCCTTATTACAAACCTGCCATTACTGTGCGTTTAGGTGACCATGATGAGACAGAGTCTGGCTCAGATGCTGCAGTTCTCGCTGCAGTCTACCGGTAGCGTCTCCTTTCAGGCAGGATAGACGAATGTCACCGAGCAGTGACTCAGTTTGTGGTCAAAGGTCTGCAGCCGTTTGCCACAGCAGATGATTTTCAGTAAGTGAATGTGTTTAATTGTAGGCAGGGACATTACTGGATATTCTTGTGTAATTGCAACAGAAGAATATTTATTTTATTATTTTACATTTACAGTTTTTTTCCTGGGGACCCTGTGACACCCCATTGAAGAGCCGTAGGCTGTGGATCTCTTAAGATCTCACTGTTGGGTTTGTAAGGCCATGTTACTCCTAAATTTCTATCTTGTTCAAAGAGAAGATATAAAACAAAGTTCTAAGCTAATCGACCTTAGTGTTAAAAAAAAGAATCGATAAAGAATCGAAAATGGAATCAGAATCGTGAAAATCTTATCAATACCCATCCCTACTACTGACCAATCACGTTTGACTCATGCATAGTTTTAGTGAAAGGGGAGCAAAAGAGGGAAGTGACGCTAAAACAGTCTTTTCTTTATATTTTCTTTATATGTACACCCAAAAAGTTAAACGTGCCGTGCACGGATCAGGAAGTGTTGGCTCAGAAACTCATCAGATCCACATAATCAAACAGAAGTAGCTCAGGTTTCTGCTGCAGCTGCTACAGATGTTTACAGATGTTTGGAGCTGGTCTACGGCACAGAACCTTTCCCCTAAAAATAAAATAAATACTTTGAGTTGAGCCAGATTTTACAAGGAAACTATCAGAGTGGGGAACGTGAATGCTGTTTATGACCAGCAGTATGTGAGGAGGGAGGAAAAAGAGAAGTGTCTGGGAGAAGTAAAAAAAAAAAGAAAAAACTCGGGAGAAGGCGGATCAAGAAGAACGAGATGAAGAAGAGGAAGAGGAGGAGGAGGAGGCCTTGGCAGGATCACAACCAGTGCGCTTCTTCCTCACTCGTGATTTCTCTCTGGGTTTAATTATTGCCCAGCATGCTGCACACACACACACACACACACACACACACACACACACACACCCACACACACACACACACACACACACACACACAGGCCTACAGAGTCTTCATCCTACTGCTTCTTCTATCAGTTTTTCCAAGCACAGAGCCATCTGAAAAAAAGGATTTCTGGCAGCAACTTAAAGAGACGGCTTCCAGAGGAGAACGTGATGGAGAGGAAGTTAGAAAACTGAAGGAAAAAAATCACTTTTAGACGCGTAGGACATAAAAACTGTCCTCACAGCGCCTCCAGGTAATCACACAGAAGAATTTCCTTCTGTGACAACACAGCATTCAACGTGACTTTAGCTGATTTTGTCAAACGGTAAAGACAAGAGTCATGATGGCAAGGACAGCCAGACATTTAACTAGAAAAAAAACATAACAAACCTGCTGCGGACTCTGAAAATATCACTGAATTGAACCAGAAATCCATCAGCTTTCACAGAACAGATGAAAGTTTATTGATCCCAGTGGGGAAATTGGGCCTCTGCTGCTGCAAACAGCAATGGGAGGAAAGTGATAAGAAAAACAGACAAGAAGAATGGAGGAGCCGAACATGAACGCAACCGACAATTAGAGCACTTCGGCATTTAGTGGACAAGAAAGAAGTGCTGTGTGAAATAGCAGCAGAGTGCATCAACAGAAAATCACAATTTCAGTCTTTAAGCCTCTTCAGCGTTTAGAGCAGTGTTCTCCAAGTCTGTCTCCACCACACAGTCAAGTGTTTGGACAATCACACAACTTTTACTATTGTTCCTCTGCAGAAAGAAAAGAATTTCATCTTTCCCTCCACGCTCACGTCACCTGGAATGACCCAGAAACATCCTGCTGTTGGTGTGTTCGGTGTTTTAGCCTGCAAGAATAAAAGAGGCTCTCTCAGTCTCGGTGGACTGGAGGTTTCTAAAGGGACAGTGCACAGACTATAAAACACTTTGTGGAAAGTGCAACCGCTGGAAAGCAGGATCAAGCAGACCAAAAGCGAGCACAGAGGATCGATATATCAAGCTTTGTTTGCTGAGAGAAACCCGCAGCTTCACCGCAAGGACAGAATTTACTAAACAATTGAAGTCTGACATGAAGCGTCCTCAGAGGACGATCTCTGAAACACTTCTCAGGAGGGAAATCATAGCAAACCTCTGCAGTGAGTCTGATTTACTCATGAGTCCCAGTTTGGTATCAACAGGAGAGCCTGGCTGAGACCAGGGAGGCTTTCTTCTTTCTTTGCATAACATCCCTGACCACGAAGCAGCAGCACTGATCCTTAGAGACATGCTCCACCAGCTTGTTTGCATCTTAGTGCAAAATAATTCAAACCGCAGCAGCATATTGAGGCAAAATCATCCCAGACTGATCACCGTGCACCATGCGCTGGGCCACAGCTCGCTGGGACTCACGTATAGTACACGTGCAGCGCGATCTCTTCCTCTGTAACAGCTGCGAAAACCACTTTGTTAAGCAGCTAACAAATCTATAAGGCGTGAGAGACGACAGCGTGTCAGCGCTCGCAAAAGCAGCTCCAATGAAGCCACTAAGTGCATAAAATCATTAATCTCATTAAACTCTGCAAGAGCGCCTTTCGAAAGTGTGAGTGTGCATGAAAGAGAGAACGAGGCGGCGAGAGGAAAAGGAGCTGAGATGCCGAGACGAACCGAAGCACGCTCGGTCTGGGATCATTAACCACGATGTGAGCGCGGTCCAGTCGGGAGTCAGGAGGACTCAGGCACTTCACAAGGAACTGGGCCTGGTGGGAGTTCGCTCTGAAGCTGTAGGAGCCACCAAGAAACAAAATGAGGCGAAGCAAAAAGTCCCCTCTGCTGAGAAGCTGCAACTGCAAAGGTTTTCTAAGAACTAGAGAACATCTCGCTATCCAGTTTATGCAGATTAGATTTATTAAGATGACACAATGACACCAACAAACAGGCTTTTAATTCATTATTTTCAGAGTCTGGTTGCAGGAGAATGTCGAGTGTCTGAGTGCAGATGCCGGTCACAGTTATGTCTGCAACCACTGATGGCGTTTAGGGTTCCCGCTGCCTCACGCTCAGGCACACAAGACTAAAGATAGCACACCGAATTCAGTGAGTGACCAATTGCATGTAGTTGCAGTCACCAATTGGTCACCAAGAATTTGAGTGTGCAACCCCCCAACCTCTCAGCAAGAACATTTGATTGTACAGTGATTGCACAGGTTGCCTGGTGGGAAACAATCTCTCCCCAACGAATCACAGATTAACAAAGGTTTGCAAATAATTGCTGTCTAATTTATAAATGCACCAACACGTCGCAATCAATCTGAGTCTGTTTCTTTGGAGCAGGTGACTCCACTTCTGGCTCCTTTGTAAAAGAAACAAGGTAGCAGCGACTGCATCAAGATTTTTGTTTTTAAATCTCGCAGCTTCTGTCTGGACTGCATTTAGACAGCAACAGTTTTGCGATTTTGCCAGTTTTGCACAAACAGATTTGTATGTAATAGCTAACTTGAGCCCTTTCAATGAGAAACTGACAGCAGAGTGACGCTGACTTACTGATGTTTTAATCGCCATCTCGATGCACCAAAGTCACTTTGAAGATGGCGCTAACTGTGAGTGGTTGCAGGCCTGGTTCCTATCTTGAAGAAACCCAAACCATGAGAAGTTCACTCCCCACGGTCACAATAGCTTTTGGTCTCCAAACACGGTTTGTGTGACTGTAGCTTTACAGGGTTACTTAGCTGCTAAATATAAGAGTACCTCATCTGCACAGACTCAAACGCAGCGGGCCAAGGACCGATCCTTGGCAAATACCCGGTCACTTTTTCAGCAAAGATGAATTTTCTTGGTCAGTCATTCTTTTATTCTGTTTGAAGTGAACTATAAAACCTCTAAACTTATTACAGAAGAAAGTGATACGAATGATTCATAATGTTAAATATAGAGAACATACAAATAAATTATTTATAAAATCGAAATTATTAAAATTAGGAGATTTAGTGAAACTACACACACTATTAATTATGTTTAAGGCTAAAAATAATATTTTGCCCTTTAAGTTACAAAGAGTATTTTTATTGTGTTCAGGGGGAGAAGACAGCAGAAGGAAATTTTATTTTAAGCATCAGTTAGCTAGGACTACACAAAGATTAATGAGTCCAACGGTTAGGGGTATACGACTGTGGAACTCACTTCATTATAATTTAAAGAGTTGTATAAATTTACATTGTTTTAAAAAGTGTTACATGCTTAAAACGATAACTCAATATGAAGAATGTGAATGAAATTGGAGTTCATTGAAAAAGGATCCATTATAATTTTTTGTTTTATTTATTTTAATTTTATTTTTCTCCTTGTTGCTATGTGGAGCGGTATATTCTGATTGTAAATGTGTTGTTTGGTTTGGGTTAGGACCGGAGATGATTCCCTGATTTTTGGTGCCCACTTGTAATATAAATTGGATTGTAGATAGGGGGCGGGGTTTAATAAGAATATTTTCTTCTTCCTGCTCCTTTTCACACATGGTTGTGGTGCTTTTTGATAGAAAGTGTGGTTGGTTTGTTTGAATTGTTGTACCAAGTGTGAAATAAATAAATGAAATGAAATGAAAATGAAGTTGAGTCCAACCAATCAGCTGCATGTTTGCATGCCATCGTCCACAGTGCCACGTGTCATTTTTAATCAATCAATCAATCAAAATGTATTTATATAGCACATTTTAAAGACCGAAGTACACCAAAGTGCTTTCCAGTAAAATCATGATACAGATAAAAAAATCACAATATAAAATATAAATTACAGATATAAATAAAATAAATAAAGAATAAAATAATTACATAATCTAACTGCAAAGCCAGATGTAAATTACCCTAATTAGCCTTGAATGCCAAGTTAAACAAATACGTTTTTAGACGTGATTTAAAAGACTGAATAGAATCTGATGCGCGAATATGAAGAGGAAGAATATTCCATAACCTGAGTGCAGCAACAGCAACGGCAAAGTCTCCTCTGGTCTTCAGCCGAGACCAGGCTGCACTAAGAGCTGTTGGCCCGATGATCTCAGTGCTCTCTGAGGGCTAAACAGAGATCAGCTAGGTAGTCAGGTGCCATATTGTTTAGGATTTTATAAGTAAACAATAACATTTTTAAATCAATTTGATATTTAATAGGAAGCCAATGTAAGTTGGCCAGAACAGGGGTGATAGAGTCGTACTTTCTAGTGCCGGTCAAGAGACATTTTGGACCAGCTGCAATCGCTGAAGAAGAGAAGATTGGAGGCCCGAGTAGAGAGAATTACAATAATCCAGTCTTGAAGTGATGAAAGCATGAATGCGTTTCTCCAGATCAGTTGGTGAAAGCTGGTTTTTACCACAGTAGAAACCTGTTTATCCAGTTTGAAGGAACTATCCATGAAAACTCCAAGATTCCTGACAGCATCAGTGAGGTGATTAGCAACAGGCCCGAGTGTGTCAGTCAGGTGTCCCAGAGGCATATTTCTATCAAAAACAATGATTTCTGTTTTCTTTTCATTTAAAGTAAGAGAGTTACGTGATAACCAGTCTTTGACATCCCTCAGACAATCAAACAGAGGATGTAGTGAAGATGAAACATCCCCAGTCAAGTGGAGGTAGATTTGAATATCATCAGCATCAGTGAAAAGAGACATTATGTTTTTCAAAAATGGAGCCCAAGGGCAGCATGTACAGAGAACGACCTCTCAGAAAAATCTGATTTAAACCATGATAGGACATTTCCTTTAAGGCCAACTACTTGTTCCAACCTTGCCAAAAGAATCTCATGGTCAACGTGTTAAAGGCTGAAGTCAAAGCCAATCGAACTAAGACCGCAGAGCGCCAGAGTCAGCGATTAGAAGAAGGTCATTGGAAACTCTTAGTAGGGCAGTTTCGGTGCTGTGACGCTTTTCTTGATAACAGGTTGCACGACTGCATGTTTAAAGACAGTCGGAACATTAAAAATAAGATACAGGACCCGACTGTATTCAATGCATCCTTAATGATACGAGATTTTTAAGACAAGGAACACTCTGACCCTGCAACACTGCCACAATCTAAAAGATACCTCTGAATAATAATTTTGCATGTGTTGATCATAAAAAAGCCTGAAGCAGAGAAGTCTGGCTCAAGGTCTAAAGAGAATGCACCATAACTTCAACAACAGGCACATCTTCTGTAAATGCGTGACACGGTGCCATGCTGTGCACAGCTCAGGTTGTCTTTATGTTGTTGGTTCTAATACTTGCACACAACTCTGTGTTTCATCACAGATCTAACACGTAGCTGTTACAAAATCTGCAACATGGACAACAAACAACATGGACTGAACGCGGAAATCACAGATGGGGCTACCGACGCCTGTGACCAGCTGGCTCTCCATCTGTGTGCGTTTGGTGGAATCAAAGTGATCTTCCAAACTATGTTCAGTTGCTGCCCACTCAGGTAACAGAAGCAGAGAACAATAAATGTACGAGGGGAGGAGGATATTTTTGGATATTAGAAATTTTGATTAGTCGCACAAGACATATGATCATGACTCTTTTATTGTTTTTGAGTTTCTAAAGGTTAATTTCAAAATCTCCTTAAAAACACATCATCACTGACATGTAAGGAAGTAAGTAGTGACACATGTTCATGCGTCGTGTTAATGAAAAACAGGCGCACACACACAGTACTGAGACGTGGGCGGCACAATAGAGGCAACCTCGGACATGGTGGTTTCCATGGCAACTGCTCGCAACGAGAGGAGAACACAAACACCCTCACCTACACACACATATGCACCTACTGGCCGCCGTACTCGCACAGGTGGACCCACGATGCCGCGCTGCAGCCTCAGCACGCTATGCACCTGCACGTCCCCAGTCAGGCCGCGTCCACGCCGGGCGTTCAGAGCGTCGGCCGATCAATAAAAATGATTCACTTCATCACTTTCCACGCACTCTTACATAAACATGGATGTGACTGCAGAGCCCGAGAGCGAAAACATGCAGTGAGGTGATTCATCGACCCGGAGCCCCGACCGACCGTTCGATCGTTTGTCACGGACAGATGAGATTTACTTCTGTTTTTTGTGAAATGATGTCGAACCGACTTCCACGGAGAAGATACGTGAGACGAAAGAAACTAACGAAACGAGCACAGAAAAGCAGCCGATGACGGCAAGGTGCCGAAGACGGGTAAAAATGGTGAATGTAACAGTAACAAATTCCCAGCGGGAATGAAATGGTAATCTTTAGGCCTGCAGTCCTCTAATGTCCTCTTGAGTTTTAAAGTTTAGAACAAATCTTCAATAAAGTTCAGGAAGCGGAGCCGTGCTTTTATATGATGTGTTATACATGTTATCAAACAGTTTAATATGAACTTGAAATGATTTTCCGAAAGTTTAAGTGGAAAAAGTAGAAGAGCTCTGAGCAACGACTGAAGGTTTTCATATAATAGTTTAAAATGCAGGCAGATCGCCAACATGGTGCAATAGATCCGAGTCGATGGCACCAGCTTAGCTCAGTGGGTGAACAGGTGACCACATGGCCATGACCCACGGCCTTTTGGTGCACGTCTTCCCCTCTCTCCTTCTCCCCATGCTCCAATAAAGGCAAAAATGCTAAAAAAGGAAAATAAATGGTAAATGGCCTGTATTTGTATAGCGCTTTTACTAGTCCCGCCTAGGGACCCCAAAGCGCTTTTACATGTCCAGTCATCCACCCATTCACTCTCACATTCACACACTGGTGGAGGCAAGCTACAGTTGTAGCCACAGCTGCCCTGGGGCAGACTGACAGAAGCGAGGCTGCCATATCGCGCCATCGGCCCTTCTGGCCAACACCAGTAGGCGGTAGGTGAAGTGTCTTGCCCAAGGACACAACGACCGAGACTGTCCGAGCCGGGGCTCGAACCAGCAACCTTCCGATTACAAGGCGAACTCCCAACTCTTGAGCCCACGATCGCCTGAAATAAGGTTGCTGAGCGCCTATTTCAGTTTGCAACTAAATCGCTGTCCTGCAACAACTTCGTCACTATCTGTGGAGGGATTTACGCGTCAGATCTAGGAGGTTCTGGGGGGACTGAATGCAAGAAGAAGCACAAAGCATCACGATTACAATACTGTAGGTTCATTTCTCCCTAATGTTGTCTTCGGTGAATTCACCAGTGCCTTGTTATCCGTCTAAGTTTTACCTCAGGTTGTTGTGTCTCTGCCCTCGCTCTGTTTGCATTTGGTCTACTACGCTTTTGCAATGCTAACATTTAGACTCTACCTCGAGGTAGCTACAGCACAAACACAGGCTTCTCAGTCATGCAGTGTAAACATAGCAGACACAGAGACAGACTAAATGCACAGAACTGTGGCGAATCCTCCAAACTGTTTGGAACAACCTACCTGCCAAATGCCTTGAAAAATTGTGCACTGAGGAGAAGTGCTCACACCAAATATCAATTGTCTGGGTTTTTTATTAACTCCATTATTTCAAAAGGTGTTCCATGCACCAGGTGGCCTAGTTTTGTGGTGTTGGGAATTCTCAAAAATAAATTGACCAGCAGAAAGCAACACCGTGGCTCACATGGGGCCTGGGGAAATAAAGCAGGCAGAACAATACATAATAAAAGCTCTTTTCCCCTTTTATTCTCTTCATGAAAACTTGAAACATTTTCCAGTTATTCAATTGATGGAACGGCACGACAAAAGGATAACAATTAAAATTCTGTCACATGAAATTAGGCAGGTTGCATCGTGAATACTTTCTAAGTGTCTGAGGAGGATGGATGTATTTGTGGTGTGACTCACAACTCTGTTCAAAGCAGGTAACAAAGTGATAGCCTCTCATTTTAAAAGGCCCGGAGCTGAAAACGATGGCAGGCACTGCTCGGCGCCGACGTGTTGGATTGACAGCCACGGCGCTGCAATTTGATCTGCATGCCATCGCATTTCAGAAGGTGCTGAAGCGAGTTCGGGCGGGCGCGTGCTTGCTGTCGCTGTATGGCTCTGGCTCAGTAATGGATGAGAACTGCCCGGTTCAGAGCTGCCTGAACCTCGGCGCTACGCTCCTGCATTCAAATGAGCCGCAGGTTAATGGGGAGGGAGCTCTGCCTCGGAGAGACGTACGCCGCTACGGCAGCGCTGCGGTGGATTTCTGTCCAATTAGAGCTGACTAATTGCCTCCTTAGACACGGAGCATCACTAACTGTTTCCAGTTGCAAACACTAATAGGAGCGAATGTGACAGGGCCATTACAGCTCAGATTTATATCCAACAATTACAATCTGTTTGATGCGGTTTGAGAGGAAATAAAAACAGTCCTGCACAACTGGGCTGGATACTCGGCTGTTGCCATGACAGCAGTAGATAAATTATGGGCTATTTTAATACTCTATAAAGCCTAAAACCACAATAAATGCGATGATGAATAACAGGCTTTAAACAGGCGAGGAGTCTTAATGAGCGTTATTACAGCCGAGGAAACAGCCCTCCCATCCAGTCCTAATAAAGCCCGGGCACTCTGTTAATCCTCACATTGTAATGAAAACATTAATCTCTAATTGAATCTCTGTTGACTTTCGGGCATTTGACGACGGGGCTATTGACAGGTCAGAGCGACGATCAATAAACATCGGCGGGTCAGTCAGATCGCTATCACTACCCAGTTCAAATCAGGAGTTTTATTGATCGCAGCTTCTGTTTAAGGTGACAGCTTAGCTTAACAGTTCCAGTTAAAGAACCATATGGACTCACAACAGTTTGACTTCCAAAAGTCAAAGAGAAGACGACATATTTTTATAATGTTAATAAAGAATGACCAAAGGTAACAGCAAAGGGTGAGCTATAAACAGCTTAAATGGTTCCTTAATGTTCTTCAGAAACTTGAATGACGAGCCTTCTGGGTCAGCATAAGGCTCGTCTCAGAGTGACAGCGCTGGTGTTGTATTCCCATGCTCTCAAATGCTAAATATGTTTAGAACTTGATCGTAGACTCAGAATTACCTGATCGTAGACTTGAGGTTACCTGATCATAGACTCGGGGTTACCTGATCGTAGACTCGAGATTACTTGATCGTAGACTCGAGATTACTTGATCCTAGACTCAGAGTTACCTGATCGTAGACTCAGAGTTACCTGATCGTAGACTCAGAGTTACCTGATCGTAGACTCGAGGTTACCTGATCGTAGACTCGGGGTTACCTGATCGTAGACTAGGGGTTACCTGATCGTAGACTCGAGGTTACCTGATCATAGACTCAGAGTTACCTGATCATAGACTCAGAGTTACCTGATCATAGACTCGGGATTACCTGATCATAGACTCAGAGTTACCTGATCATAGACTCGGGATTACCTGATCATAGACTCGGGGTTACTTGATCGTAGACTTGGGCCTCCGGTGGTTGACGATGCGCAGCAGTAAGTGCAATCACAGCACAACTCTATGCTTTTATTTGTCATCAGTACTGAGTAAATTCTACACAATCACACACAGTGAGCTGTGATCTCAGGCAATGGTCTTTGATGGATCACATTAAATCCCACTGATCAATGGTCATGAGTACCATTCACAGAGAGTTGGGGAATGGCTGCAATCACAGCATTGTAAGATGGTGACAGATGGACCCTTAGGCCCCCTCCTCAATTCAGAGATGGTCTTTCTCTTTTCACATAAATGGCCTCCTTGACTCCGTGCTCAAACCAGCGTTCCTCCCAGACAGGGATGTACACATCCTGGACAAGGATGTTCTGTGAATCTCGGGCAGCTCGACTTGCATGAAGTGTTTCCAGCTGGGCGTTGTGTAGCTGGAGTCGAGTGTTTTAACCGATGCATGAAACGATACATTTTTAGACATAAGTTGTAACGGCCGCCGTTTTCTTTGTGAGTATTTATTACACGGCGTGCTGCGGGGAAAAGCCTGTTCTAATGTTTGAGTCTAAGGTTTATTTTTTAGCACCTGGCGGCTGTTTTTTACTTCTCATCCGTAAATAATCTGCTCTTTCATGTGATTCAGTTTATTTTGAAAGTCTCAACAGGATGTTGAGCTTTATTCTGAAAAGTTTATGTGGAACATAAACAAGCGGACACGCGATGCTGTTACCGTCGTTGTTGCTAATGACAACGCATAAAAACAGGCACTTGTCCGTCCGTAGTGTGGTTATATTAAATATAACAGAAAGAGAGAACTTAAATTAATATAGCCACTACAGTGACCATCAAAACAAAAATATTGCTTTAAACAGTTTATTTTGCGACACCACGAAACAAACGATAGCGTAAAATGAAACGATAGATGTTTTTATATCGTCGTCCGATATATATCGTTATATCGAACAGCCCTATACTACACTGTGGGTCACTGTTTTTTGGCATCCTCAACAGTACGGTAGTGTGGGCAGTGTGGGTATTGGAATGCATCCATAAGCACCTCTGACCTCTCATTTGTCTTACTTTTTGGTAAACCCAGAATTGACGAATGTGCAACAATCGATACAAGGCTAAAGAAAAAAGAAGAAATCTGATGACTGATCCTCTAAAAAGCAAAAAAGTTGCTCTAAACAGACTTTATGTGCAGCAGTTTTAGGCTTCCAGGGATCTTTGTTTGGAAATCCTGCTTTAACAACCTGCAGAGAGATCAAACCCCAGCAGGAGGGCTGGAGGCAGCGTACTGCTGCAACCATCACTTTAAAGGGCACAGCGAAAAAACAGATTCAGGGATGACTTTTATTTATTTATTATTAATTTAGACACAGTCTCAGAGACTTTTCATACACAAGTTTTAATAATTATAATAATACAATTTATTTTAGATGCCTTTAACAGTTCAGGTCACCTTACACAGCAAGAATAAATGAAAATATCTCAGTCAAGTAAATAAAAAAACTTGTCTACAATATAAACAATCATTAAGGGGTTTGATGTGACACATGGACGACGATCAGAGTAGGTATGCGAGTTTAAAGATGTGCGTTTTACACCCTAACCCCAGAATCTTGGAGCTGCTGAAGGACAGCTGTGGTCTAACTGATGGAGGGAGTTACGGTGATGATGTGAGCAGCACAGTTCTGCACCGCCGCTGCTCTTGTGTTTAACCAAGAGATGAATCCATCGTTCAGGACGTCTTCAAAGCCTCGTGTGTTGTTTCCACTCTACTATTCTTAGCAAACTTTCACAGACACATGTTCAGAGGACAGATGCTTTTACAGAACCAGCGCTCATCTGACAGCCAGCTGACTGGGGGGCTATTTTTAGAAGAACTCTAACTTGCGTCCCGCGTCAGCGCCAAACAGATTAATTAGCAGACGGCACGACACATCGAGCAGACGTGTAACACGACAGGATCTCACCCGCGGATCAATGAATACACTTTTTACACCGAAATGCTTCCGTCTCACATCTGCACGTCTTTCACATCAGAAGGAACGCCAGCTTCATCGATACGGAGTGATGGCACTCATTTACGGAGAGGTCCGAGTCTCCTGATCACTGAGCATCCAACTCATACCTCATGTTTAACACAAAAGGCCACACAAAAAGTTTATTTCATTATACATGTGTGTCGTTGGTGGTTTAATCAGTCCTTCTATGACAGATGCCTCCAACCTAATGCACCAGGAAGAAGTCCAGCTCCTCAGTGTCGATGTTTTGTGCTTTGCACCGACTTCTCCTTTGATTCGATCTGCTGTGTTCAAGGACACATGACAACAGTAGCTGAGGACAGACCCACCAACCAGGTGATTAATGGGCGACCTCGGCAGCTCTACAGCTGCAGCTCCTCCACCTCCGCCTGCTCCTCCTACGGCTGCTGCTGCTGTTAAAACTGTCAGCCACAAGCTTCCTGACATATTCCACCTATTTTCTCCAATTTGAAAGTGTGCCTGGTAAAGATGTGCTACTCTGACGTCTCAGGGCATTTAAGTCTAAGTTCTCTGCAGATATGGTGACTGCTAACTACAGGGCCATACGAGTAACACACACTAAATGTTTGTGTGCTTACGTTAGGAGTTTCTGTAATTTCCTGGCTGGATGGCGGTCCTGGTAACTGCCCCATCGGGGGAGATTAGACTGAATTGTTGCCGTGTGTGTGGAAGGAGGAGGCACATACTTCATTTGCCTCCTCCAGGAAACAGCAGAGTCCAGATGCCTGAACAGCAGGACTGCCTTCTCCACCGTCGCCACCACTGCTCTTTAATAGGGCACTGTGTGTGTGTGTGTGTGTGTGTGTGTGTTATCCATTTGCTTCTATTCGAGGAGCTGCAGAACATTGCTGACTCATAACACACTCTGCAAAAGAGGAAATATACAAACATGCAAAGATGCAAATCTGTGCAAATATTTAAGGCAGTGAAAAGTTGGCAGAGACGTCAATCAGGCCGTTTCTCCTGTGAACACAGCAGGACTCCACCGTGGAATAAAGCAGGAGCTCAGTCTGGTTCATTACAGCTACGAGTCTGTTTATGTGACGCAGCTACACGACATGCATCTCAACACTTTTATATTCTCCGCACATCTGTCCACCACATCTGTCCTACCTCACTTTTTCCTTTTATGCAACATTTTATTTGTAATGACACACATCGCCACACCTCTTTGACCACTGGTCTGATTTGGGGTTGGTACAGTTCCTGTTCATTTAAATGAATTATTACCGGCTGTGATTTAATCTTTCGGTGGCTTTAATGGGGCGATCGTGGCTCAAGAGTTGGGAGTTCGCCTTGTAATCGGAAGGTTGCCGGTTCGAGGCCCGGCTCGAGGCCCGGCTCGGACAGTCTCGGTTAGGGCTGGGTTTTGATAATCGATTTATCAATTAAAATCGATTCTGGCTTGGATAACATAAAATCGATTCATTAAAATCCTGAATCGATCTTTTAATATATATTTATTTTGCCCGAAATGCCAGAATCTCAGGTTAAACCTCACAACATTTCAACAACCACCAAACAGCTAAGACAGTAAATGAGAGCAGGAACACGGATTCTGCACAGAGACTTAAACACACAGCATGACCCGCGGATCAGAATCAGTGAGATGTCGCCTTTCTCACGGTCGGGGCTGAAAGCCGACAGCTCGCTGATTCTGATGTTTCGGCGGGTCGAGCTTTGTGTTCACGTACTTTTTGCGCTGATTCTAAAGCTGTTAGTTTGATGTCTCACCAAACAATATTGACCGAACCAGCAGCAAAAGAAGATCCAAACTACGCTTCACATAAACATCGTCATGAATTCACTCTGACTTTTACTGTTTTGCTTCCAACACGATAAAATCACACTTCATGCACAGCTCTCTCTCTCTCTCTCTCTCTGTGTACTTCAACAACAGTTTCCCGTCTAAAAATCTGTTTTCTGCATTATTCACTTGCTTGTTACGCACAAGTCTACCGTTGTTTGCAGCCTGTCAGCCGCTGTTTTTTCCTTTTACTTACTTCCGAAAAGAAAACCTCATTTCTGCTGTTCAATACTGAACAAATTTAAACTTTTTAAAATTATGCAAAACGCTCAGCTGTGTGTGTAATAAAACCTCTGTAACTTCAGAGGTAATGTTCATATGTTGGTTAATGGTTTTCTTTCGTTTTTGATCTACTGCAGAATATTTTTATAAAGTCCAGGCCAGGAAAATCACCTTCATGTTTTTCTGTGTTTTATATTCAGTTACTTTGACACAAAGGCCTCTGCTGTGATGCTCACACCTTTGATAAACTCTGGAAAGTGTCAGCTTCCTTTTTATAGATACAAAAATATGTAAATCTGAATAATAATAATTCTGACTGTCAAAATTTCCCAGATTCAAATCGAATTAAATCGAATTGTGGATTGAATCGATTCTAGAAATCAGTGACGATACCTAGTCTCGGTCGTTGTGTCCTTGGGCAAGACACTTCACCTGCCGCCTACTGGTGTTGGCCAGAAGGGTCGATGGCGCGATATGGCAGCCTCGCTTCTGTCAGTCTGCCCCAGGGCAGCTGTGGCTACAACAGTAGCTGCCTCCACCAGTGTGTGAATGTGAGAGGGAATGAATAGTGGCATTGTAAAGCGCTATATAAATGCAATCCATTATTATTATTATTATTATTATTATTATTATTATTATTATTATTATTAACACAAACACAGCAGCCATCAGTCCAAGTCCATAAAGTCTTCTCTCTTTTCACGGCTGCAGGAATTTAAAGTCACGGCTGTTCTATATTCATAAGCGTCAACTCTGACGTGATCCGCTCAGAAGTTATCGACGGCTGTCAGGACCTCTTAATGTGCACAAGCTCATCACAGCTCGATGGGAGCGCCACCGCCAGCTCATGTTGGGATGCCAAATGACTGAGTGACATACACGATCAGCATAACGTTGTGACCGCTGACGGGTGAAGTGAAGAACATTGATCATCATGGTACCTGTTAGTGGGCGGGATATATTAGGGAGCAGGTGAGCATTTTGTCCTTAAATTTGATGTCAGAAGCAGAAATAAAGTATGAGGATTTGAAGGAGTTTAACAAGGGCCAGAGCAAAAACTCCTGACTGATACACCCGGGGAGAGAGGCCTGGCACCGTGTGGTCTTGTCCAACAGACGAGCTGCTGTAACTGTTGAAGAAGGTCTGATAGAAAGGTCTGTAACCTTGGTGACCCTGAATCCTCCCTTAGTTATGCTGCAATAGACGTAGGCTGCCGGGGATTCCCATGATGCATTGAGTTTTTCCTTTCCAGTCACCTTTCTCACTCACTATGTGTTAACAGACCTCTCTGTATTGAATCATATCTGTTATTAACCTCTGTCTCTCTTCCACAGCATGTCTTTATCCTGTCTTCCTTTACATGCTGTGGAGCCATTTTTGGGAGCATTTCAAGTTGCTATACATCAATACAACCATTATAGCCCAAATTTTAATAATATGTCTGCATTAAGTGCATAGTAATTACATAAATTGCAAAAAAGTGCAATAAACTACAAAAAAATTGATGTTATGGTGTTATGTTTTTGTTGCTGCAAGCGCTTTTTATGTAGTTTTTGCAAAGCTATATGTGGAAGGAAACTGTGACCGAGGACAAGCTGATGGCATAAGATGTAAGTACAACTCCTCCGGTTTCATATGCAAAAAAAATTATTGTGCTAGCTCACGTGGTTGCAGAGCTACCGGGATTTAAAAGTAGTTACGCAAAACGGAGCGTGCTGCTCTGACCGGCTTTAAAGGGTTAAACAAGCACGCTGACACACTTAACTTTAGGACTGCCTGCATGCAGCTAAAACCCATGTTTCATAAAATATGGCTTCATGAGATTTGCATTTGTTGTTTCCCCACGCTTGCACAGCATCCCGGCTGTTCTGGACCTGTCGTTGTGGTTCCTAGAAAGAAGACTGCTTCACGTCATCACTGATTTAATCACGGGCAGCGACCCCTTGTTGAATCATTCACTGTGATTGAGTACATGTTTCGTAGGCTGAGTTTAGTTTCAGTAACTGCACCAATCCCTGCTGAATCAAGACATCGCTTACAGAGAGCTTAATGAAATGAAATCCTTTGACGTGACCTTAAACAGGCGTTCGCTCCAGTGTGGACCAACATTTCTCCACAAAGACTCACTGAAGTCATCACAAACACTTGATCGCAGGTCCTGCTGAGGAGGGCGGCACAGCCAGCTGATAGGTTTAGAGGGGAGTTAATATTTCATTGAAATGTATTTGCTTATGTGAAGCAGTAGTTGGGGAAATATGTGGTTAATCTGGAGAACAGCAGGTTTCCACATGCCGTCAGCCTTCGTGGACTCTCAGTGTTCAGCTTACAAACGAGCCAAAACGCTATTAATGCCTCCATTTCATCTGCTCTCATTAAAATCCCGGCACAGCGTCTTCCTGGAACGCCGCTGCCAAGATCTCAGCCATCAAAACGAGACCATTTATTTTCTCTGCATGATGTTAAAGCGTTAAATTGGACTCGAGATAAATATGAAACTCACGTGCCTCGGCGCTCCTCGAAACGTTGCTGTTAAAATCCAAACAAACTAAGGAAGTCTGCGGTCTTTCACTTCCTGCTGACATTTTAGTGTCGGATGTTCGTCGGCTCGTTTCCGACTTGGACGTCAAACGTTTCCTTCACTCTCGTCTTACAGTGAAAGAAACATCAAGTGATGACAAGGCTCTTAACAGTTGACACATTTACATCTAATCAGGACAAATTTCACCTGTTATTAGTTTTTACAACCAATTCATGCATAAAAACAATTTGTATTTGGTCCGTTCAGAGCACGGGATCATTTTCACTGCTAACCTGAGGAACTGGCTTTGTTATTCATACCTGCTCTGTGGGATTGTTGCACATGCTCAGTGTGAATTTGATCTCTTTTGTTACAATAACGAATGAATGAATAACACAAGTAAATAACACTGACAAGCTGGAAAAAACTAGACCGCAGCATCAGATAAAATAATCGGGAACAGATTTATTACGTGACTAACGTGTTTCGGCTCGCGGACCAATCACACCTTCACAAATAAACCAGCTGACCAATTAACATTTAACAGGTGGTACTGGCTAATTGGTTAGGCCACACCCCAAATAGGTTCTGGACTGACCCACTGCAGATTAAAGGGGGGGAAAAACATAAATGAATGAATGAATGAATAAATAAATGAATGAATGAATAAATAAATGAATGAATGAATGAATGAATGAATAAATAAATAAATAAATAAATACATGAATGAATGAATGAATGAATGAATAAATAAATAAATAACGTAACACAAACTCACAGAAAAATGCAAATAAGAATATAAAAATAAAAACATTAAAAGAGGGAAAAATTGAGTTAAAAACATAGAAACACAAAATTAAAGTAAAACTCATTCATGGATAAATCCTCATTCATGCCTGCAGGGTGTAAACTCCACATGCTTCTCTGTCTTTCTGATAAATTAACATTGACTGAGTTTAATGACTTTAATCCCTATAAAAAATAAAGGTGAATTTTAATGTTTTTCGATAAATCATTTCTCTTAATCAAATTTCTGTCTGTGTTTCATCCAGAGCAGGCTTAACCAATTAGCCAACACCTTGTTAATTGTTACCTGTGTACTGGTTTACTTGTGAAGGTGTGATTGGTCCACTTTCTTTTCTGTTAAACACTGATGATGATCTTCAGATCTTCAGATCATCAGATCTTTGTCTTCTCCGTGGACGTCATAAGTGTCATAAGGTGGACCTGCGTAGGTGAAGTTGTTTCCATCACAAACTTTGTAACCAACAGATCAGCAGCCTCCTGATAATTTTAGCTCCTTTTTTTTTAACATTTGGGCAAACGGACACATTAAAAGCAGCTCCAGCTTCATGTGATGTTTCCTCTAGAAAAAGTATAATAGTATCGTCTGTGGTGAGTTTCTTGTTACCTCGGGTGACCTCTCTCTCGTGCGATCACACCAGACAAAGTGTGAAATCTGCATCGCCACCGCCGCCCTCGTGTGTTAATATCCCGACGTGGCTAATGGGAAGTTTTATCAGCGCACAGACTCTGATTCATGGCAGTTAATGAGGAGGAGATCCTGGCAATAACTCGAAGGATAATTATGTAATGGGACATGATTAGCAAGTAATGCACTGTCACTGTCATCCTGCTGCCCTCCTCTGCTCTCACAGCTGGGACATCATGAGGCAGATTAAGATCTCTGGAATAAAAAGGAAAACTGCGTCTCTCCAGGCTTACAGTAAGAAGCCGGGTCGTTCCAAATGTGCCGCTCAACAATTTATCATTTACTCGTTTTAGAAAATTTAAAGTAAGAAGCAGGTATTCCAGTAGGACCTGTGTTTATCTCGGTTTCAAAGTTTAAGGACCTTAAATATTTATTTTTGGAGACTCCACCATCAGCTCGTCTGCCCTTTCAGCTGATAAAAGAAGGAGCAGGCCGGCTTTGAACCCGGCTCTTTGAACAGTAATTAAATTCCCTGACATTTACCGGCAGCAGGGACAAAGTCATTGTTTCAGTCTTGTGAACTTAACTTGTTTCCGTGCACCAACCTGCCGGTCCTCGTGCGATGAAACCTCTCCCAAACCCTCCTGATCTTCACCCATCAGAGGAACGTTTACCTGCTCGCTCCACCTGGCTCACTGCGACGTCAAACTGCATGTGCAAAGCATCAGATGAGACCAACGTCTAACATAGCTGCACAGCAACACTCCTCCATCTCCTCATTAGCCTGCCAATTACTGCAGGAGGCTGGATTTCACACAGACATTTAACGATGCTCCCTCATTTAAAGAGACAGCTGAAAGCCTCCCCCAGCTTTAGAGGTAATGACTGGATATTTATCAGAAGGCTTCATCAAACAGTCTGCAAAGTCACATCATCCAGGTTGAGAGGAGGAAGTAAAACAGGAGCCAGCCGCTTCGTTCTGTCTACAGCGCTGAAATGAAACTGAGGCTGATCAGACACAACTAAACGATCAGCGCAGCTGCTGCAGCCAATGAACGCGTAGCATTCAGAGGAGTGCAGACACAACTGCTTTGCATCACAGCCAGTAACTGTGGAACCAGAGTCCTCATGAGTCGCCACGGAGGAACTTTGGAGGAACTGAGCTTTGCACGATTTGTCTGTGGGGTGAATTTGGTGGAACACCCACTCACACTGAATGCTCCAGACCGACAACCTCCCAAACTGGGCCTGAAACGCTCCAGTGACTGTTGTTCACCTGCTTCACTCCAGGTGAAACTACAGCTTCCTGTTCATCTTCAGCATCTTCTGGCTTCAGCTCCATCTTTGACTATTCTGCCCTGTCAGGCAGAACCAACAGCACCACAGCAGAGAAACCCTCCGTGTTAAAGTGCGCTACACTTCATCACTAATGAGAGATTTCATTCACATCACTGTTCTCTGTATGAAAAGGTCAGATGGACTTTTACTCGCATTGTTCATTCATCAGGCTTCGATATTAAAGCTTCAAAGCGACACATCTTAACTGGTAATGGAGTAAATACTTAACCACAGATGTTCCCCGTGTACGCGGCACCCTTTAAAGAACAGGCCTCGTGTTCCACTCGCACCTTTAAGTGGAACAAACTCCAAACTAGGGTTTACTGCACTTTAATATAATCTGATGTTTTCTTCCTATGGCGGCACGGTGGTTAGCACTGTTGCCAAATGTTCTCGCCGTGTTTGTGTGGGCGCCCTCCGGGTACTCCAGCTTCCTCCCGGTGTGGTGTAGGTGTGAATGTGAGGGCGATCGTCTGTCTCTGTGTGTTGGCCCTGCGACAGACTGGCGACCTGTCCAGGGTGGACCCCGCCTCTCGCCCTATGACAGCTGGGATAGGCTCGAGTCAGTAATTTTATGACTTGTGACTTGACTTGGACTTTTACACCAATGACCTGGGACTTGAACCGGTTTACTTGAAAAGACTTGATATTTCACCCCAAATCTAAAATTTAACACACATATTATATAGAAAGTGTGCGCCATTAATTCAATTCATTGATTCATTTATTCCAACCACACTCCGTACGTATGTGTGCATGAGCTGTAGCACAGCCAATCAAATTAACCAGATTTTTTTAAGAAGAAAAAAAAACGCTCAAAAATGCTGCAAGGAGTTATTTTTTTCCGGTACATAAACTATGAAGTAGTCAACAAACCGAAATGCAATATGCAAAACTGTAGAAACAAGTTTCCTTCCCACGCAGAGTGAACAGCAGAAGCTAATGTTTGTGTCGCTTTTTACAGAATCAAACTCAAAGTAATGTGATTACTTCCACGGTCTAGACGCTGCATGGTCGTACTCTCTCCATCACGTCTGTTACCATGGTCGCACGCTCGTACGTTATTGTCATGAGACACTCTCACAAACAAAATCGTAGTTCAGTAACGCAGCGTGCTTATGGGGAAGTTACAGTAATCTAATTACTTTTCTTGCAATAGTAATCCCTTACTTTACTCGTTACTAAGTAATTGGATTACAGTAACACGTTACGTCACCAGTGAGGGGACATTACTGATTTATGAGACGTCGACACCAGTTTGTTGGTTTGGAGACGTTTCCCACCGTCTGTGTTCAGACTGAATGTGCTCCTATTACAGCAACATACAACAAACTAATGAGCTTCCCTGGAGGCGTGCACACACACACACACACACACACACACACACACAGACACACACACACACACACACACACACACACTCACACACACACAGTCCTCCCACACACAGCCAACACAAGGCCACAACATAAAACCACAGATATATAGACCTATTCACCGGAGAGATGGAGAAGACGAGGAGTGTGTGTGTGTGTGTGTGTGTGTGTGTGTGTGTGTGTGAGAGTGTGCGTGTTTCTGTGTGTGTGTGTGTTGAATTAAAGTCTTTGGCTCAGTTTGTCCTCTGCGCGCCCCCATCCTTCATCAGCGGAGCAAAGCCCGCACTCTGGGGATCGGAGATGTTTTACAAGATAAATCACTCCAATACAGACCGACCCGCCTCTCGGTCTGTAAAACCAGGCGCCTTCTGCACATCGGCGTGTTACCATGGCAGCCAGAACCTACTGTACACGTGTAAATAAGACTTATTATTATGCACTTTGTTGTAACGCTGTCTGGTGATATACATATTTGTCTTACCACCAATAAATCCCACGGAAACACCAAACCCAACACAACGTGTGACAAAGGGTTTCCTGTGACGGACGATTACAAACACTTCCACCAGTTTCTTTTGATTGTTTAACTCTTTATGTTAACACTCGTGCACTGATGCAGTTTTACTGTGTGGAGGATCAAACCTCTGACCTTCCAGTTCCATCATCGCGTCAGCTTTATTGGCTTCTACTGTACTGGGAGAACTGGAAGTCTGCTGCCAGCTTGACTCCCTCCACTCGCAGACTGATAGCAGACTGTTTTGGCTATATTTCATATTTTATCATTTCCTTTTCATCTCGATGCACCAAGCACGCTTTGAGGACCAAACCAACGTTTTTCGGCCCACGTAATTGGACGGGTCCTCATGCAGTACTTTTCCTACTCAACTCCGAGCACTTCCTTCTCTCACCCCAACCAATCACAGCAGATGGCCCTGCCCCTCCCTGAGCCTGGTTCTGCTGGAGGTTTCTTCCTGTTAAAAGGGAGTTTTTCCTTCCCACTGTCGCCAAAGTGCTGCTCATAGGGGGTCATATGATTGTTGGGTTTTTCTCTGTATCTATGAAGCGCCTTGAGGCGACTTTTGTTGTGATTTGGCGCTATATAAATAAAATTGAATTGAATTGAATTGAAAAAACATTTTCTTACTGCAGACATCATTCAGCCAATCACTTCTAACCAAACCTTCAAGGGGTTCAGTACAAGGACAGTTGGAAAAGCCGGGAATCAAACCACAAACCTTCCACACAGCCGCCCCGGGTCCGAACCAGAACTTCTGATCGTGCTCATTGTGACTGTCGGAGTTCAGACGCTCGCTTCATCATTTGTGCACTTGCATGTTCTGAGGCCGTCCTTCATCTGTTGGTGGAGAACGAGCAGAAGCCTTCGAGTCAAACCTTCGCACAGACCATCTGGTTTCAGGCTTCAGTGGAGGTGTGCTCTGGTTGGCAGCTTTTCCCATCTTTCCTGCAGCTGTGGGATCTCGGTGCATTTGAGATATCGGCACATTTTCTCCAGCGTGCACAACGTTTCCTTCTGTGAATGCTTTTAAATCTCCTGCGTTCCCATAAAACAAGATGGGCAATCAAATAAAGGAAGATTTGTGTCTCGAGGGGGGAACTGATGGCTGGGAGCCAGGAAGTGGGATTTGTTGAAATTAGGAAAAACAAAGATTAACTTTTTAGGTATGAAAACCAGCAGCAGACCAGCAGGGAGCAGACTGTGTGGTGTGCTGCATGCTGAGCCAGCAGGCTAATAACAGCCGGTGGTTTTTGCTCCACTCAACCATGCCAGGGCCTTTATCCACTCCACACCTCCTCCTCCTCCTCGCTGCCGGTTATTATCAGAAACCTACAAACCATCTTTCTCCTTGATGGCCGACCGCTCCCATCTCCTGCTCTTTGTCTTGTTTAATTAAAACCGTGACAGGACACGGTGACAAAAAAGTGGAGCTGCAATTTATAACAGTGACAGATCTTCCTGACGGAGCCCTTGTTTCTAGCAGACTGAGCACTCAACATAATCAAAACTCTCTATGGGAGGGCGGAGGCAGTCCCAGAGATGGATGAGGCTGTGTGACTGCAGACTTCAGCCAGCTGTCAGAGGAAAACCATCTTCACCTGCAGCTTCCTCTCCGCTTCCCCGAAAACTACGGAAAGTGTCCAGGTGAGGCTCCGTGCTGGGGGGGGGGATTTTTAGCTCCTATTTTTGTAGTTGATGGGTTTTTTTACCTCAGCTGACAAAACCAGACCAAGCTGTGTGCCAGTCATGCAAGGAAAGTTTCACACCATTATGAGTTCAGCAGCAGTGACAAGCCGAGAGTTATGTCAGGGGTACCGAGGACGGGGAACACATCTGTACAAAAAAAATATATAGACGTAAAAACGTCTTAAAAAATGAAAAAGCACTGGCAGACATTTAAGAGGAGCCTTGGGGCGGCTGTGGCACAGGAGTCACCTACTGATGGGAAGGTTGGTGGTTCTGCGATCTTCAGTATCCCTGATAATGAAGCTGCAGTTGCTCCTGATGCGATCACTGAAGCGTGAATGACTGAAAGCACATAGACGTAGAAATAGGTGGTGGTCCGCTCAGCTCTCAGTTCATCCTCGGACTGAAACAAGCCGAGTCTCCGCCCTCCTTTAATGCTACAGCAGCGAAACCAGCAGCTGGAGACTGCAGCACAACCACAATTACTGTGAGCGTGTACAATGAACCCTCATTGTCTGTGAAATGATTGTTTCAAAGGACCAAGTCTGCAAACACTTGCATTCAGCCGCTGCCTTCGAAGCAGTGCAGTGGCAGACCATCCAGAAGCTCCTCGATATGAACCTGCTGCAAGGCGCCAATCGAACTGTAAAATGACACAGCAACCTCGTATTTACTATTTTGGAACATAACTAGAATATAACCAGTTGGCAAATATTTAATTGTAGTCAGTCTGCAGCTCAGAGCGGCTCATCTACTAACTGTGAGGTTGGCAGTTCGATACTTAAACGTCTCCTAACGCGTTAATCAGAGTATGGATGTGAGACAGCTTTGTCATTCTCAACAGAGCTCGCTGAGCGCTCAAGTCTGGATCGGACTGCAACTGTATGGACACAGTTTGCCTCCCACCAGACGATCTGCACAAACTTCTTCTTACTCAGAGGTCGAGGGTGTGCAACCAGTTGGTTGCTTAATATGAAGAATTCAATGGAATTACTGGGTAACCACTAAGACATCACCAACTTCCTTCCAACTGCCACTTCCCCTGCCGGTGGCAGACGCCCTCAGCCATCGGTGCGTTGGTGGTTCTTTGTGTCCGGGGTGGGCGTCCAGGTACACACCGGCTCACTCCTTGGTGGCTGCTTGTCGGGGCCTGGAGCCTGGGGCTCGCTCGGGCCACTTTGGGGGTGGGGTGCCCTCGGCCTGGGGCTCGGTCACTCAAGCACAGCTGGCTGCCGGCGGAGCTCCCGGGCACGTCACTGCAACCCCCCCTGGCTTCTGCTCCGTGGCTGCTGGGTGACCCCTCATCTGGGACTCTCCTCAGCTCTTTCTGGGACAGTGGTGCAGCTGCCCCTCTGTTGGTCTTCCTTGGTCTCCTTTGCTCTTCGGGCCTCTGGATGTCTGGAGTCTTGATCTCCTCCATACCTACTTCATGCCCTGGAGGACGGGGCTGTGGCCCCCCCACACCCTCTAGCAGATCATTACATGAAGGAACCTTTTAAAAACAAGCGCGTCCATGCTCACAGGTGTACACACGGGTGCTCACACACACAAACGACACCCTTTTTGGCTCCTACCTCAAAGCACACTGTGCTGTCGATACGTGCTGCACAATAATGTTTAATATTTAGTTTTTACTGTCATATTCACATAGATCATCGTGATGTTGTTTATTCTATTACTCTCATTTTCTTCTGCTTGCTTTCTTTTTTCTTTCTCAACAGGTGATCCAGGTGATTGATGGATGGATTTGTTGTCTGTTTGTTTAGTTGGTTTTTGGTTTTTTTGCCCTTTATCCCCGTCCCTCTTCTCTGCTGTTTTTCTTTCATTCTTTCATTCTCTTTTCTTTTCCCCAGTCAAATCTGTCCCGTATCTAGCAAGTGAAAATAAATAAAATAAACAATAAAAGGTGAATCAAATAGACCATTACGGCAAGGCCGGGATGGTCTGTTTGGTAAAGTAAATCCGTTGGGCATCTTTCTTCACCTTTAGACAATAATTCTGATGCAAAAGAGCCAAAAAAACCCCAAAAACTTTCTTCCCACTGCACACAAAAGATCTGGTGGGCGGGGCTTCTGTAAAACTGAGATTTTAACACCTAAATTGTGACAATTTGGGAACATTTAGTATCCATCACTGCATCAGCAGATATACGGGCCCTGCCGATAAACATATATTCAAATCGGTGTTGTTTTGGATGGAAACGTCTTTTAAAAGCAAAGACACTTTCAATCTGATCTGACTCTCTGATGTTCAAACTTCCTGCTTATTTTTGGAAGAAAACTTCATTCCATCTCCCCGATGCATTCGTCTCGAGTACGCCTGAAATTTGCTTCTGCTTTAGTGATTTTCAACATTTCTTAAAACGCAGCATAACGAGCCCCAGAGGTAAGAGATGAACTCACTGTGCTTCATTTTTGAACATTCGACTCAAACCGAAACAAAGACCTGATGTTTATGTAACTCCATCTGCTAAAACTTATTTCCAGCTGATGGAGATGTCTCACTGCGTCATCAGCTCAGCTAGCAAACACAAGCATATAATTAAAGCAATGAGACGGTGGACTCTCACGGGTATTCCTGGTCCATGGCAAAGAGGAGTCTCCACAAAGGTAAGTGTTCAAACGACCCGTCAGAGGCTCGTTCAAGTACATCTAACTGCAGCCATCGTTCACCTGTCAGGAATATGGTGCATACTTTGAAAAGGGCCTCAAACCCTGAGTCAGAAATCTGCTTGTTGTTCTCAGAGTCAGATCGTGGCTGCACTGAAGCTGCAGGGAACTCAAACACACTTTGTGGACACTGGATCAACAACAGGATCGAGCAGACCAGAAGATCACGAAGATTTAATAAGTGGGAGATGGTGAACCGCGATGGTGCGTTTCAACGTGTTTTCATGCACCGAGAAACAAAAAATCAGCAACCCAAACATAGTAGATGGTCAAAGGTAGAGGATATCCCTTACATGGTCACACGATGCATAAAAGCCCCACCCACCCCAATATGAACACCCAATCAGAAGAAAGTTGGGTGAAAGGGGCGGGGCTAAAGGGTTCATTTCAGGCAGAGGATGAACTGTAGCGCTACAGTGTAGCATAAATAAGGCTTATTTTGCACTGCGAGCTCCTGTATTCCAGCTGAGGAAGACTCCTGCTGCAGCAGCATGACGAAGCCAAACAAACATCAGAGGCGTTACTTAAACAGTGCTTGTCAACGCCAGCGAACAGTTACAGAGAGTGAGACAACCAATCGCTCTTCAGATGAACAGATGTGGTACATTATCGAGTTTGAAGACAGTTATAGAGTCCATGCAGCTCAATGCACAGTTTATGAAGTTGCTGTGCACTATGTCTCGTAGCTGCAGTGCATTCTGGGACATCTCTGTTGTTGGGGCTGTGAGAACTGGTCTCTTTTCTCCCCCTGAAGATTAATTTTTCCTCATAATCTCTGATTCACAGCACACTACAATCTGAGACTCGATGCTTCAGAGAACAGAAAGCTCTTTTAAATTCCATTACAAGTACACGGATGCTGACAGGATTGGCTTCCTAAGAAGTCAAATCCCGTTTGATGGAAGTGTTAAAGCCGTGGACAGAAGCAGACATCTGACAGTGACAGATGGACTTCAGATGAGACTCTCTAAAAAAAGACAAACAGCGGTCACAGCAGCAGACTTTCATACCGGCTCGCTCTCCGGAGAGGCCTCCTCTCCTGCTTAGCGTATTGTGAGGCTTCACGCCGGCTGTGACGGATGATCTGGAGCTGGGATGCTGGCATTTCATCTCCACAAGTACAACACAGACTTTCAACCAATTCCAACTCCTCAGCAAGCATCTAAAGCTTTGAGGGGTAAACTGTGACTCCAACCTCTCAAGTCCACCTGAGTCAGTCCCATAGGCTGCCATGTTAAACCAAGCGTGGTGGCAGCAAAAAGGCGAGGTGCGAGTGCAACACCAATGAGCGATGCATTTCTCTGAATTTCACAGACATGACTGATTTTTCTTTATTATTGTGTCGTGTATAAAACAACAGCCCAGCTTGGATAGACTCAGAAACACCGAGATCACACGAACACAATGACATTACTTCTTTCTAATGCTTTAAAGTGGCCTTTAAACCAGAACTGGACTGAAGATCAGAGGAACAGGTCTGCGATGGATCCAAATCATGGTCTGATGCACGGAGCAGGTCCGAGGTCCTGTGCAGCAGCATCGACACTAACATGTTGCTTAATTTGACACATTTGCTGTTTGTATTTTTAGTTTCTCCACCTTTAGTCACTTCTTCCACTCTAAACTTTTCTGGGGTGGCTGTAGCTCAGGTGGTAGAGCAGGTCATCTACTGATTGGAAGGTTGGTAGTTCGATTCCTGGCTTCCCCTAGTCTGCATGCCAAATATGGGCAAGATACTAACCCCAAGTTGCTCTCCGATGCGTCCATTGGAGTGTGAATGTGTGTGAATGTTAGCTATGATGTTAGCTATGATGCTAATATTAGCTATGATATTAGCTAATATTAGACATTCACACTCCGATGTGTCCATCGGAGTGTGAATGTTAGCTATGATGTTAGCTATGATGCTAATATTAGCATCATAGCTAACATTCACACACATTCACACTCCGATGCGTCCATCGGAGTGTGAATGTGTGTGAATGTTAGCTATGATGTTAGCTATGATGCTAATATTAGCTATGATATTAGCTAATATTAGCTAATAATATATTAGCTATGATGCACTTAGAAAGATGTGCTTATATGAATGGGTATGCATGGGTGAATGCACAAGTTGTGTAAAGCGCTTTGGGTGCTCAGATGTATCCACATCTGAACCAAAGAGTAAAACAGTGAAATGTGGATTATTAAATATTAGGTCTCTCTCCTCCAAGTCTCTGTTAGTACATGACTTAATAATTGATCAACAAATTGATTTACTCTGCCTTACAGAAACCTGGTTGCAGCAGGATGATTATGTTAGTTTAAATGAATCAACACCCCCGAGTCATTCTAACTACCAGAAATCTCGAAGCACAGGTCGAGGGGGCGGTTTGGCAGCAATTTTTCACACCAGTCTATTAATTAATGAAAGACCAAGACAGACTTTTAATTCATTTGAAAGCCTGATGCTTAACATTGTCCACCCCAGCTGTGAAACTCAGAAACCAGTCTTACTTGTTATCATCTATCGTCCACCTGGGCCTTACACAGAGTTTCTGTCTGATTTCTCAGACTTTATATCTAATTTAGTTCTGAGCTCAGATAAAATAATTATTGTGGGTGATTTTAACATCCATGTTGATGCTAAAAATGACAGCCTCAACATGGCATTTAATCTGTTGTTAGACTCAATTGGTTTCTCTCAAAATGTAAAAGAACCCACCCACCACTTTAATCACACTCTAGATCTTGTTTTAACATATGGCATAGAAACTGAACATTTAACAGTGTTTCCTGAAAACCCTCTCCTGTCTGATCATTTCTTGATAACATTTACATTTACAATAATTGATTACGCAGCAGTGGAGAGTGGACTTTATCAAAGTAGATGTCTTTCTGAAAGTGCTGTAACTAAGTTTAAGAATATAATCCAGCCACTGTTATCATCGTCAATGCCCTGTACCAACACAGAGCAGAGCAGCTATCTGAACGCTACCCCAACAGAGGTCGATTATCTTGTTAATAATTTCACCTCCTCACTACGTACGACTCTGGATACTGTAGCTCCAGTGAAAACTAAGGTCTCTAATCAGAAGTACCTGACCCCGTGGTATAATTCTCAAACACGTACCCTAAAGCAGATGACTCGTAATCTGGAGAGGAAATGGCGTGTCACAAATTTAGAGGATCATCATTTAGCCTGGAGAAATAGTTTGTTGCTTTATAAGAAAGCCCTCCGCAAAGCCAGAACAGCTTACTACTCATCACTGATTGAAGAAAATAAGAACAACCCCAGGTTTCTCTTCAGCACTGTAGCCAGGCTGACAAAAAGTCAGAGCTCTTTTGAGCCAACCATCCCTTTAACGTTAACTAGTGATGACTTCATGAACTTCTTCACAAATAAAATTTTTATCATTAGAGAAAAAATTACCAATAATCATCCCACAGATGTAATATTATCTACAGCTACTCTTAGTTCCATTGATGTTAAGTTAGACTCTTTTTCTCCAATCGATCTTTCTGAGTTAACTTCAATAATTACTTCCTCCAAACCATCAACGTGTCTTTTAGACCCCATTCCTACAAAACTGCTCAAAGAAGTCCTGCCATTGATTAATTCTTCGATCTTAAATATGATCAACCTATCTCTAATAATCGGCTATGTACCACAGGCCTTCAAGGTGGCTGCAGTTAAACCTTTACTCAAAAAGCCATCTCTAGACCCAGCAGTCTTAGCTAATTATAGGCCAATCTCCAACCTTCCTTTCATATCAAAAATCCTTGAAAGAGTAGTTGTCAAACAGCTAACAGATCATCTGCAGAGGAATGGTTTATTTGAAGAGTTTCAGTCAGGTTTCAGAGCTCATCACAGCACAGAAACAGCTTTAGTGAAGGTTACAAATGATCTTCTTATGGCCTCTGACAGTGGACTCATCTCTGTGCTTGTCATTCTTGACCTTAGTGCAGCATTCGATACTGTTGACCATAATATCCTGTTAGAGCGATTAGAACATGCTGTAGGTATTACAGGTATTGCACTGCAGTGGTTTGTATCATATCTATCTAATAGACTCCAATTTGTGCATGTAAATGGAGAGTCCTCTTCACACACTGAGGTTAATTATGGAGTTCCACAGGGTTCAGTGCTAGGACCAATTCTGTTTACATTATACATGCTTCCCCTAGGCAGCATCATTAGAAGACATAGCATACATTTTCACTGCTATGCAGATGACACCCAGCTCTATCTGTCCATAAAGCCAGATAACACACACCAATTAGTTAAACTGCAGGAATGTCTTAAAGACATAAAGACTTGGATGGCCACTAACTTTCTGCTTCTTAACTCAGATAAAACTGAGGTCATTGTACTCGGCGCTGAAAAGCTTAGATATATGGTATCTAACCAGATTCTTACTCTGGATGGCATTACCTTGGCCTCCAGTAACACTGTGAGGAACCTTGGAGTCATTTTTGACCAGGATATGTCCTTCAACGCACATATTAAACAAATATGTAAGACTGCGTTCTTCCATTTGTGCAACATCTCTAAAATTAGAAATATCCTGTCTCAGAGTGACGCTGAAAAACTAGTTCATGCATTTATTACTTCCAGGCTGGACTACTGCAATTCATTATTATCAGGATGTCCAAAAAACTCACTGAAAAGCCTTCAGCTAATCCAAAATGCTGCAGCAAGAGTACTGACAGGGACTAGAAAGAGACAGCATATTTCTCCTGTTTTGGCTTCCCTTCATTGGCTTCCTGTTAAATCCAGAATTGAATTCAAAATCCTGCTCCTCACATACAAGGTCTTAAATAATCAGGCCCCATCTTATCTTAATGACCTTGTAGTACCATATCACCCTATTAGAGCACTTCGCTCCCGCTCTGCAGGCCTACTTGTTGTTCCTAGAGTATTTAAAAGTAGAATGGGAGGGAGAGCCTTCAGTTTTCAGGCCCCTCTTCTGTGGAACCAGCTTCCAGTTTGGATTCAGGAGACAGACACTATCTCTACTTTTAAGATTAGGCTTAAAACTTTCCTTTTTGCTAAAGCATATAGTTAGGGCTGGACCAGGTGACCCTGAATCCTCCCTTAGTTATGCTGCAATAGATGTAGGCTGCCGGGGGATTCCCATGATGCATTGAGTTTTTCCTTTCCAGTCACCTTTCTCACTCACTATGTATTAACAGACCTCTCTGTATTGAATCATATCTGTTATTAATCTCTGTCTCTCTTCCACAGCATGTCTTTTATCCTGTCTTCCTTCTCTCACCCCAACCGGTCGCAGCAGATGGCCGCCCCTCCCTGAGCCTGGTTCTGCTGGAGGTTTCTTCCTGTTAAAAGGGAGTTTTTCCTTCCCACTGTCGCCAAAGTGCTGCTCATAGGGGGTCATATGATTGTTGGGTTTTTCTCTGTATCTATGAAGCGCCTTGAGGCGACTTTTGTTGTGATTTGGCGCTATATAAATAAAATTGAATTGAATTGAATAGATGAGTAGAAAATCGAACCAGTTCATTTACAAGCTGCAGGAGCATACAGCCAATGTAGGGGAGGGGATTAAGAGGTTTGATTGGACAATCCAGTGTCAGTAATGAAAGTGAACCAATGGGCTGCTTGCAGGGCCTTTGGCCCAAAAGTGCATCAGCCCACCAGGAACATGCTGGATTAGCCAGATTAGCAGTGCTGGTCAAACTCATCACGGCTGCACAAACTCTGTTTTTACCTCCCAGGCTGCACTTATGTCTGAAATACACCAATTTTTATACACTGCAGGAAAAACGAAAATAAATATTATAATGCAAATTTGCAAAAAAGCAGCATATGCATCAAAATAAACTATTTCCAGCAGTGCAATATGAGTCCTAAGCATCCCAGAAACGACACAGAAAGTCATAAAGTCAAAGATAACTTTTAAAAACACCAGTATAGGCTCATGAGGCCCTGATGGTAAAAAACTACAGCCTCCCACGCTGCACTTATGTCTGCACATGTTTAAAATAAATCCTGCACCTATTTTCATAGTAAATATAAACAGACAACAGGTGACTCAAAACTCTCGCAGAGTAGAATATATATACTGTCATATTAATCATCTAGCCCCCAAAATGAATACAGCTCTACATCTTTGGTCTTGTATATTTAAATTTGAAGTTTTGATCCTGCTGCTTTCACACATCGTGAGGCGGCCGAGGACACTCAGACACGATAGATCAATACGCCTTCGTTCCCACAAACTCTCACTTTTAATACAGATTTAATTCCGTCTCCTGAGTGCAGCCTTTGATTGAAATGTTTTAATTGCATCTTTAAGTATTAATTTGTATTTCCTCCACATTACCTCGAGGATTGGAGTTAACGCTCGCTGACGAGATAATCTCAGCGAGTCACGAGCAGAGTTTCAGACTGTCAGAGAAATCGCAGCAGTTTGGTATTTAAGTTCAAAGTTCCTTTGATCTTCGGTGCTGATGGTTGTGACTTATAGACTTAGTGAAATGATGTCATCGACGCAGGCTTATTCGCCGCCTCGTTTGAAGGTGCAACACCTGTTTTGTGCGTGCTGTGGACGAAGCGCTGCACGCTACGCAAAGGTCATCTGCATGTCAGAACGCCTGAGGACGATAATGCAATGTTTGTTGTTTCTGCAACTAATTACTGCAAAAAAGACAAAAATTACAGGAGTGTTTCCAACAAATGTGCACATGAACAAGTATGTAAGTACAAAACCACGCGTGCAGAGGTCTTCTTTGATCGAAACAAACATTTATGACAAAGAATAACTAAAGAACGCGATCAGCTGTGTCTCCGGTGAATCCCTCGTCCTCACTCACTGTCTTGGACAGCAGCTGGCATCCGTACTCCGAGGTCGCGGTGGTGGGGTGGTTAGCACCGTCACCTCACCGCACAAAGTCATGTTCCTGTCATGTTCGTGTCTGTGCAGATCGTCTCTGGGCTTCATCCACAAAGAGTCTCATGCTCAATCATCCAGGTGAGCAAATCCCCAAAGGTTGAGTCTGTTCAAAACTCGAGTTTCATTTGTAGTTTTTGTGATTCGTTTAAATCCACTTTAGCTTTAGCATTTTATAGCTCGACTTGAAGTCGGTCCATTACTTTAAACAATGATCAGCGGCAGCAGGAATCCTTCCACAGGTCTGCATGCTTCCCTTTGCTTTTGTTCTGGAGCTGAAAAACACTGCAGAGTCCCAGAGATCCCAGCAGAGGCCGTGAGGAGGCCCGTGGGGGCAAAAAGCAGGATGAAAACAAGGGATAAACAAAACTGCTAAACTGAAGCTCAGAGGGGGCCGACTGGTTACCCAGCCTTTGTCTGAAAGCCACAAAACACGAAAGAGGAGAGAAAAAGGAAAGTGGCAGATGCAAAGGCTGTTCGTAGAAAGAGCGTGCTCCGTCGCTCAGCGAGCGGGGGGCAAGCAGCTAAATTATAGAGTCAAATTTTATCCCCCAAAAATAAAGTCACGCATTGAGCTTCCTGCAGAGAAGCCTTGACAGCAATCTGCAACTGCAGCTTCCACTATCGAGCCTCAGAGACGCCCCGCTGTCCAGCTCAGATGAGCTCCCTGTTGGAGCAGAAATAAGAGTGGCATAAATCAGTCGCCTGGGATCTCCGACATGCTTAAACATGAGGCCGGGCTGCACGGAGAGCTCAGGAGGAGCGGCGGCTGCGGCTCTACGGATCGCACAGCAGCGATAATAAAAACAAGCAAGAGGATGCAAACACGGTGCATCATCTTCTTCTTCTTCTTGGTGATTATGAGCTGATTACTAATGAGCGAGACTGATAAACAGGCTGCAGCAGGCTCGTTCTCGGCCCACCTCCACACACCCGACAGCCGTGACAT